>NW_026699352.1:0-320917 GCF_030435755.1 Ochotona princeps | reverse complement strand
AGCCACTCAAGAAATGGGCATGGGAAATGGGCAAACACTTCACAAAGGAACAAACCCAAATGGCAAACAAACATATGAAAAAATGCTCAAGTTCCCTGGCAATAAGGGAAATCCAAATTAAAACATCAATGAGGTACCACCTAATGCCAGTAAGACTGGCCCCCATGAATAAAAGCACCAACACTTGTTGGCGAGGTTGCGGGGAAAAGGGATCCCTACTCCACTGCTGGTGGGGCTGCAGGCTGGTACAGCCTCTAAAGAAATCAGTATGGATAATATTCAAACAACTTAAATACAACATACCGTATAATCCAGCAATAGCACTCCTAGGAATATATCCAGAACAGTTGTTTTATGAGAAGCCAACATGCACTCCTATGTTCATAGCAGCACAATCAGTAATTGCAAAAACATGGAAGCAGCCAAAATGCTCATCAACAGAGGATTGGATAAAAAAGCTATGGTTCCTAGAATCTTCTGATCCGTAATCAGACGCGTTATCCATTGTGGGAGAATCCAAGTATCTATGAAACTGTGTCACATAATTCAATGTAATTAATGAATTTAAAATAAAATTTAAAAAAAAATTGCCTTAAAAAAATAAAGCTATGGTTCATCTACTCCATGGAATACTACTCAGCTATTAAAAAAAACAAAATGCAGTTCTTTGTGGCCAAATGGGCCAACCTAGAAACCATAATGCTAAGGGAAATGAGCCAATCTCAAAAGGTTAAATACCACATGTTTGCCTTAATTTAAGATGATATGATGTTATGTATAACATGTTATGTTTTGAATGTTATATGTTGTGTATAAACTAAAATTGAAATGTAAGTGAGGTGGTCACAGAAGGTGGCTAGGAACTCACATTTACTTTTGCCATATTGGTTACTCATTACTATGTCAATTAATTCCATGGTGATGAAAATTTTTGCTGATGGTATGTTGGAGCTTTTAATTGATCGGGATGATACTTTGCTGGCTCTGTCTTCAGACCAGAAAGGGTATACCTAAGAAGCCGTTGAACTTGACTAGACAATAAGATGCTGGACTCTATGTTTGGTATATGCTTGCAATGGGGGAATCTCAACTGAACTTGAGCTGTGGTTATGCAACAAGGTGGAGGAATCCACCATGGTGGGAGGGTTTGGGGAGGGGTGGGGAGAACCCAATTACCTATGAAACTGTCACATAATACAATGTAATTAATGAATTTAAAATAATAAATAATTAAAAAAAAAAAAGAAATGAACCCAGGCACCCAGCCCTCCCAGGTGGGTCTCGTGGAGGGACTTCTTCTGTGAAATGGGGTAACACACGCCTTCTGAAGGCCATGAGCAGTGACAGGGTGGGAGGCCCCAAAGCTGAGTTCCTGGGAGTCCAGCCCAGAGGGATGCCCAGAGGAGGTCTGAGGGGGCCACAGGAGTCTTTGGGGCGAGGGGAGTGGCCTTGGGTGGGCCCTGGAGGTTTGGGAGTGGGCTTGGTGAAAGCTGAGCCCAGTTCCACGGAAGTGGAGGGCAGAGGCAGACAGGGCCGGGGCGATGAAGAGGCGTCCACAGCTCATCCACGCAGTGCCCAGCGTGGGCCACCGCGACGGGCAGATCGAACCCCGCGGCTGGGTGTGGCACGTCCCCATGAGGATTGCAGTGCCAGGTCTCCAGTCCCGACTGGGCGCTGGACTAATGGGGATCGAGGAGGCGGCCATTCCTTGCCAGGAGGGGAGCAGGCCGCTGGATAAAAAGGAACAAAAAACGTCAGTCAGTATATGGAAAATACGATGAAAAAGCATGAATTTTCAAACCTGGTCTATGAAAATAAACTTAGTTTTTGAGAAAGATCTATTTTCTTGAAGCGTGGTGGATGTAGAGACAGAGTGCAATTGAGAGCTTCCATTGGCTGGCTCACTCCCAACATATCAGTGGTTGATGGCCCAACATGTTCTCCCACATGGCTGACAAAGGTCCAAGTACTTGTGTCATGTTGCTTTTGCACGTGCAGGAGCAGGGAGCTGGACCAGAACCAGAGCGACTGGGACTCAAATATTTGCTGCCACTGAGATGCTAATCTTGCAGGTGGCAGCTAAGTCACAGGTCACAATGCTGGCCTTCACACATTCCCTGTATGATTCTTACTTTCCTGTTTGCACTTACTTCTATCACAGAGTTAGTGGAGGAACAAAGAGATTTCCCAGCTGCTGGTTCCTTCCCCAACTGACTACAACATCCAGAGGTTGACCATCCCAACCAGGAGCTTCATGTAGGTGTCCCTCATCGGTGGCACATATGTCATCCCCACTTCTTTCCCAGGTGCACACTCAGGGAACTGCACCAGTCCTAGGCGGGAACCAATATCCACTCAGGCTTCAGGCTTCACAGGCAGAGGTTGGTCTGCTGCACTACAATTCTGGCCACTTCCAGGCATCTTTTGCTATGTGTGCATTTGTAAATATTTACAGGCATTGTTATCATGTCATATATGTACATGTACAGACAACATTTTGTAGTTTTTCTAATATCACTATCTAAAAGGTTTTGATAAAATAAACTGAAGTTTATAACAATGCATTTGTAGTGTGCATGTCTGCTTTACTTCTGTATTACTCTAGTCCATTGCCTCCCTGCCCCACACAGAACTAACCTTTATCCAACATTATTGTACTTGTTGTTCTTTCTCAACCTCTGTTACATATTTGCCACTTGTGGAGCATATTTATTTTCCTTTTTCAGTTTTAGAAAATTACAAACATTACCATTTGCCAGCAAGATTTCTTTTTTGTTATTCAGTGAATGCTTTCATTCTTTCAAAGACCTATGCATACCAAAGTACTAGCTTATATTACAGGCGAAAAAAGCCAAGGCAAATTTATGTTTACCCTCCATCAATCAAGCTACAGACAAATTAAGCATAAGAAGAAGAAAAAGAAATGAAAGCAGCTGTCTACTACTGATCTTCACAGTATTGGCCTATTTGCCTAAAATGCAAGGAGTGAGATTAAAGAGTCCAAGATATTGCCCATTGCTTTGTGAAGAAAATGGTGCTTGTTCCATTTCCCTAGGTTCTGCTGTGTTGCTTTTGTACAGCAGAAAGTACATGAATGTTTGTGTGTAAACTCGACATTCAAAGTTTTGGAAGCGAATTAAAATATGCATTTATCTTTGTGCAAATAACTTTAAAATAAATTTGTCAAGTTTTAAGGCACACTGTTCATGAGTAAATCTTACACTCATGGATCTCAGAACTTCAGCACTGGTAACCTAAAAGATGTTTTTTTTTCAATAAAGATCTCAAGGATCTTTATTTCTCTGATTAACATGTTCCATCTTACACCACTAAGCATAGACCTAAGATTATACTATCTTTCTCCTATCTGCCATAAAGACATGTATCTGGCAGTGTTACTGCATAACATTCATTTTAAGTTCAAGTTTGGAGCAGTTCAGGCCTTAGGATATCCCTTTAAAATGAAGAAATTACCTTCATCAAGCAGATGAAAGAAAACCCCGGTTATTAAAAGTTTTCTTATGGTTAGAATGGTGCTCATGGATTGCAATTGGCAAATCCCTTGGATATCAGATTTCCTCTATTTCCTATTGTCTCCTTCTAAAATTTTATGATCAAAAAGTCACAGACACACCGTGAAGGCGGGTTATTTCTGCCTCTTTTACTCCACAAGTGTTGATGTGCAGCAGAACCTTCATATGAGCACTCAGCTGTTTCTGAAGTGATCCCATTGGTGTTCCCGTTTGGGGGAGCTTTTAAACTGATGTGAATGTAGTGATTCCCAAATGAAGATATTGTTTCCATCACTTTGTTTTAAGTACACCTTTTTGTCTTTTCTTTGGCATTTTTAATTGTGGCATTATCTCCACTCATGCATATTGTGGGCACTGTGAAGTGGGGGTTCCACAATGTAAGTACAAAAATATCCTGACGTCTGAGTGAAAAACCAAACTGCACACTAATCCAGAGGGAAATGGGTAACACATATTATGTAGGTAAACGACACAAGGATTATTCATGTTCCAGTCCAGAGGTGGATTTCATGAAAAATTGTCCCACAACTTGTAATGTGACAAGATTGATAAATCATTTCATTTAATGGGATGTACAGTAAGTGTGTAATAGGGACTATCATATCCAGGTGTGAAGACAAAATGCAGCATGCATCTCTACTTCCAAAGCAAAGATGGGCTCCCACTGAAACTGTTAAACACATTGGACAATAGGATGCTGGACTCTGTTGTCATACCTACGATGTCAGGATAAAATTAAAGAGCAGAACGATGGACTTATGGCTGTTTATGAAGAACTATCATATTTTAATGATCTGGGGTGAATCAGTGGTGGGAGGAGTAAACGGAAATACAAGCGTCTATGGAGCTGTATCATAAAATACTAAAAAATTAAAATTAAAAATATTTCTAAACCTCACATTTTAAGCTTGGACTGAGGTTGGTCAAAGGTATTTAAATCTATGAGAATGGCACTGTGGAATAGTGGGGATGATGCAGTTAGAGGGGCCGACTGTCTCTTTCTGGTAAGTTAACCTTAGCTCCACCATGCACCTCTGAACTTTGACCAATGGGAGATTTGCAAATGTGACGCAAGTAGGGGTGTGAAAAGTGACATTTTCTGCCCCTTCCTATCTCCTCTTTCTCCATAGACAGCGGCAGAGATTACCTGCTGTCGCCAAAGAGACTAAAAAAGAGGCAGCTGAAAGACCAACAAAACATCCCTAGTGACATTGTCAGTTGACTACAGGACTTGATTGACCAGTGAGACCAGAAATACTCAACTGAGTTAGACCCCCAGTAAAGCTGTACTCAGGAGCAAATAAAATGATCAAAGCCAGTAAGTCATCAAATAGTTTTATTGTGTGGACAAATGAACTTTATAATGAAATCTAGAATTTCATGGGGGAAACACTTCATCATTGTGTGCAGTATTTAACTAATAACATTGTCATAGGTGTTCGATAAATTCATATTTAATCTTCAGTTTCTACAGAATTTTAAAACCATCATTTCTCCTGGGGATAACATCCAGTTTATTAATGGTATAGAAGCACATTTTTTTAAAGCCTACAAATGGACAGATATTTCAAAACAAACAAAGATAAAATTACAAAATATAAAAATGAATTTAAATGAGTTGGTATTGGCACAAAAAATTACATCCATGCATATATTTCTCTGGTATATATTTTCATGAACTTTTTTCTGAGATCTCTGAATAATATGTTTATATTAACAGAGACAATCTCAGAAAAAGTTTATGAAAATACATACTAAAAAAATCTATGCATAGATTTAAAGTTTTTGTACCAACATCAGCTCACGTTTTTAATCCATTCTTACGGTTTTTACTTTATCTTAAAACATTCATTATGTAGGAACTAGAAATCCCCTTGAGTAATGACGATGAAAACTGAAGGGTGACATGAACTGAGCTGATGTTTTGGAAACAGCTTATTACTCTGTGTGCTGTTTAAAGTCTCTCAATGCTAAAAGGAAAAACTGAGTTTGCAGTGATTCCTACATTGTTGGTTAACAAAAAAATTTGGTTGTTTCTGGGCATAAATTTCATCCCAATTTTGAATTTTTGCATTTTTTCCTAAAAACAGAGTTTGGGTTGATATTGAAATTTAGAAAATTAGACATACAAAAGTGTGAAAAATACTAAAAACTGCATAGGCAGAACAGAAGAGCTGTGTGGCCTTCTACTAGATGTGTCTTCTGTCCGTAGGATTTCTTGAGCCTTCTTGCCAATCATTTGGTCTTCCAAGTTGCCAGGATGTTTCTCTGTTGAAGAAAAAACCAGAAAGGTTGTTCTGGTTAATAATCATCTCAGAGTATGGAAGCACCCTGAATCCTGCTTTAAGGACTTTTGCCAAAGATTTCCTCCAAGCAATGAAGGGACTATCAAACCATTGCCAATAATCAGCAGTTTGAGGAGCAGGTGTTAGCACTGTTGCAGGGAAGGTAAAGGAAGAAGTCCTAAGGAATCATGCCAAATGAACCCTTCAGTGACTGACAAGACAAGGACAGGAGACATGGTGCTGAGCATGTCAGGATCACTCCTGGGATCCTCTCCAAATAGAAGACACAGGAAAATCACTGAAACTGAGTGTGGATCATATCTGGGAGTGGTGTTATTATTCCATGCAAGAAAAAATAACTTTTTAAGGATAATTTTTTAAAAAGTCTCAGGGTCAAAAAGTGAAAAAATAGATTATTATAAATCCAGCCATAACACTCATCATGATGATGTTCATGGGGTTGCAGAACATTTAAGAAAAATATAAGTTGTGAGAAAAAAACGGATACTTAGTCCTTTCTGATCCCAACTTAATTCATGCTCAAAATGCACACTACATAGGTTATCTTTGAATTCTGTATTTGTAGAAAACATTCACACTGAAGGGACCTGGCAGCTCGGCAGGTTCCCATTCAACGTACAACTGCGAGACAATGAACGATAGAATCACTTGAAACAAAATGGTTGTTTTAGTTTTGATAACTCAATTTTGTCCAAAGAATTCCATTCATTCTTCATGGACAGAAACAGAACATGCCAAGCAAACTTTTTTTTTTAATGCAATCATTCTAGAAAAAAAGTAGTTCTTAGTGTGAGGTTAAAAGATGTGCACAGCAAATTTTAAAAAATAAGGAACCATGCCAACTCAGCTTCTGTCTTCAGTAACTCTGAAGGAAGGGGACAGTAGACAGGGGTGGGCCTACACTACACTCAGGCTGACACCATCTCTCACTGTATAATTTGGTCATTGATTACACTTGAGCTTCTCTGGTTTGCATGTGTAGCTTAATTCCCTCTGCTGAAGAAAAACAAGTCATTTTCTTAGTATATTTTCAAGCAACAGTTTGTATCAACATCTGAGGGCAGTAAAAAAAAAAATAATTCGACCAAAGTACAATATACCCATGATACTCGTGATGAGGATTTTAAGCAGGTTTCCAATTCACCATGGAAACAAGCTGATGAAAAAACTACGACTTATGAGAACATAATGATTTGCTACCTTTTGGACCAAAGTGACTTCCTACTGCATTCTTATTCACACATTTAACATTTTGTATTCAAATGTCACATTGTATCCCTACAGTTAGAACTACTCCTTGGAAAAGCCAGAGTGAGGACATAAAAAAAAAATAAACCAGTGGCTTGTAAACTGCAGATTCAGTGTTCTACTGACCACCAGGACAAGAGACACAAGGAGTAACAAGAGTCTTAGTTTAGGTGCCACATGCACAATGCTCTACCAAGACACTGTACCACTTTACAGTAAGAAACAAGATTTCAAGCAAAGTTAAAAAAACGAAACATGCTGAAAAAGTAATCCTTTGACTGGAACACAGCAAGTATCCAGGAATTATGCTAAGCCAGCTTGTTAGTACCACAGAGGGCCAACAGATGACATATGTGGGATCAAACAGAATCAGGCTAGGCTTGTGTGACATTGGGAGCTTTTGGTTGTTCAACATACCTGGCTCTGGATCAATTCTGGAAGCTACATTACATGATCTGTTGAAGAAAAAAAAACAAAACAAAAATTGTCAAAATACTTGTAGATCACATATCCAACTCCATATCGATTGCAGTGAAAGAACTTGTTCAAAATCCATACAGTACCAGTTCCTATTGCAGACTGATACTTCTCTGATTATTTTCTGAGATTAGCTTATTAAAATATGTATACTAAGAAAAAAGCTCGTGGCTGTAATAACTTCTGAGAAAAAATGTTTTTAATTTCATTCTTTTCTTTTTCTTTCATTCTTGATTATCATTGGTATTAGTGACTTACACTTACCCAACAGGAACAAAAGGTAAAGAAAAGCCAAATGGTCTCATAATCAGAAAAGTGCTGTGTCCACTGGTGTTCCAGTGGGAGCTCAAGGAACTTGCAGCAGCCTGTTGGTTGCTAGGAGGTCCCAGGCCGGGTCAGACTCCATGCTTGGGGTCCTGGCTCCAGCCACCGTGACCATGTGGTGAGCTGGTCCTGGGCCTGCCTGGGCTCAAGAGGCTTCTCCCTTCCTGGTGAGTATGCTGGGAGGGCATCTCTTGGGAACAAGGCAGGCCCTGGCTCAGGACAGAAGAGCATGCAGGCAGAATGACGGTCTTTGTTTAGGGGTCTCATGGACAGTCCTCCTGAGATGAAGTGCAGGCCTGGCTTCTTCTCTCAGGGGATGATGCTTGTACAATCAGTGTTCTTGAACAATGGGTGGTGTTCCAATGGGTATTTATTTATTCTGTTGCAGGAAAATGAAACTTTATTTAAAATTTTTACAGAAATAGATTCATCTAAGTATTGGACAGTGGTAAAATAGTCTGAATCCCAGCATTATGCACTTATACTGAGGATTTTGATGAGATTTTTGAGATCTCAGGCCAAAAAATTAAGGGTAGTACACATTATGATAGGTAGATTTAAAGTTTTTCTTTAACAAAAGTATATATGTATTCTGGATTCCTTTTAAACATGTGTTATTATTATCTTTGAATATCATTTGTGCAGAAAGAATTGGAGTTACACTACAATATCAAAGAAGGATAAAGACAGATAAGCCGAGTGGATCTGGTCATTTGGAGTGTGTCCATTTAGTATGCAACTGTAAGACAACTACGGAACAGCCTGAAGCAAAATGGTTACGTTTCCCTGCAGCACGTGTTGCTACGGAACCCCATCCACTCCTCACGGACAAAGATTTTCAGCAATGCTTCCAAACACTATGCAAGCATTTGAGAACCAGTAGTCCCTAATATGAGGTCAAAGGAAGTGACTGAGAAGTAAAATCCTAAAGAACATGCCAACTGTGCTCTTCTGGAGATCAGAACATACTAGACATGGATGGGCCCACGCCCTAGGTCAGACGTCAGCTCCACTCAAAAGTTCTGGTCAACCATTCTGACACTGATCTTGATGGCAGTGTTGATATCATTTGTTCTGCTAAAGCAAAGTCTGGAGTTTTCTCAGTATAGCTGAAAACAATATACTCATTTCAACCTTGAGTGGCAATGAAAAAAAACATCAAAAAATGATAAACCCATGGGACTCATGTGGCTTCTGAGACACAACAGAGATAAGTTTACACAGTTACTGCTTGATGAGAATTTGATGCCTAGCCTGAATACTTTTTGGAGAGAGAAAAAAGCCTGTATGCTAAATTTATTTTTAGATTTTACATTTTTGTCAATGATAGCATTTTTGTACTTGGCATCACAACCACACTTTGATAAAGCAAAAGACAAGGGATAAAGAAGCTGACAGTGCTGTTAGTGTTCCATAACAAGTGATAGGAAAACATTAAACCACAGCATGATCTCAGTTTGGGTGCCTCTTGGCTGATTCTCCTCCGAAGAACCTCCTCCTCCTTATGTGTAAGCTGCAGATTTCAAATGAAGCTAGAGAACTCAAACATGCAAGTTTTGATGGAGTTGCCTTTTGAGTTACATTAAAGCAAGCTCCAGGAATATCAAAGAAAATGCTAAGGAAGTAGACTGACTCGACTCTGTAGTGACTGAGATCAAGGGACAGAAGTCACCAACTGGCATTGAAATAATGTGTTCAGGCAACATACCTGACAAGACATCAGACTCCATCCTGATAGAACATCACCTGTTGAAAATGGGAGATAAAAAAAATCTTAGTGTTTTCAAATATCATTTAACCAGGTGAAAACTGGAACACAATATTTTTCACCACAGACTTATTCTCACAATGTGGGTGTTTATGAGATTGCTAGTATACAACACACTTTATGAAAACTTATCCATGATAACACAGTTTATAATTTTGAAAATCTCAGAGCAATACAAGTATTAATTTTAAATTCACCATGAGCTTTCTAATATTTCTCAGTCCAATTATGTCTTTACCAGTGTAGTTTACATCATTAAAGAACAAAGATAAGTACATAGAAAAGGAAAGGTTATAGGAAGTAGAAAAGTGCCAAGTCATCATTCTGCTTGATCCGTGCAGTTCTGAAGACTTCATCAGGTGAGGAAGGTTACTCAGATTCTGGCAACTTAGTTTTTAGTGGGCATTTCAACTAATTATAGGGCAGAAAGAAGAAAAAAGTGAAGAAACCATGCAGACTGCTCCATTAAGTCCCTCAGAAGACAGAGGGCTTCTGATATGAATGCACCCCTTTCCAAGATGTAGTGGTGCCCATCCACCGATGCTTAGAGGATTTGGTCCAGTTCTACTCATGGACATGGACACTGCATGGAATTCCCAAGTGGTTTTGATGATGACAAGGCATAAAAGCTGATGATGCCTGTGGATGTGTTCAGAAAACTGTCTCACCTCGGGATCAGAGCACACATGGGAGATTTGCCATCCCAACATCACCCACAGTGGGGTTTTCAGTGAGGCTTCTTGAAGCCTCAGCAACACAACCAAACTTAAACACAGATCATGAGATAGAATGCAGCAATGGAGTCATTTGAATGTTGAGCAAACTCCTTCATAATTCTTGTCAGATGTGTATTTTTGATTCACAAGCAGTGGCTTTCAGAGCCTTGCAGTTACCCCTTTCAGAAGCTTAAGTATAACAAGTATAACAAACTTCTTGGTGTTTTGGGAAGTGCCTCTGGAATGTGCTATTGAGAGACAACCCTAGCATCACAGGAAGGCAAGTGGTTCCCTCAGTGCATGTGCCCTGTGGGAACTTGTCACTCAGGAGTTCAATTGTTAGGCAGAAAGAATGTTAGAAAGCACCAATACAGTCTTGCAGAAAAAGCATCCGTTATTGTTTGTTCTGTGTGTGAGTTGAGAATATATGGTGCATGAACAAGGGATTTGGCTAATTAAACTCATGAAATAGAGGGCACAGGTTAGAAAATAATTTGGGCTCATAACCAACTCAGGCTCGGCATCATAGGCCTCTGGCTGACTGGACTTATTTGACACATCATTCCAGGTGTCCTGCAGGTGGAATGGGAAACAAAACACGCCTTATGTGAGCTCCAGCAAGAGTCAACAGCACATCAGATGGCAGGCAATAAAAACTGCTTACAACAACACAAAATCCATGCCTAAAACATATTCCTGGAAGAATTTTGACTATCCTGAACTTCATACATCCGTGTAGCAAGGCAGAATAGTGCTTAGATAGAATTGAGCGTAAGAACATATACACATCGTGTCATCTTAAGTTAAGGCAAACATGTGGTATTTAACCTTTTGGGATTGGCTCATTTCCCTTAGCATTATGGTTTCCAGTTTGGCCCATTTGGCCACAAAGAACTGCATTTTGTTTTTTTTACATAGCTGAGTAGCATTCCATGGAGTAGATGAACCATAGCTTTCTCATCCAATCCTCTGTTGGTGGGCATTTTGGCTGCTTCCATGTTTTTGCAATTACTGATTGTGCTGCTATGAACATAGGAGTGCATGTTGGTTTCTCATAAAACAACTGTTCTGGATATATTCCTAGGAGTGCTATTGCCGGGTCATACGGTATGTTGAATTTGAGTTGTTTGAATGTTCTCCATACTGATTTCCATAGAGGCTGTACCAGCCTGCAGCCCCACCAGCAGTGGAGTAGGGTTCCCTTTTCCCCGCAACCTCGCCAACAAGTGTCGTTGGTGCTTTTATTCATGTGGGCCAGTCTTACTGGTGTTAGGTGGTACCTCATTGATGTTTTAATTTGGATTTCCCTTATTGCCAGGGAACTTGAGCATTTTTTCATATGTTTGTTTGCCATTTGGGTTTGTTCCTTTGTGAAGTGTTCGCCCATTTCCCGTGCCCGTTTCTTGAGTGGCTTGTTTGTTTTGACATTTTGGTTGTTTTGTAGCTCTTTGTATATTCTGGATATTAGCCCTCTATCACCTATGACGTGTGCGAAGATCTTCTCCCATCCTGTGGGTTGCCTTTTTACTTTGTTGATTGTTTCTCTAGCTGTACAGAAGCTTCTTAGTTTGATGAGGTCCCAATTGTTTATTTTGGTCTCAATTTCTACTGCTTTTGGAGTCTTTTTTTAGGAAGTGAGGGCCTACCCCTAAGTGTTGCAGTGTGTTTCCAACATTTTCTTCCAAAAGTTTGAAGGTTTCTGGATGTAGGTTTAAATCTATTATCCATTTAGATTTGATCTTAGTATATGGTGAGAGATGTGGGTCTTTTTGTTTCTGCAGGCTATTAACCAGTTGTCCCAACAGCATTTATTGAACAGACCTTCCCATTTGCCTGGGTTCATGATGTTATGTATAACAAGTTATGTTATGAATGTTATATGTTGTGTATAAACTAAAATTGAAGTGTAGGTGAGGTGGTCACAGAAGGTGGCTGGGAACTCGCATTTACTTTTACCATATTGGTTACTCATTACTATGTCAATTAATTCCATGGTGATGAAAATTTTTGCTGATGGTATGTTGGAGCTTTTAATTGATCGGGATGATACTCTGCTGGCTCTGTCTTCAGACCAGAGAGGGTATACCTAAGAAGCCGTTGAACTTGACTAGACAATAAGATGCTGGACTCTATGTTTGGTATATGCTTGCAATGGGGGAATCTCAACTGAACTTGAACTGTGGTTATGCAACAAGGTGGAGGAATCCACCATGGTGGGAGGGTTTGGGGAGGGGTGGGGATAATCCAAGTATCTATGAAACTGTGTCACATAATACAATGTAATTAATGAATTTAAAATAAAATTTAAAAAAAAGAATATATACACATCTTTGTATGTTATTTCTGAGAGCATTTCAATTGGCCAATGAGTGTCACCACTATCTCCTGAATATCAAGGACACTTTCAGAAGGCGTTAGGATAGAGAACAGTGAAACAATCAAATCAGGGGACAGAGAATGGGCCATGGTGTGGAGGGAGACAATGGAATCATGATTGTCATAGTGAATTGAGTACCCAAATGGTTTCCCCAAAGGATCACCACTCATCCTGCACAGCTCATGACAGATTGCAACAAAGATAAAACCTCATGTGAACTTGTATCAAAAGAGAATTTCATACAAGGTACATGATGACAAAGGGCATTGAAAGGGAAGCCTGAGGAGGCATGTCCTTGGGGCTCCCTAGCAACATAGGAGAGAGGAAAGGACGCAGGATGAGCCAAACTAGCACCTGCTTTTGGCACCCATTAATGCATGATCACATGAGCATTCTGCTCATTTATGCTATTGGATGCTGTATCCCATTTGTGTTTTGCTGTCCTTTGTCTTTTTAACTGAAAAAGGTTAGTCTGTCTTCATAGAGTTACAGAAAACAGACTCAGAATCAGATGAAAATGAGTTCTTTGAAACCCAAGCATCAACCTATTGAGTGATAAACTGTATGAGAACAACAACAATTATCAGTGATGTAAAATGCATGTGGGAAACAAACTGTAGAGGTAATAGAGCTTCTGAGTAGACACTTGTCATTTGAAATTCATTCTGTTGGAGCAACATGCATAGGTCCAGCATTGAAACACCATTGTGATCTGAACAAAGGGTACAGCTGGGAATCCTGAAAGGCTCTGGTAACACTCAGAGTGACTATTCAGTGGGCAGTTGTCCATGCAGAACAGAATAAGTAACTGGGTAATTGTAGGGTCTCAGTACAAATGCCAACAGGGCAGGTCACCGTCAAGACAAATCTATCCCTCCTGGGAAGAGATTGAGGATGTCAAAGACATTGGTGGTAAAAAATCTAGACAAACTATAAAAAAAAAAGAACCACAAGAGTCATGCCACAGAATTGTGGTAGACATAAAAGCCTAGCTCAACCTTGGGGTCAGTGTTTATCAGGAAATCAAACTTTTTTCCATACCTGAGTCTAATATCGAACCCAATGTGAAATTTAATGTCTTTGTTGAAGAGAAATCAAAACAAAAATCTGAGTGTATTTTTCAGAAAAAAGACCCATATCCACATTTGAAAACAACATCACAAATATTCATACACCCAGGCATAACAGAATCCTATGGTGAAACTTAAGACATTTCCAAGGCTCCATGATAAAAAGCCTTTTCAAAGCATTCTATGAAAGTTTGACAGGGAGATGTCAACCACTTTGGGGCCAAAACACTCACACACAAATAATTTTTGGAGATGGAATTCATTACTGATATTGCTTTGTGTTTTAAGAATTGCCCCTTATAGTTCCACAAAGAAAAGTAACAGAGGCAATTAGGGAATGTGTGAGGCAGATGAGTGCCCAATCCATGCTGTGGTGGATCAAGCATACAACAGATGACTACTGCCTTGGTTTCCAGGACACAAAAACAACACTCGATCCAGAAATTGGTATATCCTGCACAACTCCAGGGGGTTAACCCAGGGGAGGAAGACTGCCAAGAACACATGCCACTGTGAAAATGTCTTTCTACCACTTCAGGAAAATAGTGCCCCTGGGAGCCCTGGTTCTTATTTCCTACCTGAATTGGCAAAAAGCGCCAAATCGGTCGTTTTGGGCGGGTCTGAAAGGAAACAAAATGACAATCCATCTCAGATTACCTGCATAAAACACACCCAAGGTGACATCTGCAAACAGCAACACACAGCGCTCCAACAAGCTCCAGCTTGGCATCATGTTCCCCTGGGAGCCCTGGTTCTTATTTCCTACCTGAATTGGCAAAAAGCGCCAAATCGGTCGTTTTGGGCGGGTCTGAAAGGAAACAAAATGACAATCCATCTCAGATTCCTTGCCTAAAGACACACCCAAAGTGACATATGCAAACAGCAACACACAGGCTCACACACCTTCTTTTCACCACCTTTGATAGTGAGACCCGTGAGATGTCTGAAGCACCTTCAGAAAGAGTGTGTGCAGTGGCTTCTAGGGGAACAGGGTGGCTCCATGTCACCCAGACTGACCCAAGGCACTTCAGATGCCACTGCGACCTGCTCACTGCCACCAAGAGCCAGCAAACAAAGCCCCATTGGCCTCGACAATGCATCACTGGCAGAGTTGGATGTACCCTCAAGCACACAATGCCATGCAGCATAGAAGGATGGCAACCAGATCGCATTGTGTCTGAGCTAAACTACGTGCCCTTGCACATTGTGTCAGAGGACGTCCAAGCAGTCCATGGACGACGTCTCCCATGTGTCCTTAGTCTCAGTGCAATTGCACATCCCATGGATGGAATTCAGGCCATCTCCAAGGACACAGGGAACTTCTGAGGTCAGGTCCAGAAATGATACTGACCTAGAGAGGGGATTCTCAAACACATTGCTATAGGCTCCCTTGAGCCAGGGAAAGGCACAGTTGGCAGAGGTGCCCAAAACACACAATGCTCCAGCTTGGCATCAGGTTCCCCTGGAGCCCTGGTTCTTATTTCCTACCTGAATCGGCAAAAAGCGCCAAATCGGTCACTTTGGACAAGTCTGAAAGGAAACAAAACGAAAATCCATCTCACATTGCTTGCATCAAACACACCCAAAGTGACATCTGCAAACAGCAACACACAGTCTCACACATCTTCCTGCCACCATCTTTGATAGTGAGAAAGACCCGTGAGATGTCTGAAGCACGTTCAGAAAGAGTGGGTGCAGTGCCTCCTAGGGGAACAGGGTGACTCCATGTCACCCAGACTCAGCCAAGGCACTTGTCCTGTTCAACATTTCTTCCTATGTTGGATTCTCTATTGGTGTTTTTTGAGTGTTAGTGGACTTTCTCGCTTCACATCCTTTCAAATCGGACCAAGATTTAACTCCACCCAGGCATCATTCTCTGCTATCAGGGACTCCTTGGCCTTACTTAGGCATCTTTAGGGTAGCATTAAGCACTGCCCGATGAGGAGACGGGGTGGAAAGATAGGTTTAAGGATAGAGATACACCAGTGATTCACGTCAACCTCTTTTTGAGTTTCGGTCCTGACACTGGCTGCTGTGTGCATGGCTCTCCCGTTGCCTGAGGCTGTTGATAAGTATGTGGAGAGCAAGAGCTGAAGCATAAAGGGGAGTTCGTACTTGGACTTCCTAGTTGTGTTCCTATTTGGAGTTGAAACCGCAGTTAAATAAACTGAACAGGTTGCGACAAAACAAACTTAGATCTGAGAATTGCATCGGTAATCTTATATTATAGCAGCATAATTGAATGTAGCAAAGACAGAAAAAATGCAAATGCCCTTCCAAATGTGAGTGGCTAAAACTGTGGCACATATACTCCGTAGAATAATATTAAGCTGTTGAAAATAATGAAGTCATATCGCTAACAACTAAGTGTTCCCAATTATGGACCATTTTGCTCAGTGAAATAAGTGAAATATTAATGAGCAATACCATATTTTCTATCTAATAGTAAGAATCCAACGTCTAATTGGAATGTAGGGTGTCTAGAAGATGGAGAATTTAAATCCACATATGAGGACTCAATGCAACATGCATTGCAGATTCCAAACTAAAAATGAACTCTCAATGTAATTTTGGATATATCTATATAACGGGATGAAATCTTAAAAATTGTAACAGCAATGTCGTTGCGGACTTACATAGCAGACAGACTGAACGGTAATGCTTCCTGAATGGTGGTGATATTATGGGGAAAATCCATTGGGGCATGATTTTTTTGTGGGGGTAAAGTCAGAAAATAAGGAATTAACTACTACATTTATAAAATAAAAATTAAAAAAACACTAGCTGTGCCAAAACGTGGTCTTGGAATGTCTTTTCTCTTTCCTTGACCAACACATTTCTACATGGAGTCCTCAGAGGGAAACCAGACATTCATGTGGTAGCTGTCTACCCACAAAGCACCAGCTGTGCCAAACCCCGTGCTCTTGGAATTCATGCAATGGGGACTTTGCTCTCCCCGGAATTCCATCCCTCCTGCACAGGCACAGAGCATTTCAAGCACATAACATTCAGCTCAGTCTAACGCCTGCATGAAGTAGCTCTGTACATCAGTGTCTCAACAAGGCACAGACCATGAAAGTTATTCTAAGTCACCATGCCCTGGGCATCCTGCTCCAACTCAGGGTACATATTCTAAAGCCCGCACAGGCTAGTAATAATCTCCTGTTTCCATCCTTCCTCTGTACAGAGCATATATTTCCACACTTACCTCTCAGTGGTTCCCAGTTCAGAAAATCTGGCTCCATAACTGGTAAAGAAACACAGAGCAACATCATCTCAATATACTATCAGACAACAGTCTCCTATTCACATCTGAAATCAGGAACAAAGCTGATCTGCTCCTAGGCATCACAGTCTCCTACTGCGGGCACCTAGGCCTTTCTGAGGCACCCTAAGCATAAATTACGCACAAGACGTGGCTGGGTGTGACAGTTTCCACATCAAGCCGCACCACTGCCCTCACGTTCAGTCTGCTTCCAACTTGGTTTCTGACACTGGCTGTGTCTGTGTCTATCTCCCATTGCCAAAGTAAGTAGATAAGCAGGAGGAAAGGAAAGGCGCCTGAATGTCAAGAAGTTCTTCCTCTGTGTTCTTAGGGATTCAAGGAAACAGACTAAGATGCCAATCATCTTTATTGGTCAGTGGCCACAAGGGAAATTCTAGACCGTCAACTTTGGTCTCCACCAACAGCCACTCACAAGTACACTACCTGTTAGGGAGGTCATGCAGACATAATGGAAGCTTGCAAGATGGTATGCAGTCAGTCCAGAAAATGAAAAGAAAGCACACCACGCCTCATTCTCTTCAGTAGAAGAATCCCACTCTGTGTCCCCATGGACACCTGGGACAAGACAGGACGACCCATGTTTCGCCTCCTGCGACACACGGACGACTCTTGAGCCAGAGCAGTTTTCTGTCCTGTACAGCTCTGAACCTTGTGAATGGGGCAGGATGACTGTGCAGGTTGTGGCAATGTGGTCCAGAGTTTTGTTTCAGGGAATTGTAGTCAAGAAAGGAGATAAACATCAGAAAACTATGGGAAACCCTCTCAGTGCAGTCCCCGGGAAGAGCAATGATACCTGACATGGGTGCAAACTTGGACGCTGCAGGCCTGCCTATGAAGCCCCTGCATCAAAGACTGGGTGCTATCCCCACGCTCCTGAACTCGGGGTCACCGTCACATGCTGTTTCACCGTCACATGCTAAGGCACACAACCCTAAGCTGACGTATGACACTTTCAGGAGACAGACACGTCTCACACTCAAAACAAAAGGGGAGACTTGCCCTGCCCATCTCAGGCACCCACATGGGAATCTGCTCTGATGTTCACTGAGACCTCCAAAGAAAATGGAGCGGAGGAATATATTCAATTTTGAGAGCCTTCGGAAGTGCCTTTGGAGTGTGTTACTAGGAGATAACCTAATGCCAGCTGGCAGAAATTGGTTGCCTCAAAGCTGTTGCCCTCTGGGTATAATACTCTCCCGAGGTGCATCCCTCCCGTGCACAAAGGGAATGTGGGGTGGCATCCAAAACACCAACGTGACAATGAAAACCATCATTCCCAACAGCAGAGGGTAGTGGGCTAGGTGCCATCATTCCCAACAGCAGAGGGTAGTGGGCTAGGTACCAATGTGTTTGAATCAGCATTTTAAGTGACTCCTAAAATGCTCAGCTGACACTGTGTATTAGAGTATTTTCTCTCTCTCAAGATTGCCTTCAGTGTCTCCCAAGTCTCTCTGATTTCTGTCATGGATTCTACAGGTTTCCTTGGGTGTTCAGAAAATGAAACCTACCAGCTGCAGCTCCCTTTAACAGATCCCCTTCAAGTTAGCCCATAAGCCAGATCACATACACAGAGCAAAACCTTATTGTGCCCCTAGTGGATATTTAATAATTTTGATGCACCCTTAATACCCAGAAGCACACAGCATGAATGAAGTCTTACAATTCAACTGTGCCTTAGAAAATTTAAGTGTCCTTTCACATTCTATCTGAGACCCTTGCATTGGTCCAAGGACATCTCCTGCAAGAACTAGTGTACTTCCAAAGGCATGAATGGAACTGAAGCTCTGTTTCTGGACATAGGAACCTTTCAAGTTATGGTCATGAGTCAGCAGCAAACATGAAGGAATTCTCAGGGAGAGTGCTACAGCCTCCCTTCAGTCACTCCCTGGCCAGATGAGAGATGACCGAAATGTCCTCAGTAATCTCAGGCCTGTCTTAGTGTTCCCTTGTGCTCCAGAACACAGCACATCCAACTTTACCTCTGGTTTAAATCGCACATAATCTCAGATACCCTAGTTCCAGCATCACTGAATTTGGGGAAAATGAAAGGATCCAGAATGTGCAAATCTTTGTAACCCAGAATGGAAATGATTTATTTTAGATTGTCTGCATTTTAGGTTAGGAGCCACCTGAACTCATCTTCACTCATTATATTAGTCTCCATTGGACAGCCCATGGTGATTTCATTACAGTGACTCAAAAAACATTCCACTCATGATACAGGTGGGCCCATTTCTGGATTGCAGCTGGTTTTTTATTCGAGTCTGAAAAATGACACATATCCTTGTACATTCTTTGTCAGGGCATTCCAATCAGTTCATTGAAATCATTTATATCCCCTGAATACAAGCACATTACATTCAGATATGATGCACAAGGTTACTCACATAATATTTCTGATGTAATCTGAACACAGAGCCATAGAAACATATGTATTTACAAAGTGATTAGCAGATTTAGTTTTTCTGAGGAAAAAGCAAGTCAGACTCCAATTTTTTACCTACAAGTTTCTGAGAACAATATTAAGAGTTGGCATTTGCAAGTCAAACACATCATTTTACCTACCCTTTCATCTTAAATATTTTGAAGCTGCTCCTAATCTTTGTCATTCTCGTAAAGAGAGATCAGATCTATTCAATGCTATGCTAAGTTTTGCCATGGCTCCTTGAAGCCTTGTGGCTTTCAGCACAACCAGTTAAAATTGTCCAGAAAATCCAAAGTGTTTGCCCTGAGTTCCCAATTCAATGAGCTCTCACCTGTACCATTTTCTGGATTCCACATGACGATTTCATGTTCAGTGCTGTTCCCACTGCTGGTGCTGGAATCTCCTCATCTCTTACTAAGTAAAGACTCATTGTGGTGTTCAAAGATCTGTGGGTAGTTTTCAATAAAAATCTCTATGATAGACATCTGTAACACAAAAGCATGGAAACAGGGTACTCTTTTTCACCTGCAAATACGAGTCATGCATTCTATGTGAACACTGGACATTACAAAAAACACAAATTCTAAACAAAATTCACAGTTGACATAAACATATATGAACCATTTCCTGAACTATGGTTACAATTGCAAAAGTACTAAGTAATTTGTCAAAAATACTGCCCTTCAGAAAAACAGTATTTTCTGTGTCCTAGTGCAATAAAATGCTAATATTTTAATAACTTCTTTGTTTAAATAGCACAATTGTCTATATATAAGGGCTAGTCACAATAGCTCAATGGCTAAATCATCACCTGACATGTGCCAGGATCTCATATTGGTGCTAATTCACATCCTGGCTGCTCCACTTCCCTCCAGCTGTTTGCTTGTGGCCTGGGAAAGCAGTAGAGGATGGCATACAGCCTTGGAACACTGAGCCCATGTGGGAGATCTGGAAGAAGCCCCTGGCTTTGGATCAGCTCAGCTTTAGCCGTTGCAGCCATGTGGGGAGTGAACCAGCAGATGAATCATCTGTCTGTCTCTCTGGAAACTGATCTGCCTTTCCTTTTCCCAGTGAGTCTACGTAGGATGTTTGAGGTGCTGGTGTGCACTTTCACATAACTGGTGAAATACTCAACAGAAGAAAACGTGTGTTATATTGAACTTGGGAAGAGGAGGTTTTTGTGGATCTTTTGACACAAATGGAGTCAACTACAAGGGAAATGTCTGTTTCTTCAGCTGCAATCCTTCCATAACTACTGTCCTGCTTCACTCTAACATTACACCTATGTCAGCTTGATAAGAGCTGTCATTGTATTGGAGACATTTGGGTCCATTAGGATGCTTTAAAACTTTGACTCATTTTCATTCCAGTAGCATAGGTAAGATGGAAAGCGGCATTTCACTGAGTTAGCTACAAGAAGGGTCACTGAGTAGGGGAATACATGTGCTCATTTTGAACAGGCCGTGTCACTACTGACCTGAGGATACTGTTGTTAACACTACTGACTCTACTCAGCTGAGAAGGCTTGATAAAGAAACTGTGAAATTCAGGTGTGCTTGGTCCTCAGTGATGAGTGACAGAATGCATCTCAGATTGACCACTTACTAAAACCCCTACATTCCCTTCTCTAATGTTATATAACATTAGAGAATGTTACATAACATTCCACTTTCCTGTGCTTTAACGCCTCATGTTTCTGTTTCCTGCTTTGGAAAGAAGTGATTCACTGCTCTCAATTTCTGTCTTGCCACCACACATTCCCACAACTCCAAATATAGAGTAAGTGACCTTGACATTCAGGAAAGATATACAGCGCTTTTCATTATAAAATGTGGTTCATCACAATGGAAATGGAGCACCTCATTACCTGTTTAACTATTTCATTTTCCAATGAAGCGATCTGTGATGTACATTTCCACAGTGAAAACACACTTGTTGTGATGTAAAAAGCTAGTTTGGGTGCGCTCATCAGTTGAAGGAGGCATAGTTGGATATCTCATGCAAGCACAGACATAACTGCCTCAGGATGTCCACATTGCAGGCGGGCAGGTGTTCTAAGAGCCTAAACACGTACACACACAAGCAAAACAAACAAATGCAGTCACTTCCCTGCTGAAGTGAGAGACAGAAAGGGAACAAAATATTTCAAATTACATTTTCTTAATAGTATCACTGGGGCTTGGGTGGGGTGAAGGAGAGGTTAAAATTATGTTTTTTCACTTGAATAAGTTTGTGAATGTCCAGTTTACACAAGTCTTAAAAGTGGCTGTTGCATTCCAGAATGTGCTCAAAGCTTACTGAGGAAATTTAACAGCATTTGAGTTGCAAACATTTTACCTTGTAAGGTAAAACTGAAGCAATGATGTCTCAAGGCAACAGCAAAACAATGAAGCAAAACACATTCAAGGTATGCATTCAAGCAAAAGTGATTGATGTCAATTCTTTCAGCATACACAGAGTTATCCACCTAATTAGCATTGACAAGTGGATAGTGAGATCAACAAAGAGCTATTCTTACAGCATATCTCTGGGATCAGTAAGTTTCTGCTCCATTCATGTGACATTCAGTGACATTCAGTACAGTGTCAATAATTCCATAACAATACTACTTGGTGTGAATAAGAACCCAGTGGGTGTGCTAAAGTCTACCTCTCCTCCGATTCCGGTCTTTGTGTGTGTGACTACATGAATCCCCTTCACAGCGCACAAGCTTGTTGTGGTTAAAGACAAGCTAATATTTTTCTCTAACTGTGTTGGCTGTATTTGGAGACATGTCTGGATTAGATGTGAATGATATTACCACCTTCTGATTTCTGTGATTTCCACTTCATCCTCATCAAGGACACCAAGCCAACTATCGTAGAGTTCCATTGTAAAAAGAGTTCCAGGTATGATCTGAAGACAATCCTTTCCAAGATTAAAAAAAAAAAAGTCATAAAATTTTGATGACAAATATGGTTTTCAGAAATTGCAAAGGTAATATTTAATTGTAATATTCATTTTAATCAGCACTTTCTAGAAACTCAAACTGTGACCTCTATAAAGCTTAGGCTGTGATTTACACCAATGTGTATATGCAGAAAAGCGTACTTTAATTTCTTCTAAAACAAGATGTGTAAAACCAGGGTCTGGGCAGTTTCAGGAGAGAAGGCAAACTCCCTTATTGTCTAAAGGTTCTTTGGGGCATGCTTATGGCAGTGTGTTGAATTGCTTCCAAAAACAAAGTCAGTGATCCCTATCAGAGGAACAGGTCAATCCTTGGCTGCTCCACTTCTGTTCAAGCTCCTTACTAATGTACCTGGGAGAGCAGTAGATAATTGTCCAATTGCCTGGGCTCCTGACACATTGGATATTAAGATGGAGATCTAGGATCCAGGCATTAGCCTGGCCCAACCCAGTCCAGCACAGTCCACTGTGGTCAGTTGGGGAGTGAACTAGCATAAGTAATGATGATGATATGTGCATGCAGATGCACATTTTTGTCCTTGTATGTATGTTAATTTACTTGAAAGTTGAAAAGATGAATATTTGAACAACAGAGTAACACAGGAAGAGACAGAGGCTGCGAGTGAGACTTTATTCCCCATATAGCCATGCTGGCCAGGCCAGAGCAGGGCCATGTGAAACCAGGAGCCAGGAATTCTGCCATGAGTCACTGCAGCATCTTTTAGTGCCTTATCATATGCATCAGCGAGAAGGCTGTTTTGAAGCAGATCAGCTACAACCTGAACCAGGGCTCCTATGGGATGGTTGTGTTGTAGCCAACAGCTAAACCCCCTGCACCACAATCCCAGCCCTATCTATGTCTCCTTCAATCAGCATGTTTCACATAAAACAAATACAAACATATCTGCATTCCTTGTGCATAGTTTAGCAAACTAGGAACAATGTGAAGAAACAAACTGCAAGTCCTTTTATACCTTGACTGTGTCACTGATGAGAAATGAAGTCACTTGGCAGGTAGATTCTTTCCCTGTTTCCCAGGAAATGCCTCAGGTGTATGTGAGAGGAACTCTCCAGCTCTGAATTACTAGGAATGAGTTTATTTGGGTGGTTCTTGGTCCGCTGAGTACTGCATTTCTGTGAGTAGGATAGATATCCCCTCTCGGCTTCCTTGGGTTTCAAAGTTAGTAGATGTGGTATGTTATGAAAGCCACACAATGACCCAAGGGGAACACAGAAAGTTGCAACTGCACCTTTGCTTCCAGGTTACTCGAAGGCAAATTCAATTTAGTGCTTGCATTTATTTGTAGTCTGGACCAACTCTCCAGGTGATTCACATCGTATTTATCCAGAGTCACACTACAATATTTCCAGAAGGCTAAATGCCACATCTTTCCAAAAAAACCTGTACCATCAGTTGCATGAGTGTGCCTTAGAAAGGGCAGTGCAAGCATGTGATTGCCCAACGTAGAATATATTGTCATGATCTCAGCATGCTGCAGGTGGCTTATATGACACTACTTGTCATATGGCATTATGGGGGGGTAAGAAAGAAGCAAGGATAACGAGTTTCTAAAAATTTAATATGTATAATTATGTAATAATTAGCAGGTTTTGTTTCACAGTTGCTAAAACTACCAACAATTCAATTTTTCTTGTTTGATTATATCTCCCTGTGGAAATTCACAATACTTGTAATTCCTGTGTATACTTTAAAACAAATGTACATTTTATATCATTTAAGCATTTTAAAAAACATTTATTTATCTGACATGGAAAATTACACAGAGACAGAGTTTTCCATTTGCTGGTTCACTCCTCAGATGATCACAACAATCAGGGATTGACCAGATCAAAGCCAGGATCCAGGAAACTCATCTGAGTCTCTCACAAGGGTGCAGAGACCCACTCTCTTGAGCCATCTTTCACTGCTTCCCAAAGTCATCAACAGGGAGATGAATGGGAAGTGGAACACCTAGGATTAGAACCATACACAATGCTCCTATTGCAGGTGGTGGCTGTACCAGGCAACAATGCTATCCCCTCACTTGAGTTTTAGAAAATTTTCTCAATGGTCAGAGACATTGAGAAGGAGACACGTACATAAATACACAAAGTGTGAGAGGGATTCAGGAACAGATGGTGGCAGTAATGGAGAAGGAAGATGGAGGGAGAGAAAAAGGGAGATGCATAGGCAAATGACTATACTAGTTACTAAAGTATCAAGGTCAGATCCAAAGGTCTGAAGCCAGAATCCAGAAGCTTTATTTTTGTCTCCAATGTGGGTGGCAAGGACATCAATAGCTTTGCTATATTGTCCTGCCTTTCCAGACAAATTAACAAGGTGCCCCATCAGAAGCAAGACCTTGAAGTGCTGCTCTCACATGGAATGACAGTATTCCCAGGCCCAACATAACACAAGACCCAACACTTTGAGAATTTGAACCTTGTTTTGTCTGTTGCATGCACTTTCCATTGGGGATTGGCTACTATGCAAATGTAACTGTAAGCACCAACAGAGGTCGCTATTGAGGCAGCTCAAAGCATTCCTCCTTACACTACTTATAAAGGAAAGACTTAAGAGACTGGGGCAGTTGGATGATGAACTTATTGACCCTTTTCTTTGTTTCTATGTTTCTTTTGATTTTAGGGTAGACATTTGCTTAATGTAGAAAACTCCTAAAATGGTTTTCAACAGCTTCCAATGAGGTATCTTTAGGAAACTTTGATGTCATCAGGCGGATGCTGTCAAGTTCAGCAAAAGGTAGGATTCTTTTGGCCAACATTCTATATGAATAATAAAGATTTTGAAGACTCTTCTGTAAGTATTAGAAACTATGACAGCATAATTTTGCATGGCATGTTCAGAGGAAGACAGTGGGAGTGGATTTTGAAAACTAGGAAAGCAGGGCCCAGTGGCGTGGCCTAGTGGCTAAAGTCCTACCTTGAATGCCCCGGGATCCCATATGGGCGCCGGTTCTAATCCCAGCAGCTCCATTTCCCATCCAGCTCCCTGCTCTTGGCCTAGGAAGGCAGTTGAGGACGGCCCAATGCATTGGGACCCTGCACCCATGTGGAAGAGCCAGAGGAGGTTCCGGGTTCCCAGTTTCGGATAGGCACAGCACCGGCCATTGTAGTCACTTGGGGAGTGAATCATCGGACGGAGGATCTTCCTTTCTGTCTCTCCTCCTCTCTGTATATCTGACTTTGTAATAAAATCAATCTTAAAAAAAAAAAACTAGGAAAGCCTATCAAACATGCAGAATTTGTTCAATAGAGAGAGTAGTTACCTACAATTTGGAATTTCCAAGGTGTTTTTTAGGTTCTTGGATGCTTAAACACTTGACCTATTACTGTTCTTGAAGTGCCAGGATAAATGAAACCCATCAGAGATTTCATACTGTGCATGATGACAACAGAACTCCCCCTACCTTTAATGCGGCTGCCACGACAAGTGGAGACTCATTCTCCCAATTTAATGTATGTCCAAACATAATTCTTTCCTTGAGACACAGAAATGATTTTATGTTGTCAATGTTTTGAAAAATACCCTTTGTCGATGGCCCATTTTGCCTTAAAAAGTGAAGCATCTCCTGCGAGGAATAAAACGTAAACAAATTACAGGACGTTTCACAACCACCAGCCCAGAACATGAACTGGATCTGTAGAGGAACAGACACAGTGTGTGAATCAACATGGCAAGAGCTGACTGATGGGAAGAAAGGAAATCTGTTTCAGTGTCTCCAAGTATATTTTCCAGTCATCCATCTAATCAATGCCCATACACTGAATGGTTTTGAATGTTGATTTTAACCTCATCTTCCTCTTCCAATAAATCAAACTTTTTTTTAAGATTTATTTTATTTTCATTACAAAGTCAGATATACTGAGAGGAGGAGAGACAGAGAGGAAGTGGAGCTGCCAGGATTAGAACCAGCGGCCATATGGGATCAAGGCGAGGACCTTAGCCACTAGGCCACGCCGCCGAGCCCTAAATCAAACTTTTAAACCAAAGTTTTCTTCTTCAAGCTTTCAGTGAATCAATCCCTACTGTTTACCCTGCTGTTACTATTTCCAAAAACCTGTTTCTCCCAACTAGGAAGATATCATTGCCACTGTTATTGACATCAGCCCATCCTTATCTAAATAACTATGGGCTGCATTCTTACATTCGGTGGTTGCCTACACTCATCTAAAACCAGGGTGAAGGCCCACATATGATAGAATGCCTTCTTTGACCAGATTTTATAATGCCTTCATTATACCAGATTTTCACTGCCTTCTACATCTTAATGCCAATAGAGCAAGACGTGTTTCACAAATATCACAGGGAATTTGTCATTTATTAGGCTATTTATATTTTATGCCTGCAACATAATGTATTACCTGACACTTTTTCACCCATTGATGACATCATCTTGATGAGGACCCTGGGAGCTCCTTGAACTTGTGAATTGAGTAAGGTCTGGGAGAATGTCCAAGATGGACCTAGCCTGATAAATTCCTTCCCACCCAGGAGACATCTCCTTATACACAGGAGAGAGCAAACAGATACACTGGGCAATCAACCAGTGTGCATGCTATTAAAAATCCTTGTTGGAAATAACAGGGCCAAGTTCTGAGGCCTTTATTCAACACATTCTCTTATGATAGAAGTATGAATACATTTGAGAATAATGTATTTAAGCATTTTAAATACAAACCAAACTCACGTGAGAGAGCTTGTGTAAGAAGTCTGAGTCATCTAGACACAGGGAGTAGAGGAACACTTCAAGCAAGAGGCTGCAAATGAGGGGCTGTGGACTCAGGGAATCAGATATGCACCTTTCCTATGTCAGTGAGCAAGTGACTGGAGGACACTGCTGAAACCAGTGAGATCGACTACCACTTTTCCTGTTGTGTTTCAAGTAAGACTGCAATTCCTAATCAGACTGTGCTTGTTTTTGAGGTCACAATAAGAGAACCTGTCAGCCAAAGCCAGGGGCTGACAAACGATTGTCACATTTGAAACAGAGTTGCATGAGGACACTTAATACCTCAGGTTCTCAGCGCTCAGGAGGCATAGCAATCATAATGCTACCTACCAAAATGACTGCTGTAAGATCATTCATTTGAAGCCTAACCAGCTGTGCAGTAGCATCAGTGTCCGGAGACAGGCCGTCCTGGCTTGCTGTAGCTCCCAGGCAAGACAAATAATTTCTGAAAAATGCTGAAGACAAAGTGAAGTGATTAGATTACACCTACAATGACAGATTTTCTTTCTACATTTTCCATTTGACAAATTTTTTGAGGGGGAGGTCAGGGTTAGAAAAGTGAGAAACCGAGTCCTTTCCACATACAAGTTCAAACCACCTGAATTAGCTAGTTGCATCCATGTGGCATTATGAATATTCCTCCAAATTACCTGTAAGGTGCCAGGCAAGTGTTTAGTTTACTGAATAAGATGCCTGAAGCCCATGTCAGAGTACCTGAGTCTGATGTCCTCCAGGTTTCAATTGCAACTTCTTACAAATCTAGGCCCTGGCTAACAAAATTAAGTTTCTGCTTCTAGCAAACATAACATAAATAAGTCCCCAACTTCCAGCTCCAGTCCTGCCTCTCACAAGGGTGACATGGATAAGATACCAACTTCCAGCCCTGACCCTGACCCTGACCCTGCCTCTCATAGGGGTGACATGGATAAGATCCCAGCTTATGGCCCTGACCCTGGCACAATCATGGCATTTATGGAGTGAAGAAAAGAACAGGAAGCTTCTATCTCTGTGTGTCTTGCTCTTTGTGTCTCATCTCCTAAGGATGAGGATGCTTTTCAAGCTCAATTCTTCTGGCAGCGATACTTCTCAAGCGGTTTTTGGCTTTGAATCATGAACACCCCACATTGGACTGTATGTATATCCTGCTAAGCCTAATCAGTGGATTCAGGAGTCAGATCTGATTTGAAAAGTTCATGTAGTCACACACACCAAGGTCAGAATTGGAGGAGAGGTAGACTTTACTACACCCTCTGAGTATAAAATGTTACACAATAACAAAAATCAATTTAGCACACTATCCAGTCACTTTGGCCCAAACAGAATCGATCTGAATTCAGTGCCAAAACTTTTAACTCTCCTTCAGATCTCCCACCTGAGATGGGAAGTCATCATTTCTTGGGCCTTCAGAAGTGATGTGCTTTCTGATAAAGATCTATTTGCAATGCATAAGGACACACCAAGAAATCTTCAAATCACTCATTCACTGCTGCAATGGCCACACATCAAGGGATGTGGTTGAAGACGGGAACTCCACCTGAGTCTCCCACGGTGGAGGCAGGGGCCCAGGGATTGGGTAACCCTCTGCTGCCATCTCAGGCACACCGCCAGCAAGGTCTATTATCATTGGAGCAGCTGGGAGTCAAACTGGTGCTACAAAGCGATTCCAGCACTGTAAGATGCATCTTAACTCACTGTGCCCTTACATCTACCCCTCAGAAGGCAATTTCTGTAGATACCCAGGTTTATACGTGCTTAATTTTGTTGGGAAAATGCATAGGACATCTAGAGCTGACAGAAGTTCTAACATTAGAACAAGCATAATCCTAAACTGTGCTGGATTCTGATTTCAAACCATTTCTCTCAAGCTGGTTCTGTTTCTTCATATCCATCCTCCCACAAAGGGAAGACCTTGGTGTCAGAACACCTTGGTGTTAGAATCCATTTGTGTTCTGATTTTGTTCTCAGGAATGCAGATATGTGCTGAGTGAGCAGGCCATTATATCTAATAAAAGAACTCACCACCTCTACGCTGGGGTCTTGGCTTGCCCCAGCATGTCAGGATAAACTGGAGTTTTCCATTAGCTAAGATCTCTGGGATGGACTCCAGAAGGATATGGGGAGAGGTGGGCTTCCCTGGTGCGGACTGACGGATGGAAGTTCGATAATAGTGCTCCTGAATTGTGTACGGATTTTCATGGCCTAGGCAGAGAAGAATCTCATTTTATATCAGGCTGATGGTGAGAAGTATAATCAATCACACTGGCTGTCAGTGTGGGCACTGCGCTGGTGCAACTCAAGCTCCCCTTTGCCTATGGAACAGCATCATGAAAAGAAAAACACACGGGTGTCCTATGGAACATAAGGTGAAATGGGGAAGTTAAATGAGGACATATATATCCATCATCTGCTTGAGAAAATGAAGTTCGATTCCATTTTCATTTCATACCAAAGGAACAAGTCCAAGAAATATCTTTCATCTGCACCTGTAAAAGCAGGTGACAAACTTCATTTTTGCTCCTTCTATAGTAAAAACTAGTGCATCAAGTCAGAGATCAGGCACCTGTGTCTGCCGTGGAATGAGCATGTGGCATTTCAGTTTTAAATGGGTGAATGACGATTGCAAGAGGTCGTCTCCATTATGAGAGTGTTTAAACTTTTCGACAAACATGGATATGCAGGTTTTTTAAGTGCAATTTTGAAATAATTAATATGTTTTTATTTTCCAGAACACTTACCCATGAGTGGGAATGGGGCCTCAGTCTTGCCATAATGGACCCACAGCTGGTAATCTTTTTCTGAGCCCTTGGAGAAAGAAGGACTTGGCCTCAAAACATGTTTTCATCAGAGAATACTTAAACACGTATTTCCAGAGCATTTCTACATTACCAAAGAAAAAAATAACTGGGACCAGTGCCAATGTTATCTGATCCACAATTCTGCTCAACAAAGTGGCCTAAGGGTTAAGGAATCACATTTATGGTATTACACTAACGACGACAAGTCTACTCCTGATCATTCTTTCAGCAATCAGCAGACTCCTAGGAGAATGGTATGATTTCCTTTTCCATGACCCTGTCCATGTACAAGTACTGCCTGCCAAGACTGCCTAAACAAGGTGACACCTACATGACATCATAAGCTCAGCCATCCAGAAAGAACAGGCACAGGACCAGAAGGCAAGGAAGAGAAAGCAGAACTAACCCATCAGCTTCCATTCCCACAACTCTTACCGTGGGGATGGTCAAAAGGAGGGTTCTCAGCTGGAAAAGCAGGCCACAAGAACGTGATTACCCACGCAACTCTAGAAATGCCAGTGGAAACCAGCACATCAGTATCATGTTTCTGTTCAACGTTTTAATTCCTTTCAGGAGGGAGCAAGCCAAAATGAGACTCACAAGGAGTAACCGTTCATCACCTGATGATAGCCTCGATTACTCAGGAAATGCACTAGCAGGCATGGAGGCTCTCTCCCAAACATCCATTTACATACGTAGAGCTTCACTGCCTAAAAATTACTCAGGAGCAGGAAGATCTAACGAAACTCTTGCTTGAAGGTATGGAACCCTTATGCTGCAGTGCCTTAACTGGCACATACAGATACAAATGGGATCCGCTCATCTGTGAATTGAAATTCATTTTTTGCTGACGAGACCCCAAGAAAAACTCTGGCCATTAAATAAAATCAACTATATTTAAAGTCGAATCTTTGTCATCAACCCCATTCATACAACTCACTCTCCTCCAAGGCCTAATTCTTCTTCAGAGTTCACATACATTACTCATTAGACTCCAGTGCAGAGGTGTATGTTTTACTCAGTACACAGAAACTCAGCAATTCATCCTTCTTTCAAATGTATAACTGACTTGTGCTGCAGTGAAATAATTGGTTTCTTATGCCAACTCTGCTTGCCCTAGAGACTTGAATACGTTACAAAAATCTTGAATATCAGAATAGTATAGAGCTTTCACAGTTATAGGGAACATTTTCCAGGAACCCATACTATCAAAGTGTTGCTTATTTTTCTGCTGATAGAATGGCAAGCTCTTCAGTGACAGGATGGGATTCTGATGGTCCCAATATAAATGCCATTGCAACCTTCAAGGGCACCATAGGCTTTTAGTCACTTCTCATTTGTGTGGAATTTTCTCTTCATCTCAAATACCACATATACATACTAAAAATCTGCTAATTGGGCCCGGAGGCGTGGCCTAGCGGCTAAAGTCCTTGCCTTGAAAGCCCCGGGATCCCATATGGGCGCCGGTTCTAATCCCGGCAGCTCCACTTCCCATCCAGCTCCCTGCTTGTGGCCTGGGAAAGCAGTCGAGGATGGCCCAATGCATTGGAACCCTGCACCCGCGTGGGAGACCCGGAAGAGGTTCCTGGTTCCCAGCTTCGGATTGGCGCGCATCGGCCCGTTGGGGCTCACTTGGGGAGTGAATCATTGGATGGAAGATCTTCCCCTCTGTCTCTCCTCCTCTCTGTATATCTGACTTTGTAATAAAATAAATAAATCTTTAAAAAAAATCTGCTAACAATAAGGGACACACCTATGCATCTGTCAGGATGCAGTCACTTAAAAAGGAAAGTGATGGGCTAGAAATCAGGAAACTCACTACCCACAACAGAGGGTGTGGGGTTAAGCCGGGACACTGGATCCGGGACACTGCCACTGGATCCTCTCAGAATCCTGAGGATGTGCATCCCAACACAGCACTGATGGCCCATGCATCTGGATTCCCAACACCTACACAGGAGAATTGCATGAGTTTCTCAGCTCCAGGAATGAGCCCTGTTATTGTGCTAAGCATTTGTGGAGGTTGTCCATAGTAGTGAACTCTCGACTACGTGTGCCTGTGTGCCTCTGTTCCAAGCAAAGGAAATCAAACATGAAGCATACAAGAGGTGTTTATACACATTCCCCAGAAGCTCAGCTTTCACTCACACCTTACCTTTGCTGAATTTTACAGGCACAGGGTATGTCAGTCTCAGGACCAGTATCTAAAGCACGACTCTGTTCATATATTTTATGTCAAAATTCACAATAAGAGGATTTTTAGCAGGTGGATAAGATCCTTGAGAACTGTATCACAACACTTGGGTTTCAATTCCAGCTCTAGCTTCCTGCAAAGGTACACTCTGGGAGGTAACTGAACATGCTCAAGTAATCAGGTCCTTTCAAGTATTCGGGGTTCATCAGTTATATTCCTGGCTCCAGGACATCCTAGGGCACTATAGCCTTCTGGAGACTGAGCCAATGGAAGGGAGAATGCTCCTTGTATCTGCTTTTCTCTCATCTTTCTGCTTGCTTCTCTCCCCCTCTCTGCCTCGTTATGTACTCTGATTCTCAAAGCAAACAAAAAAATCAGACCTGTACTGTAGGGATCTTCATGCTGAGATTATGAGACAGAGCAATAGGGTCAGCAGTTATGGAATCAGGGGAATGGGAGTGTACAGAAACAGCAATCCAAACACACGTCTACTATTTTCATATTAGGACATTAGAAAGCTGACAAAATGCTTTATACCTTTGTGAGATTCAAATTAAAACCCGTGGAAATAGTCATCTGAAATTATACCCATGTTTTATTAAACTATGCCTTCCAGGTCATGCAAAGTTTAAAATCAAAGCATAAGAGCAATGACCACACGCAAATATCCCTAATGCATTCTACCCCATGATTTCATGTTTCTAGGGGCAATACACATTGTATATGCAGTTGGTCCCTTATGCCTCATAGTACATCATACAAACACACACACTGTAGGTACCATGTACCAGTAGCAACATGGAAATACATTTATCAAAGATCAAAGTTGTTATTTTAAAGCAGTTCTCAGGTTACTTACAGTTAATCCTAGCCCTGGCAATGCCATGTTGATAACATCCCTGATGGTGTCTAAATTATGAGCTGCTAAAATGGCAGACTGTAAAAGAAAAAAGGAGAATATAAACTGGTGATATGGTGAAACATTTCAGCATATGATTACACAATTATAAAATCCTTATCCAGTTAAAGGACAAGTTTGAGGACTATCAAATAAAAAATAGAAAGTGCCAATGCTGAATAATTTATTTGCATCACTTTACATAACTCAGAGCCAGGAGAAAAACTTTCATTAAAGTATAGGAAATAGTTTAATATGGTATGGAAAACATAACATAGGATCAAAGAGAAAGAATGTCAATTCAGGCAGGACCCATAAAGGGACTGATTCTCTGCAGCAAAAATTCTTTCCTTCACAGGGAATTGTTCTGCAACGAAGGGCTGGTCCCTCTCCTTCCCCGGCTGGTTGCCTGTTTATGTTCAGTCTTGGTCATGTGAGATTAAGAACCGACTGTGGAGGACATTCTTGCTTACTAAGCCACTTTGTAGGAAGCACCCTCTACAAAGACAGGCATCACACCTACTTAGATTTTCACTCCCCATATTCATTGACATTGTGAATCCACAGTTCAAGAACAAAAATGCTCAATATTTAAGTCCTATTTTTGAGCTACCTGAAAGCCCTTCCACAGAAATTTGAAGCTCTGCATTATCCACTTACAGATAATTTCCCTTCATTTTGAAGGGAGAATCATCTTTTTATAACTCACGCAGATCACAAAATAATGGTTTATCATGATATATAGAAGCATTACATTCAAAATAATCACTACCAGGATACCTGCCTCTCCTTGTGATCTTGATATCTTTGTAAACAAAATAAATTCAAGTAAAAGGGTTGGTGAAGATGGATGACTAGGAAAGGTTAGCAAAGGAGATGAGAGTTGGTTAGAATCCAGAGGTAGAAATTCTGCAGAAGCCACAGACACACCACAGAACAGTGTGGATGGTGAGGTCAAGCAGCAGTGGGAGGACACACAAAGCTGGAAACTGGAGGAAATGCCAGAAGCAGAGACAGAGATGGGAGCAGAGCATGGTGTCTGGAATCACGGAGACAGAGATGGGAGCAGACCATGGTGGCCGGAATCACGGAGACAGAGATGGGAGCAGACCATGGTGGCCGGAATCACGGAGACAGAGATGGGAGCAGAGCATGGTGGCCAGAATCACGGAGACAGAGGTGGGAGCAGACCATGGTGGCCGGAATCACAGGTGACATTATCGCCCGTGGGGAGTCTTGCACACCCCACTGATTCTAGGTTCATACTGCAGTCAAAGAGGAAGAAAGACTCCCGGCAGGTCACTGCAGGGAAGGTACACACAGTTTTCCTCATTCTACCACAAAACAGCAGGACCAGAGGGCACAAGGCACATTTAGATGCGAGGGGTGGACCAGCTGTCATTTAGTTAGGAAGAACTTGGAGGGGATGGACCAGCATCTCATGGTGGCTGTGGTGCCTCTAATGCATGCCTCACTAAGCACAAGCAGTTTACTCTACACAGAGTAATGTAATTCTCTGATTCTGTCAAGAGGACAGAACCCCAACTGGTGTTGAACCTGGGCTAGTGGCCAGGAAGGGGGTGGTGCACAGGTCTGGAACTGTGAAGTGCCCAGATTCACACCCTTCTACAGGCCGTTGGCACAGGATACCAAGAGAGGGCCTTCATAGGCTGCTGTTGCTGGCAATTCCTCTGTTCTCTGCAGTCAGGGGAGACTCAAAGACCTGAGGTGAGCTTCAGCACCCTGTGACTGTTCTGACACAGTACTGCTGAATCACTCCACACCAGAAACAGAAGATACAGAAAACAGGATGGGAAGAAGGAAAGACATACACACAGGTGATCAGTAGTGGAGGCTTAGACTAGTCACCAGAAAGCATGTAGAACAACAGGCAGTGGAGCAAAACGTGTGCAGAAGAAAATATCAGCTAAAACATCTTTTTTCAAGATTCGTCAAAAAGTGCCATTCAGTAGTGAACTGGAAACATCCATTTTCAGGAGAAAGAAATTTAGGAACTCAACATGCACTAGAACTGGAATGTACTATAGGAAACAGTTGTTTCTGTGAGATAAAATTAATGAACATTAGAAGGAAACAGATCTCTCAATATGAATGAGTAGCATTGGTGTTGTATGAATATCTGCTGCAAACAACTCTGTTGAACTATCTTTTTTCCCTGCAATGGCATTTTGTGTGATCTGACACTGGCATAAAGCACAGAGTACATCTGTTGTTTTGGTCACACCCAATAACATATTGGCTAGTGTACCCTAACTTCAGAAATCAAGTGTGATCCCATTGAAACTGCTCCTTCCAACAGCATTCAAAAAATGAGGCAGACACACTCTGCTCTCCTAAATGCTTCATCCCTTCAGAATTCTACTCAGCTCTGGCAAAGCAGAAGTTAGGTGTAAGTAGCTCAGAGTAGCAGCTGACCCTGGAGTGGGTCCTGTCCCAGAAACGGAGCATCACAAAGTGACGCTCGACGGGAATATGAAAAACAGGTGGAAGCATTGTTTCAATTGGTGTTCAATTTCCAGGTGAGGCCTGGACGGTGGCTGCACAAGAATATGATTTTATTTAGGCTTGTGCAGTGTTCAAGGATTAAAGGGTACACCACATGGAACTGACTTCAGAAAAGGCACATGAAGACACCTATCTAGAGGGACAATGAAAAGAAATTTTTAAAAATCCAAACAGGACAAAATGTAAACCAATCAGGCACATCTGGGTTATAGCCTATACGGTGCATGGCATACCCATCTCTAGTTTGTACATTGCATTCTCTTAAAATATTCCATCAGAATAAATGCAAGTATTTTAACAAACATGAAAACTGGAAATGAAATCATCATCTGAAAGTAGTAAAAATCAGAGGGAAAGATTTATTTCCCAGAATACTGCCTTAGAAAAATAATGTTTTTAAGAAATGAAATTCTATGGATATTCAACAGGAGATTCTCGTTTTTAGCACAAGCACTGAATCACCAGATTCCATTGCTTCACATAATCTCTTACTTGATACACATGAAGTATTGCATGTATATCTGAAGATACATTAATACAAGGTTCTTCTATCACGCTCTCACTGACCCTCCAACACTCCCAGTTCCTCTCCTCTCCTCTCTTTTTCCCTTCTCTCTTTTTCACTCCTGTCACTTTCTCCAGCCCTCCTATCCCTGTGTCTCTTTCATTATGGCTAAGTCATATAATTGTAGTTTAAATTTTTTTGGTAAAAAGCATACTTACACTGGAAGAATTATTAATATTACTGGTAGTGATTTTAACCAGAGTATTCTGCAATCCATCCATCTTCTGGCTTTGGGTGATTGATCTAATAAAATCCATAAAATACACAAATAAATTAGCCAATCATTCTTTTCAAATCAACCCATGTTTATATATATATATATATATATATATATATATATATATATATATATATATATAATTCATTATATGTGAAAATTTTGCTTGAGTTATTGAAGACACATATTTGTAGACTATGCATGTATTACTATTCTCATATATCTGTAGCATTTTTACTCTTATAAGATGTATCCATGGAAAACATCCGCATTTAGAGTGCCTTACCAAGGTCAAAATATGGGTAGGGAAGTAATTTGGGACAGGAACATGTGGTCTTGAAAATAATTTCTGTGATATGTCAACTGAGCATTCTTGCCTGCACTGAAGGAACTAACGCCACCAACACACGACCTAAAAAGGGTAACAGGCAGTGTTGCTGCGCGACTCACCCAGCACAGCAGCCTGGATTTACGGGAATTTACTATATACTGAGGACCATGGTTGCTTCATTCAAAAGGTTTTAGGCAGAGAAAGAATGAGGGGTGCATCTAGAACTTCCTCAACAATGAATATATCCAAGGGAGAAGCAGTTTGAAGATCATCTGAAGTGTTATTAAGGAGGTTTCATGTGGTGGCATTGTTTCCAGAGATTATGTTCTCTGATCACAAACTAAAGACACAAAATGTGTATCCTGCAGAAATACCTTTCCAGAAAGTGATGCCATTTATCCTTGAATTCCACAGACCTGCAAACAGAGAAGAGGAAGAAAATATTACACTATGTAAAAAAGTTGATTCCATGTGATTTAGAATTTCAATTTAGATAAATATATTAGCAGGCATTCGACGGCAACAGTAGCTCAGGTGCAGGTGCTACTTTTCCCTGCCCCTACACGTGGGCTCTGGATGGATTCTGCTCTTCCACAGCAGAAACTGATCTGAAACTAAAGCCCGAGTTTCAACAGTGGGATGCTAAGTCAGTGACCACAGGAAAGTTTCCACTAATTAAACCTGAGTGCTCTTGTATTTTGAAGTGTTATACAAATGTAAAATATACTGTGACTCAGGTTAAGTCCAAATGAAGAAATTGACCATGTAGATGGAATACTCAATTCAGAGATAAGGATATAACTTGCGGGGGGTGGGCGTGTAGAATCCATATTACTGTAATTGTTCATAGGGATTGTAGAATTAGCGTATGTTAAAAAAATACATAGGAAACATTTTTCAGAAGTATGTGTGAGGAATGTCAGCTCTCCTACTGCTAAAAGACAAATGCTTAGAATCCTTTATGAAATATCATGGATGTTTCTAATATCTAAAGTGAATACCTGCTAAGGATCAAGCACACATGGACTTATAAATTGCTAGCATTCAGAACAGGTATGGCTAACTACAGATCACATAAAGTTGAGCACTTGTGAGACTGGGTACATTCACCATCTCGTGCATGCAAAACTCAGTAATAATATTTTGTTACAGAGTATTTTCATTATCCCAAGAATAAACTCTGAACTCAGTAAGCAGCCATCCCAGTTCCCCACTGCCACCAGATCCTACACCACATCACGTAATTCCCTCAGCACCACAAGCGTCATGCACTAGCATCTATACCTCCAAGAGGGTTTTCCATTCCCATTTTCGCCAATCTTGAGAGGCATGTTTATTTTTGCAGCATGTGTTTTTAACTTTATGCTGATGAAACTTCATCATTTTCCCCTGTTGTGGACTGTGCTCACTGGCTCTTTATTTCAGGGGATATATAATGGAAGTGTAGCGGGGACTGATCTGTTCAGATATGGAGACAAAGCACTCTGTGTCTCTGTGCATACAGACCAGAGATGGACACCCAGTGAAAGAACTGAATACATCCAAACAGTAAGCTGATGGACTCGCTGACAATGTCCACACCTGCATTGTAGGGAAACACTTCAGTAACAGCATGATGGGCTTGTGACTGTTCATGAATGACATCCACTCTAAAACTAGAGGGGAAATCAGTGGGGAAGACAGGGACCTTGGGGAAGGGCACAGGCAACCCCAGAGCCTGTGTCCATAACATAAAACAAAATAAATTTTTAAATGTAATAAAAAGAATGTGAGAGACAATCAGAATTCCAATTCGCTGGTTCACCTCCTGATTGCCCACAACTACCAGGTATGTCTCTGGGAGCTGAGAACTCAATGCAGGCTCTTCCTGTGGGTAGCAGAACCCCAGTGCCTGAAGACATCACCACTGCTTCCCAAGGTCTGCATTAACAAGAAACCGGAGTCAAGGTAAGAACTAGAAGTGGAACCTGGGTTTTCCAACGTAGGATAGAAGTTTCATAAGTGCTAGGCTAAACACTCATCTTGTAGTTTTTTAAAATCACTGTTGTTAACCTAGATATGCAATCCAATTTTGAATACATTGCCTGTAATTTGACAGCTGTATCAAAATGAATAAAGCAGTGTAAGGGGGTGGGGATATGGTGAAATAAATGCACCTCACTTCAAGGCAGCTAATTTAGGTCCTGGCTACTCCACCCTTTTGATCAGCTACCTATGAATTCATCTGAGAAGCAGCCTGTGGTGGCATAAGTACTTGTACATCCACCACTCACAAGTGAGATCTAAAAGGAATTGTGAGACCTGGAGCCAGTTTGACGCAGCCACAGCTGTTAAAGGCATTCAGAAATACACCAGTGAATGAAAAAAAAACTTTGACAAAGTAGAAGACACACAAATGCCATGACTGAAGGCATTGCGAGTCAGTGGTAATTACAGAATCAGATCAAAATGTTTCCTTTTCAAAAAATTACGTTTGTGGGGGATTTAATTATACATCTGCATATTTCCTAGGCTAGGAAAAGATGACTACTACTATTCATAAAAAAGTGATATTACAGGATTCAGATGTGGCACTTACAAGAACTTAGCCGTAAAATTTTGCAAAGGCCATCCCAACTTCAGTGATTTTAATTCAGGACTGTCACCATGCTCCACAGTATTTTTAGCAAGCCATATGTTGTTTATTGCAACCTAGAGTTTGATTTTGAACTGCTTTTTGTACCTAGAGAAAGATTATCAAATGAGATGTTTGTTTCTTAAATGTGATGGGAACAGCTCATTCCCACATATTCCCTCTTAGTGCACAGTACAAGTGAGGGTCAGATGGGCCATTGCTGGGTGTGTCCTAAGTGAGGGATGACCCAGGGCACCTACAACACAGATGGGCTACTGCTGGGTGTGTCCTAAGTGAGGGATGACCCAGGGCACCTACAACACAGATGGGCCACTGCTGGGCGTGTCCTAAGTGAGGGATGACCCAGGGCACCTACAACACAGATGGGCCATTACTGAGTGTGCCCTAAGTGAGGGATGACCCAGGGCACCTACAACACAGACGGGCCACTGCTGGGTGTGTCCTAAGTGAGGGATGACCCAGGGCACCTACAACACAGATGGGCCACTGCTGGGTGTGTCCTAAGTGAGGGATGACCCAGGGCACCTACAACACAGATGGGCCATTACTGAGTGTACCCTAAGTGAGGGATGACCCAGGGCACCTACAACACAGATGGGCCACTGCTGGGTGTGTCCTAAGTGAGGGATGACCCAGGGCACTTACAACACAGATGGGCCATTACTGGGTGTGCCCTAAGTGAGGGATGACCCAGGGCACTTACAACACAGATGGGCCATTGCTGGGTGGTTTCCTTTCTTAATACTGAGTGCAGTGAGTACACAGCAAACTCTGTATCCTAAAGATGTTACATTTTAAAAGAATTACTCATTCCCTGGTTATCTATATCTTACTGAATTCAACAGTGTTGGGGGGAGTTGGAAAAAATCATTAAATACTTCATGAATTATTTCCAAATAGGAGAGACATACTCAAGTCTTGGAATCGCTTTACTGTGGAAAGATTTCAAATATTTTTGAATCTCGAGTTTTTAGAGCAGGAGTGGGGAACATCTGGTTCCCAGGCTGTATGAGGACAGAAAAGTCATTTGGGATAGTTTTGTCAAGGCAACTGCAGGCTGGATTCAAAATGCAATAAATTCATAATTTTTAATGTTGGCACTTCGATTCATTCAATGAATGATGTTATAAATATTCAAATGGCCCCCAGCAGAAAACAAGTTTCTTCACCGCTCTAATAACCATAGCTTATTTCAAATTTCCCGTCTTAAGGTCTGGTTCAAACAACGTGCCTCAACGATTCTGGCTAAGGCTGTACTGCCACGGCTGACAATCTACAGCCAAATCACAACCACAATGCAAAATGCATCCCAGCCAAGTGCTCAGAGTGTGATGAGTAAGTGCAGAAAATGGCTCCCATTTTTCTGCTGACAGTCACAGGGTGATCAGCAGCTTCAGCAGTGTCCTTGCTGGACACAGGTGTGGCCCAACCCAGCTTCACTTTGACATGTTGACTTCCTCATTGTCAACTCTAACTTTCAAGTGAATTATAGAAGCAAGCAGTGACAAGCCTGAAGAAAGATGCTCAGGGTTCAGGGCACAGCAGTGTAGGACTCTTGGAGTCCATCTAATCATGCAACACAGGAGACCTCGTGTGGAAAGACCCATAACATCCTGGGGGAAGGAGCCTTAGCACAGCAGGGTCTCTGGTCGCCTGAGTCATGCAGCTTGGGGCACTCAGTCTAGAACAGGTGGCTGCTTCTCATGCCAAAAGCAGTTTAATGTTGCAAGGACTCCTCTCTGATACTTTACCTTATTCTCTGCACCACGTCTATCCACCTATAAGAGCACAGTCTACATTTACCACAACCTTCAATTATCTGCTTGCTATTTTATCATATGTATGAATCCCAAGAAAAGAGGAACCCTGACCCTCCTATTCTTGATTGCATTCTCTACAAGCAAATAAATCTTCAGAATAATCTGCAGAATAAATCTTCACAGAATTCACAATTAAGGGAAAAGCCCAAAACATTTGCAGAGACCAAACTAAACCACTCTGTTTACTTAGAGAAAGTACACAAAAATGATTTTAAACCAGGAAAGCATGCTTGGAATGCACCTACTTGTTGTTTGTAATGAGCAGCACATCACTGTACAGAAAGGCATGACGCTTCTTGACCTGGTTATTACTGGTCAGCTTCACTGGTCCATGCAGCAGGAGGCGGCGTTGGGGGTGCTCCGGTGAAGTCATGGCTGCTGGGACATCAGTTTTATAACCATGGTTGGGCCTGCTCAACATCAAACACCACAGAGCCATGATAAAACAACTGACAGAATGAGCTTTATGCCAAACATTTGGGGTGACACATGAACAAATTATAGCCTCACTTTCCCAAACAAGGATCTCCAACTTAATGTAATGGGGTGCTGTGTTTTAAAAGTCTGAAACAGTGGAGGTCAGAGACGCAGACAGATAGGGGAAGACCCTCAAGGGAGAATCTAGGGGAAACCAGAAAGCACCAAGTCGGAGCAAGAGGTGTCAAGCAAGAACAGAAAGAAAAGGTGGAAGCCACTGGTCACATCAAATGCTGTGGAAGGTGTGGCGTGAGATTAGTAGGCACTGATCATTGGAGTCAGTAACATGAAGGACATTGGTAACCTCAGACAATTGTTGGTGGAGTGACGGAAGGAGTGCTTACTAGATAGGCTGGTAGGCAGAATGTCCCCCCATCAACCCACCCAAAACGTAAGTCTTAAACACTATATGACATAACCTAGGAATGTGTCAATTGCAAAAAGAGAGTACAGATTGAAAAAGTGTGAAAAACCTTCACATGGGGTTGACTGCCCTAGTAGGCCTAAGCTAATCAAGTGGGATCTCCAGATCAGAGCTGTCATCCAGCATTTTTTAATGATGTTTGTCAAGACATACTTAAAATTGGGTCTCAGGTTGGCATGATTATTTATACACTAAATAGGCTCCCCATCTTATCTAAATCAGTATTCTCATTAAGGCAGTGTGGGAGTGCTAAAAAGCACCAAATCCTACTGCAAGTATCTAAATTTTCTTAACACAAAGCCATGTTTAGATGTGAACTGCTTGAGTTAGGACCATCTCTAACAGGTGTATGTGGCCATAAAAGTTAAACCCATGGGCCTGGGAAGAACACAAAACTCTTTCCTAAACAGGAAATCTCCTCTGTAGATTGCTTTTCAGGGGAAAACTGCTTTCCATGGAGCTAAGGAATTGTCTCCCTGATGATACAGAGCCTGCTCTCGAGGTCAGCAGTGCCACATCAGCAGAACCTGAGTATCCTCTCATGATATCAACAACAAAATGACCAATTACTCGCCATCTGGGTTAACAAGCTCACAACTCCTCCTGGACTACTAGTCAGCTTGGGTGATCACAAGTAGAGGATGAGATTACCTAGAACCACAGGCCTGTGGATGAATTCCAGGAGTGGAGTCCTTTTTGGCTCCTAGAAACATTCCCGTTCCCTACGCTGGCCGTAGGGAGAGACATGGCTAGACTAGCACGCAGACGCTGGGCACACCACTAGGATGAGTGAGGGTTCTGCAGTAGCCAGGCCAGCCCACCACTGTGATGTCAGAGTTCTAAGGCTCATGCCATAACTGACCAACTGACAAACTCACACACCAGTCCGCTGTGTTTGGGCCCTGACTTTCGATTCCTCCAATTTAATCTGAGGTAATCATTCCTGCACATGAAGTTGTAAGAAATATAGATGAATAAACCTTTCATTCAGTTTGTCCAAGTGTCAATATTTCTTTAAACTATACCATAATATTATTACTGTGTCATTTTCATAGTGAAATTACATAATACTGTAGATAACAATTAGTATAAGCAACATATGTTTAACCCTGTTTTCTACTCCCTGGCACTAGGTGAATTGTCAAAAGAAGTTCATGTCACTTACAGCTTTGAAGGTTCAAAGTCCACGATCGTGTTCCCCCCACTGACTCAGCTGTTCTTCCCGGTTCAAGGTCCAGCACCTTCACACTGTGTCCTTGTGCAGCAAGGAAAGAGAGATCAGGGCTCCAAAGTGGGAATGAGGTCGGGGACTCAACCCACAGCAGTCTGTTTTCATTTCTGTCACTGAACTCTGGACTTTCCACCCTAAATGCCAAAAAAAAAAAGAAATGGCGTAAAGATGATGCCTAGCTGCTACAATATTATTTCAGCATATCATAAACATAAAATACTTATTTATCCTATTTCTACTCTTCAGTTCTTAGATGAGTAATGAACTGTCTATATAGGAGAGAAGGTTGCATAGTGGTCATGGCAGGATCGTGGCAATCAAACCATGTGACTCTTGAACCCCTATTCAGTATCTGCCATGTACAGGGCACTGGTAAAATCCACAATTTTATTAAAGTCTCAGTGTCTCCACTCCAAAGCACAGGTGACAGTTTAAGCACCTGAGAGGACTTTCATGAGTGTAAAATAATAGAAAACTTAGCAAGCCAACTCACATTGCACTCTCCTAGTAACTTCAAGTATGCTTACTGAAGACAGGAAGACAGTCTTATTAACATAATCAACAATACTATGGATGTTTGTCCAAGCACAAAGAGAAATGCTGGAGAATACATCACACACTACAGCCCAATGAGCAATCACCAAACAAGAAGATGCTGCAAGGCACCTTACAGAAAGTGTTTCATGGCCTCAACATCAGCTTCTGAGACAGGAACAATCTACAAATGGAGAAAATGAAGCTAAAGAGAATCGTGCCGCATGGGGACCAGAGATTTAGAGTTAGTAGAATGAGGACTGTCTAATCTCTAATCCACACAGTTTCCCTACAAACAAGCAGCTTTCCCAGATATAAAAGTGGAAAATCACCATCCCAGCGTGAAATCACACCCTGCTCAGGTAGGTGGCAAGATCGTATTCCTGACATTGACGTGCAGCTTTTCCACTTTCTGCAGCTGCATATGACGCTCATTTCCAACAACTTCTTCACAGCCTTGGTTCTGCACTCCTCAGTCCTCGTGTGAAGCTTACTGCAAACTCTCAGACAACCAGTTTGCATTAGCTCCCAGAACTACCTTTAGAGGCTTGTTACATGAAGCAGTCAGACCCTGGCATTGAACAGACTGGAATAGCAATCAGAAAACAGCGAGTTCTAATCTGTGCTTTCTCTGATGTCTACTCTTGCCCACCTCAAGGGGAGATGTAACACTTTCAGCTAGGGCTTCATGAGTCAACCCTTCACACATCTCATTTATTCTGATTTCCTTCCTGGACCCTTGTCACTGCAATGATCCTTCCTGCAGCTGGCCCTCTGGATGTCTGTATCTTTGCCTCCACCAAGGAAAGGATCCCCATCAGCTGATGTCAAGTACCATTTGCTCACTGCTCCTTCTGCCCTCTGCTGTCCAGAACTACTTGTAATATTTCACGTCCCAGGCTGTTGGCATCAGACTGGCAACTTCATTCAGATGAGTGAATACTAACATACCAAATTTGAGAATACGACACAAAAGTAACTACATACATGAGCAACATTTAAGAAAATTTTGAAAAATCCAAAACAGCTTTAAATCTTTGTGCAAGCCTATATAAGGAGCACAAATTGAAGAGAAATGAGGTGTTTAATACCTTAAGAGAAAATGCCTCAATATGACTCCCAGTAACTGTTCAAGACTCACACACACTACAAACATTTATACACACTCTTTTTCTAAGATTTATTTATTTTTATTGGAAGGTCTGATATGCAAAGCAGGAGACAGATTGATTCACTCTGTTGATTCACTCCCCAAGCAGCCGCAGTGGCCGGTGCTAAGCCAATCCTAAGCCAGGAGCCAGGTGCCAGGAACCTCCTCCAGGTCTCCTACGTGGGTGCAGGGTCCCAAGGCTTTGGACCGTCCTCAACTGCTTTCCCAGGCCACAAGCAGGGAGCTGGGTGGGAAGTGGGGCCACCAGTATTAGAACCAGCGCCCATATGGGATCCTGGCGTGTTCAAGGCGAGGACTTTAGCCTCTAGGCCATGGCACCAGGTCCTATATACACTCTTATATCTTAGTTGTAAAATGTTTTTCTTCATCAGAAAATGTGTCAAGTTGCTATATCAATAAAAAAAATATCAAATGCAAGAAGGCTCCAATTGCACTACAGAGGTTTCTGTTCCTATAGGCAGTTAGAAATCCAGAAGTCCCCAGAAAAACAATCTTCCTAATGAGCTTATTCATCACATTATCAACCTAGTTACCATTTGAAGAAGTGTACTATGATTAAGAGCACATATAAGGAGAAGCACAGAATAAAGTTCTGGCATCAATGATGATGCCAGCCCCTTGGGTCTGCGACAACATGACTGGCATTTCAAGCTACAGAAAACATTGTAAGCCTTTCAAACAGGTGGTTTCAACTTTTTATATAACTTGTATAATACATGGGATAACAGAATCTCAAGAGCTAAGTGGTTTTTTGGTCTGCAGTCCTACTTCTGATTCCTACATTCCCTTATGAGCTGCATTTAAGCAAGCTTTCCAAGAACCAACTGGCAACACAAGCAACAACGAACTGGACACTGTCTCTTGTCTGGGATTGTTATCAAGGCACAGCTTGTAGTAAGAACGTGGAATTTACTAGTCTCTCAGTTGTTAAAGTTAAAGAATGTGACTTACCTTTATTACAGCTACTCTCAGTCTCCTTGCCAAGTCACAAATGCTTCCTGCATCTTCACTGGCCAGCAGTGTTTCCCAGTGTCTGATCTGATACAGCCAGCGAGCAACCTTCCATTTGCTACAAACGTCGCACCATCCAAGTGGAGGCATCTTTTTTCTTTCCCCAAATGAGCCATGGCCCTGGTTCTGGCAGGCTCCCTGGAAACAGCATTCATAATGACAAGCAGACTATCAACAAAGGTATTCATCACAACACACAACTTCCTTCTTTAACTTTTACCTAGGACTATCTGTATCTGTGTATCTTAAAAGCCATTTATTACATTTTTCATAATTATTAAAACCATTTCTTTTATTTAATCATTAAAATATAAAATATGGTAATGACTACACCTTCGCCTGTGTCACATCCGCAGCTATTTTTGTCACACAACTTGCTCCAAGTTAACCTCTGCTAAGGTTTATTTGCATGTAAAAAATACTAGCCTTAAACCTTACAAAGGAAAATGTAGATCACAACAAAATTCTCTACCCTCACTGGGCATGTAGATTCTTCAAAAACCCACACAATATTGTCAGGGAAATTATGAAATTAAGTAATTACCTAAGGTACTGACATCCAATTTTCTTCCCTCTTTAAAATCAAAAACTGCACTTTTTTTAAAGCAAGAAAACCAGGGAAAGAGAGAAGTGGGAATTATGTTTGGTGCCCTCCACGTGTTCTAGTCACCATTACTGAAACGACATATTTTAGAAGAAACCACACTGCTGTGCAAGGGCTTCAAGGGCCACTGGCCATCAACCATGCAAGAATTTCTTGTCCTGTGCCTTCTGTGGCCATAGCTTCCACAGTGCTCCAAGCAGACCAAGGCCTGGTGCAGCCACATATGAGGGTCATTGCCTACCCCTAGTGTGGCAGGGCTTCTCCAAGCACTGTGTGCACGCACACCACCACAGCTCACAACACAGCGGGTTATCCTGCGTCTGAGCTACCTTGTTCACAGGTTCCACTACAACTTGGAGCTACTCAAGCACAAGGAGATACACCAGCTGATCATGCCTGGGCAGCAGAAAATGTCACGGTGCTCAAGGCCCAGGCACCGACAAAGGTGCTTCAGGACCTGCTGGTGGGCCCTGGGCCTGGAGCGTGCAGCATCACCCTGCTAAAGAAAGAGACAAAGACAGACTAAGACAACACTGAACATACCAAACATGCAATATCTCATACAGGACATTACGAAACGCAGAAACTTCATACTTGGGAGTTATAGAAAAACTTTACTTAATACCTTTTTCAGGGGAAAGAAATCATTAAGGCACAGAAGAGATGGAGCAACTGCTGTGGCCCAACATATTAAGCCTCTGACTGTGATGCCAGACATCCATGAGTGGCTGCGGCTTCAGGTCCAGCTCCTGCTCATGTGCCTAGGAAACCAGTGGAACACACAGCAGATTGCTTCAGTGTCATCCCCTCACACGAGACACCCAAACAGCCTCCTGGTTTCAGCCTGGAACAATAGCAGTTGAAGCTGTTTGAGGAATAAATGAAGAAATTTCCAGCAGATGGAATGTATGTCTCTCATTCTTTCTCATCCACTGATTGCAAAATCAATCATGGTTTGCTGAAAAAAGTATTTATTGGTTTGTAACTTAGAGATACAGAGAAAGGGTGAGACAGAAATTTACTCCCTAGACGTCACCAGTTGCCAGGGATGAGCCAGGCAGAAGGCAGGAGCCCAGAGCTGCTTCTGGGACTGTCAGATGATGCCAGGGCACCAGCATTTGCACCTTCTTCCACTGCTTTTCTTAGGCCGACAGCAGACAGCTGCACTGGAACTGAAGCAGCGAGCAGATGGACCACCTCCCGTACGGGAGGCCAGCATTGCAGACCACAGCTGTTTTTAAAGATCTACTTATTTTACTTGGAAAGGCGGAGTTACAGAGGAAGATATCAAGAGAGATAATTCAATTGCTGTTTCAACCCCTAAATGGCTGCAGTGGTTGGGATGAGCCAGGAGCCTCCTCTTGGTTTCCTACATGGGTGCAGAGGCTCAACAACTTTCCCAGGCCATAAGCAGAACCCCAGTTCTGTATTTCCAAATTCAACAGCATGACATTAAAAAGACTCTGCCCCTTGGCCTTGGCTAAGTCCTTTCAGCTTCAACACCGTGGCTTTCCCCCAGACCCAGCCTTCTTTGCTCCTCTGGAAGTGCCTCCACCTCCACACACCCAGGCTTCACAGCTGAAGTCCTCATCTCTGCCCAGAGACAAGCCCTCCTCCACACTTCCCCTGCCAATCTGAGTATCAGCAAAGTAGAGAGGCAGAGCTTGTGTCTTAACGGCTAGCCTGGAAGACCAACTCAGAAGCACACAACCAGTGTTGAAATGGTTACTGCAGGGACATTTCTCACCTGCTTGCCTCACCCTTGGGCGATGCTGGCACGTCTGAACTGTGAGAACTGGTGCCTGAGCAGGGACCTGAACTTCAAGACACAAAACTTCAGGACTTTAGAACAAGGACAATCAGAACTCCAAAACTTCGGGCTTCAGCACCTCAGATGAGGAAACAGAAAGATGTCCGTATGTGGACTGGAAAACCAAAAGAACTGTTTTAGCCTAAACTAAAAGTTTAAAAAAATCTAGAGTGGACAGGATACTCGCAAGAGGGCCGACATAGGAGGAACACTGTGAGGGAGCTCACAGACAGAGAGGGCTAGAACATGACAAAAGCGTAAGTGGAGCAGCATAGAACTACAGGGAGAAGAACGTGAAGTTCCCTGGACAGTGTGGAGCCAAAAAAATCCACACAACTTGGAAGAACAACCAGGGAAAAACAAAATAAAGGGCAGGGAAGACGGCTTTCCGCTCCTGACCTGCTGAGTCACCTTTGAATGCAGACGCTGAGAGCCGCAGTCGACCCGCAGACCTCAGGACCAGCAGACGCTGTGGCCGTGAGGACCAGCAGTGATCAGGACGTGCTGGCACCTGCCAACAAAAGTCGCCAGGACCCGGCAGGACCTGCACCGGCCTGCACCCGCCACAGTCTCCAAGTCCAATCGGGACCCGCCAGGACCTACACCAGACGCAGTCACCAGGAGACACACCTGCGAGGAGGGTTCCCACCAGAGGAAGAGGCAGACTGCAAGAACCTGAGGTTTGAGTGAGTTGGGTGGGGACAGTGGTGGGTTGGAGGCTCCGGGAGTTGGCCCCTCAGGGGCATGCACAGAGCCTGAACACCCTTGGTGCTCATCTCCCCTCCCCGCCCCTCCCCCGAGATTCCAGCGTTTAGGGACACAGGGCGAGTGCCTTGAAACTGCCAAAACTGTGTCTGGAAGGTGACGCACAGCGGTCTTGTGCATTGAAGAGAAAGGCAAAAGGCACACTGAATACTCCCCCGTGCCTTTGCGGTCTGGCAGTCAGATGGGTGGTGCTGTCCCACAGGAACCCGACCACGCCTCTGGGCTGGGCAGTCCCCTGCAAGCGCTGGGGTGGGCGGGCCTGCGCAGGAGGCGCTTCCAGAGAGCACCTGGAACACCCCACGCCCTATAGTCCCGTGCTTGGGTGACGCACCAGGAGTGCACTGCGGACCCGCGTGCAGGAGGCGTTCCCAGAGAGCACCTGGAACCTCCACGCCCTGCAGTCCTTGGCACTGGGGACATATCGAAAAAGCACCTAGAATCCTCCGAGCCACGTGATCCCGCACACAGGGGGTGCGCACAGAGAGTGCCTTCACTCCCCCATGCTCTGTGGTAGCATACCTGTAGGGGATGAGCTGAGAGTGCGCTTTGAATCCGCTGGGCCCTGGAAGTGGCGCCCTGAGGTCCAGTGTTCTGGAGACGCACCAAAAGTGCCTTGAAAATTCCCACACCCTGCTACTCCACACCTGCAGACTCTGATCTCTACGGGATAGTACTTGGAGACCCCTCAGCAGACTGGTGCCTAGGTCTCTCAAAAAAGAAACACTAACACAATGGGAAGAATTACCAGAAAAGGTAATGATCCAGATGTGTCCTGTCCAGCAGGACAGTCAACGGGGTCGCAGTCACCTAGGAGAGAATGAAGGGACAAGAGACACGAAGAATGGACAGCAAGACAGTAGGTCTGATCAAGCTGTCAGTTTATTGATTTCAACTGAGGGTTTTTATATTATTCAGTAACTAAGGCTCAGGGAAAGAGAAACTGGGACACAAGCCATGGTCTCAAGACCGATTGTTCTTGAGCAGCCACCATATCAACAATAGTAACCAACATATCGACAATAGCATAGGTAATCAGTAAGAAGATGTTGGTAAGTACAGCATCAATCACATTCTGAAACAGTTGCTAGGAACAATTGAAGCTAAGCGTGTGATTAGTTTCATAACTTCTTTCCCAAGCATCTAGCCAACCGGGGGTTTCCACTGTCCCATAGGTCTATATTCAAAATGGCTTCAGTGTGGCTATAGTGCACGGCTCCTGACACAGATGAGAGAGCCAACACCCCACCAATAAAGGATCAAAAGCCAATGTCTATTTTGGAGATGTGAGATGAAGACATAGAAGATATACCAGACAAAGAATTCAAAAAAATAATGTTAAAATATGTCAGAGACAATGAGAAGAATTGGGAGGACTTCAAGGAATTCAAGAACCACATAGTCACAGAAATACAACAAATGAAAAGTAAAATCGTTGACTTACAGCACAAAATTGAGAGCCTAACCAACAGAACAAATACAGCAGAAGAGAGGATCTCTGAAACGGAAGACACACAAAACGAACCTACCCAGTTCATTAAACAGCTGGAGACAAGTCTGAACAAAGCCAATAAGACCAAACAAGAAATGAAAGACAACCTCAGAAAATCGAATATTAGGATTATTGGCCTCCCTGAAGGAGCGGAAAGAGAGTCAGGAATGCAAATGGTGCTCAACGAAATTATACAGGAAAACTTCCAAAACACTTGGAACATGAACCCAGCCCAAATCCAGGACGGTCAGAGGACTCCCAGCAGATATGACCCAAAGCGATCTTCACCCAGACATATGGTGCTCAAGTTCCACTCCAACGAAGACAAAGAAAGAATCCTGAGACAAGTACGAAGCAGAGAAAAGATCACATACCGGGGAAAACCAATCAGGATCACTGCTGACTTCTCTGAGGAGACCTTACAAGCAAGAAGAGAATGGACAAAGATCTTCCAAATCCTGAATCAGAACAACTGTCAACCAAGAATACTGTACCCAGCAAAAATCTCATTCGTATTTAAGAACGAAATCAGATACTTTCATAGCAAAGAGAAATTAGAAGAACATGCCAGCACAAAACCAGCTCTACAAAATCTCCTTAGAAATGCACTAAATCCAGAAAAAAAGGAGGTGAAACATAAGCAAAGATGGCAAACAGGAAGATCTCCCCACTAAAGTCCACACAAGGAAGTGCAATTACACAGATATCAATACCCACAAAAACAAGTATGGCAGGGCAAAATCACAACCTCTCAATTTTAACTCTTAACACAAATGGCCTGAACTCACCAATCAAAAGGCATAGATTAACAGAATGGATTATCAAACAGCACCCAACTATCTGTTGCTTACAAGAGACACATCTAACCAGAAGATATTCGAAGAAGCTGAAAGTGAAAGGTTGGAAACAGATATTTCATGCCAATGGACGAGAAAAAAAGGCCGGGGTAGCTGTCTTAATTTCAGATGATGTGGACTTCAATCTGACACACATCAAAAAGGAAAGGGAAGGACATTATATATTGGTGAAGGGACTGATCCATCAGGAAGTAATTACCATTGTGAACATATATGCACCAAATTCAAACGCACCTAGCTATGTGAAGCAATTACTTACGGACTTAAGGGGAGACATAGATATGCACACAATATTACTGGGCGATCTTAACACCCCACTAACAACAATAGTCAGACCAACAAAACAAAAACTCAACAAAGAAACAACAGAGCTTATACAAACAATAGAACAACTGGACATGATAGATATTTATAGAATTTTTTATCCTAAGGCCAGAGATTATACATTTTTTTCAGCAGTGTATGGCACCTTCTCCAGGATCGACCACATGATAGGACACAAAGCAAACCTAAATAACTTCAAAAAGATAGGAATCATAACATGTACCCTCTCTGACCACCACAGAATGAAACTGGAAATCAGCAATTCAAAATGCCCAAGGAAATACAGAAACTCTTGGAGGCTGAACAATATGCTATTAAATGAACAATGGATCAGAGAAGAAATTAAAGATGAGATAAAAAAAATTTATGGAAACCAATGAAAACTCTGAAACAACATTCCAAAATTTGTGGGACACTGCCAAAGCAGTGCTATGGGGTAAACTCATAGCGATTGGAGCTCATGTCAAGGCCCAAGAGAGGTGCCAAATACAGGAACTAAACACACACCTCCAGGAATTGGAAAAACAACAGCAGAAGAGCCCCACACACAATAGGAAACAAGAAATCATCAAAACAAGGGAGGAAATTAATCAGATAGAAATTTAAAAAAATGATACACAAAATCAATGACTCAAAAAGCTGGTTTTTTGAGAAGATAAACAAGATAGACACCCCACTGGCCCGACTGACAAAGAAAAAACAAGATAAAGCAAGAATTAACAGCATCAAAGATGAAAAAGGCAACATAACAACAGACACCGCATCCATTAAAGACATAATTAGAAATTACTACAAAGCACTGTACTCCAACAAATCAGAAGATCACCAAGAAATGGAAAAGTTCTTAGACTCACACGACCTGCCAAAACTTAGCCCAGAGGCAACAAATGACCTGAACAAACCCATAACTGAAGCAGAGATTGAATCAGTGATTAACGAACTCCCAACAAAGAAAAGCCCAGGCCCAGACAGCTTCACTACAGAATTCTACAAAACATTTCAAGCAGAACTGACCCCAATCCTCTACAAACTCTTCAAAACAATAGAAAAAGAAGCAACCCTTCCAAACTCATTCTATGAAGCCAACATTACCTTAATCCCAAAACCAGACAGAGAACTAACAGAGAAGGAAAACTACAGACCTATCTCTTTGATGAACATTGATGCTAAGATTCTCAACAAAATCCTAGCCAACAGAATTCAAAAACACATCAGACAGATCATTCATCCAGATCAAGTAGGATTGATCCCTGGAATGCAGGGATGGTTCAACATCCGGAAATCCAAAAATGTGATACACCACATCCAAAAACTGAAAAACAAGAATCACATGATAGTATCAATAGATGCAGAAAAAGCTTTCGACAAAATCCAACACCACTTCCTTCTAAAAACCCTAACGAAGGTAGGCATAGATGGAAAAATCCACAACATAATTAAAGCCATATATGAAAAACCCAACGCCAGCATCATACTGAATGGAGAAAAACTGGAACCCTTCCCACTGAGATCTAGAACAAGACAGGAATGTCCACTTTCTCCACTACTATTCAACATAGTCCTAGAGGTACTCGCTGAGGCCATAAGACAAGAAAAAGAAATCAGAGGAATCCAAATGGGAAACGAAGAAGTCAAGCTCTCACTATATGCAGATGATATGATTCTTTATGTAGAAGAGCCAAGAGACTCAATACAGAGACTGCTAGAACTTGTACAAGAGTTTGGTAGAGTGGCAGGGTACAAAATTAATGAACAAAAATCAACAGCCATAGTGTATGCGAACAGCCCCAAGATGGAAAAAGATTTAACCAGCAAGATACCATTCAAAATAACAGAGAAAAGTATGAAATATCTGGGAATAAATCTAACCAAAAATGTGGGAGACTTATTTGAAGAAAACTACAAACTACTTAAAAAAGAAATTGAACAAGACCTCAAAAGATGGAGTAACATCCTATGCTCCTGGATAGGTAAAATCAATATCATTAAAATGTCTATACTGCCAAAAGCAATATATACATTCAACGCAATCCCAATCAAATTGCCCAAAACATTCTTCATGAAACTGGAAACAATGATCCAAAGGTTCATCTGCAAACACAAAAAACCACGAATAGCTAGAACCATCCTGAAGAATAGGAAATTAGCAGGGGGACTCACAATTCTGGACCTCTGGACATACTATAGGGCAGTGGTTATCAAAACAGCGTGGTACTGGCACAAAGATAGAGAGGAAGATCAATGGAGCAGAACAGAAACACCAGAAGGGAACCCAAACAGGTACAGCCAAATAATCTTTGACAAAAAGACAAACGACAACCCAGGCAAATGGGAAGGTCTCTTCAATAAATGCTGTTGGGACAACTGGTTAATAGCCTGCAGAAACAAAAAGATAGATCCACATCTCTCACCATACACTAAGATCAGATCTAAATGGATAACAGATCTAAACCTACATCCAGAAACCTTCAAACTTTTGGAAGAAAATGTTGGAAACACACTGGAACACTTAGGGGTAGGCCCTCACTTCCTAAAAAAGACTCCAAATGCAGTAGAAATTGAGACCAAAATAAACAATTGGGACCTCATCAAACTAAGAAGCTTCTGTACAGCTAGAGAAACAATCAACAAAGTAAAAAGGCAACCCACAGAATGGGAGATCTTCGCACATGACATAGGTGATAGAGGGCTGATCTCCAGAATATACAAAGAGCTACAAAACAACCAAAATGTCAAAACAAACAAGCCACTCAAGAAACGGGCACGGGAAATGGGTGAACACTTCACAAAGGAACAAACCCAAATGGCAAATAAACATATGAAAAAATGCTCAAGTTCCCTGGCAATAAGGGAAATCCAAATTAAAACATCAATGAGGTACCACCTAACACCAGTAAGACTGGCCCACATGAATAAAAGCACCAACAACACTTGTTGGCGAGGTTGCGAGGAAAAGGGAACCCTACTCCACTGCTGGTGGGGCTGCAGGCTGGTACAGCCTCTATGGAAATCAGTATGGAGAATATTCAAACAACTCAAATTCAATATACCGTATGATCCAGCAATAGCACTCCTAGGAATATATCCAGAACACTTGTTCTATGAGAAACCAACATGCACTCCTATGTTCATAGCAGCACAATCAGTAATTGCAAAAACATGGAAGCAGCCAAAATGCCCATCAACAGAGGATTGGATAAGAAAGCTATGGTTCATCTACTCCATGGAATACTACTCAGCTATTAAAAAAAACAAAATGCAGTTCTTTGTGGCCAAATGGGCCAAACTGGAAACCATAATGCTAAGGGAAATGAGCCAATCCCAAAAGGTTAAATACCACATGTTTGCCTTAATTTAAGATGATATGATATTATGTATAACATGTTATGTTATGAATGTTATATGTTGTGTATAAACTAAAATTGAAATGTAAGTGAGGTGGTGACAGAAGGTGGCTAGGAACTCACATTTACTTTTACCATATTGGTTACTCATTACTATGTCAATTAATTCCATAATGATGTAAATTTTTGCTGATGGTATGTTGGAGCTTTCAATTGACTGGGATGATACTCTGCTGGCTCTGTCTTCAGACCAGAAAGGGTATACCTAAGAAGCCGTTGAACTTGACTGGACAATAAGATGCTGGACTCTATGTTTGGTGTATGCTTGCAATGGGGGAATCTCAACTGAACATGAGCTGTGGTTATGCAACAAGGTGGAGGAATCCACCACAGTGGGAGGGTTTAGGGAGGGGTGGGGAGAACCCAAGTACCTATGAAACTGTGTCACATAATACATGTAATTAATGAATTAAAAATAATAAATAATAATAAAAAAAGAAATGGTTACTGCAACACTCAAAGTCACGATTACAGCCAGCAGCTGCCAAGCCTCATCTTCATCTAGCATCAGCATGGCGTCTCCAGCTAGCATTGATTTGTTCTTACCACCTTGGCTATCTGGGCTCTCTTGGCTCTCTCCAACATGCAGGCAGAGGTCATGAAATCCACAAAGGTAAAACAAGTGTCTTCCACTTTAACAATTATTCACTAAGATGCTAAACGTGTACTCAGAAAGTCACGGCTACATGCAAACGGACAGTGTTCTAAAGACACAGGACCCACTCCTACATTATTTGTTCTAGTTCCCTCAGACACAAAAGTTTTCAAAACAAAACATAAAGCCATTATATCAGGGTAACAAGAACAACAGGTGCACATAAGCATTTATGCAGATGTTCAGGCCGGCAGTAAACCACCTTCCCTCTTCATTCAACACTTGTGAGAGTGAGCAGAACTGGAATCAAAGCATGTTATCCTGACAAGCACGCCTGACCCAAAGAATGTGAAGACTAAACTGACAATTTTCATTATTCAGTCATTCAGCCTGATTCACAGTCGAGACAGAAAACATGTCTGAAAAGCATCAAACTCATCAACAAATTGGATACAATAGGTCAGTCTCTCTGAAAGTATTCTATCTTACCAATTCCAGCCAGTACTTCGGATGGCTCTCCTCTCACATCTTATCAAATCTACATAGAACCGGAACATTCCCAATCCCAGGATGAGGGCACACACGCCCAGAGATCACCTGCAGTGGAAACAACTTAACCTGATGCCCCACCTTGGCACGAAAGCAGCATTCCAAGTGCACTGACTTGTCTATGTGATCCTCTTGCCTCAACTCAAGCCATATTTTCCTACTTTGAGAAGCAGGGCTAAGGGGAAAAAAAGGCACAAGCTATCAAATACCCACAAAAATCCTCCTGACACCTGTGCTCTTAGACACCACAAGCAAACTCCAGGACTCGCCAACAGCAGGTTCAGCAACAAGCCCGACGAACTGAGTCAGGGAGGGTTGCACTTGAACTTCAGAGCATTTTCATTTCTGTCTGTAAACTTTGAGTGCAAACACAGATCCCTCAGGACCATGGGCTTGTTGGGCCTCAAACCTGAGCTAACCTGGACCAACCAGGACCAACCTGGACCTCCCAGCCTCCATCACAACACCCTCCCCAGGTCTTTCAGAGTGATGCCACTCAGGGTCCTCCCAGCCCTGTGCAAGTCACACAGCCATGCAAACAAAGGCCCCCACACTTCTCCCCTGCCTCTCTTTCCGACGACAGGACTCCTACCTTGATCTTGGCGGTGGATCTCCCATCTTGGGACACAAGTGAAGGCACTGCTTGCAGCAGGCAGCTGCAGCTGTGGCTTAAAGCAGGCGCGCGGCACGAGGGGCGGGGTGCGCAGCGGACGGGCTGGGGCAGCAAGTGGCAGCAGGCAGAGGCGGCTTAAAACAGCACCCAGCAAGCAGGTGGACATGGGCAGCGGGGCTGGCAGCCATGTCTGATGGCACAGATGGCTTAGAGAGGTTTGGGCAGCAGCCAACGGGCGCGAGCAGCAGGCGGCCTCTGGCCCCAGTGACTGGTGACTGCAGGCAAAGGCATCTTAAAGTGCCGCAAAGCAGCAGAGGGATCTGGCCCCAACAGGTGACAACGGGTGTAAGAGGCTTGTGGTGGCGCCAAGCATCAGCATGCAGGCGGACAGACATGCAGGCAGCGCTGGACGCTGGTGGCCACCGGCAGAGGCGAAGTGCGGTGGGGCTACACCAGCTGCTTTTGGAGGTTGCCAGAGGCTGGGCGCAGACAGCTGGCGGCAGCCAGAGGTGTCTTAACTCTGCCTTGAAGGTGCGGGCTGATTCCAGAAGCTGGTGGCAGGGCCAGCACCTGGCAGCGCGCAGCACCTCCAGGCAGTGCGGGCGGCAGTTGGCCTTGCGCAGCAGCAGGGCTGGGCCGAGGGAGGCTGTTGCAATCCCGCCAGAGGAGCTGGTAGCGGCTCTAGCCTTGGCTGCTGGCCGCTGCAAGCAGACATTTAAAGTGGCTCCAGCGGCTGAAGAGTGCTGGCAGCAACAGGCGATGTGGGCGACGGGTGGCATGCAGACATGCCAGCTGTGGGGTTGGTGGTGCCAGGCAGAGGTGGCTGATCATGGGGCCCAGACCATGTCACCAACAGAAAGTGGGTTGAACAGCAGACGTTGAATGGCTCAGGATCAGGCGGGCCGCTCAACTGGAGGAGGGCAGCAGCTCATGGAATGGGCTCAGGCAGGTGGGGGTAGCTGTTCAGGGAGGCGGGTGCAGGCCATGAAGGAGGAGAGGGAGGCAGGAAATGAAGGTGCCTCCCCACACGTGGGGGTCATCTAGGGCTCCACTGGGGGGGGGGGTACCCACCCACAAAGCTAGCTAAAAAGTATAGCTCCTTGACAACTTATGTTCAAAGGGAGACTGGGTTCGTGGCAAGAAGGAAGCACAGGTAGAGGCCCCAGAAAATCGGAAAGTTTAATCAAGCCGTTTTTCACAGGATGTTCCAGGGAAGCTGATGTTGCAACATTGTATTACTCCAGGTGCCAGGAGAGTTGCAAAACAACCCTCAGAGTCAGACTTGTATTTGTAGTATCCAAGAATAGATGTTGTCTGAGGAGGAAGGGTCTTCCTGGACTCCTCTCCTAATGCTTGTGTGAGCTCAGGCTGCTCTCAGGCCTTGAGAGCACCGGCTGCCATCATGGCTATGCCTGGCCAGTCTCGTGCCCCACACTAGAGAAAGGACCCTGACAAGGGCCTGACTCAGCTGTATTGGCAATTCTGGCTGCACTACACCCTTGCCAAAAGAAAGCATGGTAATGTGTTTGTATCTGAACTGAACTTTCTCACTCCCGTTAAAATGAAGTGTAATAACAATTCCTTAGGAAAATTAACATCTTGCTGTGATTAACTCATAGCCCCCCCCCCCAAAAACAGGAATAAATCTTAAGACCTATTTCATGAGAATTCCCTAAACTACCCGCACAATAATGTAAAAGGGAATAAATCATGACTTTCATGCACATCCATGACATAGAAGACAAAAAACAAGACAAAATAGTGATGTTTCTGTTAGGCTAAGCAGAAGCAGCTCCTGAAGGTGCTGCATGCATCAAAGGGCAAGCCAGGAACTGCTGCACGCACTCCACTGCCAAAACAGTGTTACAGTCACCAGCGACCATCACAACCAAGTTTTATTACAATGCAAGGCAAGGCAACCGACCGACCAACCAGGCAACCAACCAAGTGGGACCAACACCCCGTAACAGAATGCAGCCCCAGGCAGCACATTCATAGAGTGTTCATAGGGACAGTTTACTAAAGCTTGTTGTGGTTGGAGCCTGGGCCTGGCTCTTCTCTGGCTTAGTAGTCAAGATAACTGGACTTAGGCCTTGAAGACACCTGTGAGAAAACCAGACTCAGACCTCGATTCCTGGGAACTGAGAACTATTCATGCTGAAGGTCATGTAGACAGCTCGGCCCGCGAGTTCACAGTCTCACACAGTTTCACAGCCAAGCAAGCAAAGCAGAAATTGTAAAAGTGAAAAGTATTGTGGTGAGCGATGAGCCATCTTACTCCATTTTGTTTTCAACTCTACACTGGTTTCCCTGGAACACCAGCAGCGACTGAATCCTGGTGCTGTCTCTCCTTGCTGCCTCCTCTGGCCACAAACAAAAAAGCTTCACTGGCTTTAGTGCCATCTCTGCCGAGGTCAACCACACTGTCGTCCAGAAATGCTTCCAAGGCAGAGGTCTGCACAGAACACCACTCGTTATGATGATACGCCAAGGCCACAAGCATGCATGAACTCAGGAGCTGCCACCTTCCCCATCCCCCACATCTGAGACATAGAAAAGCCCAGTGCTGAGTAGCCTGGGTGGCCACCTCCCTCATGGGTCACCCTGCCATGGGGATGTGGTCCTGGGCTGTCTCCCACCAGGGAGCAGGCTCTCTCTCTCTCTCTCCTTCCACCAACTATCTGCCATCTCCTCCCCACAACCCCCCAGGCATGAGTTCTCTGGCCTGGCGCCTGTGCCAGATGGTGAACTTCACTGGAGAGTGCTCCCAATAAACCTTGCTTTGAGCTGAACTTTTATTCTGTGTGGATTTCTGGTTCTGAACCCCAAATTTAAACCCAACAGTTCCTACTAGTGGGAAAGGCAAAACCATGGGTAAGTGGGAGAAAGCAGGGCAGGGGAAGATGACCATGGGAAAGGAGAGAGGGGATAGAGAAGAGAGGTTTCCTGCCATAGTAACAGGAGGGGGCTCCTGGAAGAGCTGCCCATGCCCCAGGAGTAATCTGCAGCTGGTAACAGCAGGAGTGAGTATGGAAACACCTCTGTTCCTCGTTCCTTGCAGAGTGAGTACTCAGTCCTGAAGCCCAGCCATGGTTACTGTGGGCATTGGAGTGTAAACCACTGGGCTGAAGATCTCTTCCTGCTCCACCACCCAGCAGGTCAGGAAAACAAAACAACTGAAACATTTATCCACCCACTTTCCTCCATATCTCAACCCTCCTCACCCTAATCAGAGACCCACCTCAACTATGTAAATAATATTAAAAACAGCAAGTAAAATGATTAAAAGGAGATTCCAAGAGAGGGAGAAACACATGTCCATCCACTGACTCACTCTCCAAATGGCCACAACAGCTGGGTCAGGGCGAGGCAAAATCCAGGAGCCAGCAGCTCCAGCCAGGTCTCCCCTGCAGGTGGCAGAGTCCAGTATTGGACCATCTTTTGTTGCCTTCCTAAATGCATCAGAAGGGACCTGGAATGGGGAAGCAGAACATCCAGGACTCAAACTGGTGATCCCATATAGCATGCTGCATCATGGGTAGTGGCGAATTCTGTTAACTCTTCAAGTCAGTAAGATGATGCGTTGCTACTAAAGTTCTATCCGACTCCACAAAGTCGGACAGGAACTTGCACACCGATGCCATTCCCTTCTTCCTCTCACTTCTGCCTCTGCCTATTCTGTAGTGCCTTTCAGTATTTGATTTTTCTATTGTCGATGGGATCTATTATTTTGATTTGCAGGACAATCTGTACAAATTTCTCCCACTGCTACTGCAAGATCCTCATTTTATATTCTCCCAGATAGTGTGACTTGGCTGCTGTGTGGTTCTTATCTGGTCCTGATCCAAGATTCGGAATGTGGCTCTGCATATCCATAAATATTTAAGAACATTTTAATTCAGGCCAGTGATGTGCATCCATTTCTGGTCTGTTTTCTGTGGGAAGAAACTGCCACCAGCTGACTTTTACTCCATGTACTCTCTTTTTTTTTTTTTGTATTTCTTTTTTTTTTAATTATTTATTATTTAACTTCAGTAATTACATTGTATTATGTGACACAGTTACATAGATACTTGGGTTCTCCCCACCCCTCCCCAAACTCTCCCACCATGGTGGATTCCTCCACCTTGTTGCATAATCACAGCTCAAGTTCAGTTGAGATTTCCCCATTGCAAGCATACACCAAACATAGAGTCTAGCATCTTATTGTCCAGTCAAGTTCAACGGCTTCTTAGGTATACCCTCTCTGGTCTGATGACAGAGCCAGCAGAGTATCATCCCAGTCAATTGAAAGCTCCAAAATACCATCAGCAAAAATTTACATCATTATGGAATTAATTGACATAGTAATGAGTAACCAATATGTTAAAAGTAAATGCGGGTTCCCAGCCACCTTCTGTCACCACCTCACCTATACTTCAATTTTAGTTTATACACAACATATAACATTCAAAACATAACATGTTATACATAACATCATATCATCTTAAATTAAGGCAAACATGTGGTATTTAACCTTTTGGGATTGGCTCATTTCCCTTAGCATTATGGTTTCCAGTTTGGCCCATTTGGCCACAAAGAACTGCATTTTGTTTTTTTTAATAGCTGAGTAGTATTCCATGGAGTAGATGAACCATAGCTTTCTTATCCAATCCTCTGTTGATGGGCATTTTGGCTGCTTCCATGTTTTTGCAATTACTGATTGTGCTGCTATGAACATAGGAGTGCATGTTGGTTTCTCATACAACAAATGTTCTGGATATATTCCTAGGAGTGCTATTGCTGGATCATACGGTATGTTGAATTTGAGTTGTTTGAATATTCTCCATACTGATTTCTTTAGAGGCTGTACCAGCCTGCAGCCCCACCAGCAGTGGAGTAGGGTTCCCTTTTCCCCGCAACCTCGCCAACAAGTGTCGTTGGTGCTTTTATTCATGTGGGCCAGTCTTACTGGTGTTAGGTGGTACCTCATTGATGTTTTAATTTGGATTTCCCTTATTGCCAGGGAACTTGAGCATTTTTTCATATGTTTATTTGCCATTTGGGTTTGTTCCTTTGTGAAGTGTTCGCCCATTTCCCGTGCCCATTTCTTGAGTGGGTTGCTTGTTTTGACATTTTGGTTGTTTTGTAGCTCTTTGTATATTCTGGATATTAGCCCTCTATCACCTATGTCGTGTGCGAAGATCTTCTCCCATTCTCTGGGTTGCCTTTTTACTTTGTTGATTGTTTCTCTAGCTGTACAGAAGCTTCTTAGTTTGATGAGGTCCCAATTGTTTATTTTGGTCTTGATTTCTACTGCATTTGGAGTCTTTTTTAGGAAGTGAGGGCCTACCCCTAAGTGTTCCAGTGTGTTTCCAACATTTTCTTCCAAAAGTTTGAAGGTTTCTGGATGTAGGTTTAGATCTGTTATCCATTTAGATCTGATCTTAGTGTATGGTGAGAGATGTGGATCTATTTTTTTGTTTCTGCAGGCTATCAACCAGTTGTCCCAACAGCATTTATTGAAGAGACCTTCCCATTTGCCTGGGTTGTCGTTTGTCTTTTTGTCAAAGATTATTTGGCTGTATCTGTGTGGGTTTCCTTCTGGCGTTTCTATTCTGCTCCATTGATCTTCCTCTCTATCTTTGTGCCAGTACCACGCTGTTTTGATAACCACTGCCCTATAGTATGTCCAGAGGTCCACGTACTCTTTCTATAGTTGAATTCTAAAGCTGTCTGTTTCCCACTGTTTGGAAACAGCCTTTCCTTTCTGGAAGAGTAGTTGACATTGAGGATTTGAGGTGCTGCCTGTATTTCACAGCTCAACACCACCGTCTTCCGTTGGCTTGAAAGAACTGCTTGTTTTTTGATGAGCTAATACTGGATTTTGAGCTGTTTGATAGTTGCAAGGGCATATCCACTTTGTGAGAATCCAGTGAGTGGTACACTATGTGGGCATATTTACATATTCATGTTATACTTTGATTCTCTAATGACAAATAATATTTAAGAATATTTTGTCCACATTGTTATGACCTTCATTTTTGTTCATTTGTAACTTTAAAAATGTTCCTTTTACTTATGCCTAATATGTTTTAGAGATATGCTTAAATATCTTATATACTTATTTTCAAGTTATTTGTTTATATTAATTTTGATGGAATTTTCACTGTCGAATGATCTTTAAATGTTTTCGATTATCCAAGTTTAATCAGAAAAAAATCTAATTTTAAAGTGATATTATAGCTTTTGGAATGGTAATGATTTTGTTTATAAAATTTAAAATACTTTTAAGAGTGCAGTGTGTTATATATGTGTGTATATATATATATATATATATAATGTAATGGTCAAATATTTATTATTTAGCATTTTCAATTTTTTCTTTCATGATTCGCCACAGAAAAAAAACCACATTGCTGTTTTAAGTTCAGCAACTTACTGTGTTGTGTTAGCACTAGAATGTATTCCACTGACATATTTTGGTATTTATTGTGCAATCTATCTATATATTCCCTAAACCTTCCTTGATTCTAGGAGCCACAATTCTTTTTTCCTTCTTCAGCAGCAACATTTCCTGCTTAAAAGCACGCGGCGGTGCTGGCTTATTCCACTTAGCACGTCCTCCAGTCCTGTGCTCGTGACCGCAAATGACAAGATTTTGCGGGTTTTTAATGGCAGAATAAGCTTCCCTTGCATGTGTGTATGTAACTTCATGCAGTCATCTGCCAGCGCTTTGGCTGATTCCATGTCTTGGCTACTGAAAAGAGCAGTGATCAACAGGGGAGTACAGGCATCTTCAAGAGGCTGATCTAACTTTTTAAAGATCTACTTATTTTTATTGCAAAGTCAGATATACAAACAGGAGGAGAGACAGAGAGGAAGATCTTCCATTCATTGATTCACTCCCCAAGTGGCCACAACAGCTGGAGCTGAGGCAATCTGAAGCCAGGAGCTCTTCCAGGTGTCCCACACGGGTGTAGGGTCCCAAGGCTTTGGGCTGTCCTCTGCTGCTTTCCCAGACCACAAGCAGGGAGCTGGATGGGAAGCAGGCCTGCCAGGATTGGAACCAGTGCTCATATGGGATCTAGGCACATTCAAGGTGAAGAATTTAGATGCTAGGCTACTGCGCTGGGCCTGGCTTTTTAACTTTCTTTGGGTATATACCTACAAGTGAGTTTGCTGGGTTTCATAGTGATCTTGAATTTTATTTAGTTTTTTGACAAAAGATCTGCTTGAAAACAGACAGTTGGCACATTCCCTCCCAGCTGGCACATCCCCTCCCCATTTGGGTGTCTAACAGGTACCTGAAGCTAAACGCCATTCACACCTGTTCGTGTTTGTCCCTTTAGAAAGCAGTCCTCACACACCCTACTTTCCATCTTTCTGCAGATTTTGTCAGATGTACCTACGAAACGTGGAATGGCCCTGCCTGCAAGAAACTCCATTCTCTCTATTACAAGTTTTCTAAGGGATTCTGTGGTTCCACAGCTCCACATAGCAAAATGTCTCCATAAAACTTCATCTGTATAGAGCTAGCATAAAGTTGCTGCCCTCACTGCCAACATCCCAGATGGATGCTGGTTCTAATCCCGGCAGCCCCACTTCCCATCCAGCTCCCTGCCTGTGGTCTGGGAAAGCAGCGGAGAATGGCCCAAGCATTTGAGCTTTATACATGTGCAAGACAAGGAAAAAGATCTGGGCTCTTGGCTTTGGACAGGTCCAGCTCTGGCTATTTCAGATAGGGTGGAGGGTGTGAAGCAGCAGATGGGAGATTCTCTCTCTCTTACTACAGCTCTTTCAAACAATCTTAAAAAAAAAAAGGCATCTGGTATCGTGATATCCTTCTGTCCAGACCCACCAATGGTAGCACGGGAATAAACTTCAGGTTCTTAACCCCAGTCTAGTCTTACCACGCTGGCATTTGCCAACCCCCTTGATTGTATTTCTGACCACTCTGTCTCTTACAGTCCTCCTCACCAGCCCCCACTGTGCTCCAAACTCAGTCCCTCTCCAAGGCTGGGTGCCTCAATCAGAACTGCTTTCGCTTTAGCTCTCTGCATGGCTCTGCTTTTGCATCATCCTGGCCTCACCCTCACTGTGATCTACCTGCCATGGGCCCTCCACTCCGTCCCTGTATCACAGGCAGTATCCTGCCACGGCTACAGGGAAGGTCTGCTCCCTGCTCCCCTACACAGTGCTATCCCTGCAGTCCTCACTCCCGGCAGGTGAAACAGTGCCTGTCACCATGCCACAGGGAAGTGGCAGCCAGCTGCGGCCTTGCAATGACATGTTTCTGCCCTCTCCCTCTCTTTCCCCCTCTCCTTCTGCACGTGTGGGTCTCCTCTTTCTATAACTCTTTCAAATAAAATAAGTTTTTCTAATTGTCCCCTTGCATTCTTGAATGTGTTTCAGGTTGCAACGTGCTATGTGGCATCCTGCTCTTAGCTGACTTCCCTAACAGGTAAATTTTATCTTGCCTTTTTAGGGTTAAGAAAGAGTCTTCAAGACAGGAGGAAAACCAAACTTATTAACTGTGACAACTCAGGCTAACTCCGCCCGATCATTTCCAAAACAATGTGCAATGCAGCTCGCTAAGGGGTACTGATTTTAAATCTGTCGATGTGCTAGTACATATTTGAGTAAATTTTAACAACTAGCTCTGGCCATGCAGGACAGGGATGCAGCTTTTGTCTATTTCCTTGTTGTAAATTATTCTAACATGGCTTATCCCAAGCTGCAATGTAATGTAGTATCAACCAATGTACACCAGTCCAGAGATCTTAACTTCTGGCCCTGGTAAGCCCATTACAGCATCCTCTGTCTGCCCATGGCATTTGGGCATGTATTTGGCGTACATGTTCATTTTGCTGTCTTCTGGCTGCTGGTACAGCAGTGGAGCCATCCTAATGTGTACCAATGCTCCCCTAGTAGTTATGATGGAAGACAGCATTGCAGGAGGACATTGCACAAGTGTGTGTCGTGTGCACTTGTGGAACACACGGTGTGCTCACTGGAAGTGGAAATCTCTACTACCTAGCGGCTCTTCACCCACCCGGCAGTGGGCTGAGACCTGTGGTCCTCACCGCCTTGCCAATATGCTGCATCATGTGCAAGGATTGTTACCAATCTAACTGATCTACTCCACAGACTTCCCACACAGCTTCCCTTTTCTGAGATCGAATGACTATTCATTTGTAATGAACATTTTAGTGTGTTTTATTATGCTTAACTCCAGTAGTGACCAGAATTTGTCTGTCTCTAGTTGATCATAATGAGCATTAACAGGCTACTATGGAATTTCAAAGACCAGATAACAAAATTAGGTTGCATGGCTTTTTTTTCCTCCAAATTCAAAAGAAATACACAACTTTGAGCATTTAGAGAGAGAATTTAAGATTTATAAAAGGTTGGGTTGATGGGGTGAGCACTGTGGTCCAGTGACAACAGCATCCCATGTGAGTTATCCAGTTCCCTCCTAATGCATCTTGGGAAGTAGCAGAGAATAGCCCAAGTTCCTGAGCTCCTGCCATCCATGTGCGAGACCCAGATGAAAACTCTTGGCTCCTGGCTTCGGACTGACCTAGGCTTGACTGCTGCAGCCATTAGGTGAGTAAAGCAGAAGTGAGAATGACTTTCTTTTTTTTTTTAATTATTTATTATTTAACTTCATTAATTACATTGTATTATGTGACACAGTTACATAGATACTTGGGATCTCCCCACCCCTCCCCAAACCCTCCCACCATGGTGGATTCCTCCACCTTGTTGCATAATTACAGCTCAAGTTCAGTTGAGATTCCCGCATAAATGACTTTCAAACAAGTAAACCAAAATGGTGACAGCAGCCAGGAATCGGTCAGGTTGAAATCAAGAGTCTAAAGCTCCATCCGAGTCTCCTAAGGACCTGGGACATTTTCTGATGCTTTCTCAGTCACGTTAGCAGAGAACTGATCCAAAGCAGAGCAGCCACACATTAACCAGTGCTCATGTGGAAGCTGGCATCTCAGGCAGTGGCTGAGCCCTCTGTGCCACAACCTTAGCCCCTGTAACTTTCACTCCTTTTTCTCCTTTTTCATTAATTCAACAACAACAAAAAAACTAAAACATTAGAACTGGAGATCAAGTAGGCACACGGAATCTTGATTCTCACTCATTCATTGCTAAGTCTCTCACTGTCTCACATTATAAACACATTCATGACTGCCTTTTTCAAGGTCAGATTACACAGCAGGGTATGCAGGCTGGTCAGAGTGGGCGGGGACTGGCCAGGCCACAATCGGAGGCCAACTCCTCAGCCGAATGCTGTCCCACTGGTGGGAAGGAGGTGGCCTGGACATGGAAGCAGGGAGACCACAGTGATCAAGTTGTTCTGTAAAAGCAGCATCTATGTGGGACATGCAAGTGGACTAGAAAGGGAGAAGTTGACCGAGTCTTGAAGAATGCCCTGAGACACTCAACTGACAGTGAGTAACCATCTGATGAGCACATCTGGTGAGGGAGCCTGTGCTGGGGAAGGCAGCTGCTGATCCCCACCCCGAGACCCCCTGAGACGCAGACCACACCTGCAGCTGCTGATCCCCACGCCGAGATCCCCTGGGACACAGACCACACCTGCAGCTGCTGATCCCAACACCGAGATCCCCTGGGACGCAGACCACACCTGCAGTGTCTCCATCAGCTCAATGGTGACAGAGATGCAGCTGTGTCTCATTATCAGGCGAGTGCTCGCTGTTGCTGTCTGAATCTGGCATCTGCTTCTAGCACAGGCCAGAGAGGTCTCGCATCTCCTCCCTGCAGATTTCCATCCCATGTTGTACTCCTGGTCTAAGCTTTCCTGCAACTTTTCCTGGATACTGTTTTTTTTTTTTCATTTTTACAGATTTATCTTATTTTTACTTGCAAGGCAGAGTTAGAGGACAGACACGTACAGAAAAACACAGCTCTTCCATCTGCTGGCCCACTCCCAAAATGGCCGCAACTGCCAGAGATCGGCTGGTCCAAATCCAGGAGCCAGGAGCTTCTTTCATGTCTCCCACAAGGGTTCAGGGCCCCAAGGACTTGAGCCATTCTCCCCTGCTTTCCCAGGCCATAAGCAGGGAACTGGATCGGAAGTGGAGTAGCGGGGATTAGAACCGGCGCCCTTACGGGGATGCCAGTGTTGTAGGCAGAGAATTAGTGCTCTATCCCATGGTGCTGTTCCTTCCATTTTTTTTTTTTTACCGGATTCTAAACTTGAAATAAGCCAATCACTTGAAGGGTGTGTGCTCTGTTCTCTTGTTGCAAGAAGCCTCACACCCTGTGGTGACATGGCAGGGCGGGCAGACCAGGGAACAAAGCACTCAGCCGCCAACTTGATCTTTTTCTGTTCCCTGTCTTGCAGGGTGACAGATTCAGATGAGTGTAGTAACTCTGCCTGCTTTTACTTTTCTTATAAAATATTTCCATCCACTATGTATCCAAGACAACTTCTAATGTGATTTTCCTTATCCCTGATGACACAGAAATCTACCAACACCAGAGATCCGAGTTCAGATCTGCCCTGTTTCTTAGTAATGGTGGAACCCTGAGTGAAATGATCTTGCCAGATTTTCATTTGTTTTGCTGCTGCAGTTGCTTGACTTAAAAAACTATGTATATGGGCTCGGCAGCGTGGCCTAGTGGCTAAGGTCCTCGCCTTGATCCCATATGGCTGCTGGTTCTAATCCCGGCAGCTCCACTTCCTCTCTATCTCTCCTCCTCTCAGTATATCTGACTTTGTAATAAAAATAAAATAAATATTTAAAAAAAAACCTATGTATATGTATTTGCTTTTGAAAGACAGATTGAAGTGGTGGGAGAGACAGACTCGGGGAAGTAGATCTTATATCCACTGGGTTACTCCCCAAACAGGCTGAGCCACAATGGCTCAGCCTGGGCCAGGCCAAAGCCAGCACCCCAGAACTCCATTTGAGTGTATTAGTAGTGAGCTGGATTAGATGTGGACCAGCTAGTCCACAGCAAACTGCATTGTGAGATTCTGTGGTTGCAAGCAGTGGCTTACCCTGCCACAATGCAATGTCACTCCATATTTTCATTCCTTAACCTCAAAAATTGTAATGATAGTATTTATGTTTCCCAGTGATTTTTGTGGGATTTGTGAAATTAAGTGCTTAGTACCAGTTTTGCATTTCTATTTGCAAGGGCAGTTAACAGAACTGCTAAGGATTTTATTCCCAGCAGACTGTACCTTCAAACTGCCTTCAATCCTTGTTCCTTTGTATGCCACGTCAAGAGCTCTGCCACGGCAAGGCTGTTTATGTGCACCCACTGAAAGGAACCCTCTGTGAAGCTGAGAGCGAGACAAGTCCACACTTGGCATTGGGAAATGGGCTACTGAGCGGATGCTGGCACCTCTTCCCTTGGTCCTCCAATGCCACCTGCCTTCCAGAACTGTCGAACCTGCAAAGCTCAGCCCTTCACTTACAAGAGCCATGTGGAGGGCAGGGGAGTGACTCTCAGGCTAGAACCCTGAAGGTCAGCCCTTAACTTCTGTCTAGGAAGATGCCCCACCACTCACAGGGACACAGCTAAGAGACACAAGTTGGTGTCCTCCATGGTGCAGATCAGCACATAAGGAAATCAAGAAAAGGAAAAAAAAATATTTCCGAAGTTAGCAAGACCTCAGTAGGAGTTTAGACTGGGGTTCTAGGCAGTACCTGGACACAAATGTGGCCTCCACCACCACATGGAGCTGGGGCCTCCCAAGCTTTCCTCCCTGACTGACCTGAGTTTTGGCTCAGAGGCCACAAGAGTTGGGGAAGACAGAAGTCTCTTCTGAAAGATCTTCTTTATTATCCCATGGTGAAGATACATTTTAGGTCCACAGTCCTTGTCTCTCTGGCTCTGGCCATGGTGCTGAATCCTCCAATCTTGACATCTCAACTCCAATGATGGCAATCTCAAAGGTGTGCGACTGCTGAAAGCAAGATGGGGAAGAACACACCTCCCACTTCTGTAATTCTACCAACCACACAGTTAAGCTGTAGAGTGTGCGTACCTCCCTGAGCTCTCTGAAGACTACGACTTGGAGGGAAAAAAAATTTAAAGAAACATTTTAAATGTACAAATTAGGATACTCCCCATTCCCAGCTCCATCTGAATACGAGTCAGAAAACCACGGAACTCTGAATTGAGCTGAAAACAGGCTGCACACCACTTCGATCTATGAGGAATGGTAGCAGGTTCCTAGGTCAATGACCACAGAAAGCTTTGCCCACCTGAGCAGTCCTGGCCAGCATTGCTGCAGCCACACTGCTACCACCCCGTCATGGCCTGATACTTTGGCTCCTAAGGAGTTGGCAGGGCATAATTCTTCCGTCCACTGGAGTCAGAGTGGACACACTGTGCTAGGCAGGTGCTGGCACTCCAGCATGAAGACACTTGCGATTTATTAGATGAGACCAACATGGTCAGGTGATCCTAACATCAAACAGGATGTATCACCTGTATTGCTAGAGGTGTCACATATCAGAAATACTATGATGAGCCAGTGGCCAATTCTAATCTGACTCCAACCAGGAAGAATTACCCAGAAACTTTCAACTTCATGGGAGGTAGAGAGTGAATTAATGTGGAGTCTGGACTACCATAAATGTGCTTTTAGCAATGAATCCCACTTCAGAGATCTGTGGACTCATGCTTACTGGGTATTTGAGGAGATTATTTTCTTTTTCCTTTAAGGACTTCCAACCTGGGAGAGGACAGCCCCAGGCAGGTTGGGACAGACAGAATTTAATCTGCTCCATGGACACAGAGCGTGGCTGGCCATGCACAAACAGGGCAAGCAGAGATTAGTGTGCGGAGGAGGCACGAACATTGAGGTGGGACAAACATGTGTGATGAACTCTCCTTGCCAACCCAGAAGAATTCAGGACAACAATAGGACCAGAGGCACCTTTCCCCAAACCTCAGAGTCTTCTCTGCCCAGAACCTAAAACACATACTTCCAAGCTAAAGCTGTGGCATGCTGGACCAGACCAAGTCTTGACATGAGCAAGCTGCTTTAATGGCACAAAAGGACAGTCCTTGAGGTCAGTATAACTGTTGATGCCAACATCCTCAGTTAGGAATTACCACAGCAGCACAGTTCTGGGCATGGTGTGGGAACACGCTCTCCAGCCTGGACACTGTAGGTATTCTGTAAGCCTGTTTTCAACTGGACAACTGCTGAGCCCCTACACGAAAGGCAAGGCTGATTCTAAGACCCACTGGTGCAGTCCAGAAGGCCAGTGGACAGAACGGTGTGCCCTGACCCTTTGGACATCAACAGCTCAGTGGGCCTCACCTCATAGCACCAAGGAAGCCCAGCACAGTCAGGGATGTTTTGGCCGCATGATCAGAGAGGAGAAGTCAGCCTTGAACCCTCTTTTTCTCCTCATAGACACTGCCAGCTTCAATTTCCAAGCTTCTCCATAAGACCCTGCTGCCGATCTAACCTTAGGGAAGATCACATGAGTGTTTGACTTACAGTTGATCTAAGCGATGGCTTCAGAGTCTTCCCAGTTGTTCACAGCCTGGGTTCACATGCAGAGGCTTCATTCTTTGACTGTCCCGGACTTTGTCCCATCTAACCACCTTTGTTCTCTTAATACAAGCAGAATGTCAGCAAGGGAGGTAGGATAAGAGCATCCCATGTGTACACCATCCACACCCCTTTGTCCTTCTCCCGCCTGCCCTTGACCTTCACCTTTGGATTGCTCACAGGAAGGATACCTGAAGGGAGAGGCAGCTGTTTGCATGGAGTGCAAATAGCTCCTATAAAAGTATACCCAAGGGCTGTCCTTTCTTCTGAAACCAGTTCCAACACCTAAGAAGGCTGGCGCCAAACTGGCACACTCAACCAGCTTTGTCCTGTCACCTCTTGCCACATCAAGCTTTTGGCAGAGCACTTGTGCCTCACCCTCTGCCAACCCTGAGCTGTCTTCTGCCCAACCCATACAGCGGGTGTTGTCCGACATGCTCAGGGTTGATTCAACTGGTAAATGGCCAGAGAGAACTAGAGCCACCAGGCTACTCTGCTGGGCCTACTGTTGATTCTTTAAGGCACAGCCCCTTTTTGTGAAGGAAAAAATCTTTCACCACTGGGGCTGAGTGGATCTGAAGCAACGAGCAAGAACTTTTCTCTCTGTATCCCAAATGCGTACAGGGTCCTAAGGCCATCTTCTACTGCATTTTCAGCTACAAGCAAGCAGCTGGATAGGAAGTGTAGCATCATGGACATAAACTGGTACCCACATAGGATCCTGGCACTTGCGAGGTGAGTATTTACTCATTGTGCCTGGTCCTTCAATCTGAGAAGCAAGTATCAAATGAACTATATTTGGACTATCAAGATAATCCTGAGAAAGTCTGTTAAAGCGAAATTGTATAACTTCCCATAAAAATGAATGTTCTTGGGTTTGGCATGGTAGCCTAATGGTTAAAGTCCTCACCTTTCACTTGTTGGGATCCCATATTAATGCTAATTCATGTCCCAGCTGCTCCACTTCCCTTCCAGCTCCCTGCTCGTGGCCTAGGAACCCAGTGGAGCACCACCTAAACCTTGGGGCCATGCAATCACATGGGAGACCCAGAAGAGGCTCCTGGCTCCTGGCTCCTGGCTTCAGATTGGCTCAGCTCAAGTCGGTGCCGCACATGTCTCTATGTCTTTATCTATGTAAACTTGCCTTTCCAATAAGAAAAAATAAATCTTAAAAAAGAAATGCATGTTCTTTACTTTCTTTACCTCATGATATAGCAAAGAACACATCTGACACACGTGGAACAAAAACCTCCAGGCCCTATGAGCGGAATTCCTCCTAGGGGTTTTGTGTTCACACCACACCTGCAGTGTAGATCTGCCTTGTGGGATAGGCCAGGAGACAGTGGAGGAAGAAGAAAGCAATTGAAAACCCAGGACCACTTGCCTGTATCCACACTGCCCAAATCCTGTCTCCCTTTCCATCTGCTCACTCTTCCTAACTCTCCAGGCTCCTGACTGTTCACTTTCTCTCTGGGTTTTCCAAGTGGCATCACTGTGCTTCTTCCATCTTTACTGGAATTTTCAGGCTGAACTCCCTTGTTAGGTTACTTTAAGCCATCCAACTATCAACACAACAAAGCAACGTAAGAGTCTGTGTATGTCCCAGGTCTGATGGCCTGGGGTGCTATTGTGTTGCCTGGTGGTGTGCTCATGAGGACTTGGGGATGCGGGACTGAGGGAGGCCTGGAAGATGGCACGTGGGGGGGGGTGTGCAGACTTGGGGCTCACGTTCAGGTAAGGAATGGCCTCTGAGAGGCTTGCATTGACAAGGCTACTGTCCTTGCAGATTTGCGCCTCCTTAGAGGTTTAGACAGAGCAGTGGATATCATATCCACATGCACATGCACATAGAGGATGTGGCTGGCAGTCCACTGGGGCCTGAAAAGGACATCTGATACCATAGTAGAGGATGGAGCACACAGTGCCCAGGGGAGGGAGTATATGGTTGTGTGGAAGGGAGGACTGCTGAAGGAATATGTTGTAGGTGAGGAATGAATACTGAGGGACTTCCTTTGACAAGGCCATTGTACTTGCAGCTAAGGGGGCTGAGACTGAGCAGTATGGATGGGAGGACCTTTAAGGGTCAGACTAATGCGCCAACCAACATGGGAGACTTGAGCTGGGATAGTTAGCATTGACTACTACTGACAACCACTCACTGACATACACTAAAGCTAGGGCTGCGGGCCTACTGGCAGGTCTACATCACAGTACCCACCAGTGAGTTGTAACAGAGAATGGATAATGTTAGGTTGGCCATGAGAAAGCATCACATGAGAATCAGGTCTGGGTGCACATTCTGTGGGGGTACATGTATCAACCCCTGTAGAAATGCAATTTCCTCTGGTTTGCTTAAGAGCTAGTGGTAGTGACAGGCTGAGCTAGGCATTACCATGGAACCCTATGAGATCATGGGCATTGGTGTTGGGTAAAGGCTGTGCTGGTCTAGGATGCCACATCCACAAGCACACCCGAGAATAGGGGGTGGGGCTGGCCAGGATACAACATCCACCAGCTCATACACAGGCTGGGACAGAGGGAGAAGACTATGCCAGGCAAAGACCTAGCACCCATTGGCATGTATGAGAACTTGGTCTAGGAGTGGGCCTGGAGGGAGACCTTGGGAAACTCCATAGCGGGTTCTAGTTCCTGCTGGTAAGCATGGGTTTCATCTCTGAGTATTGTTCAGGCCAGGCAAGTTCCACATGTCAGCAAGTGTGTGGGTTGGTTTGAGAGGGGAGGTGGGACAGACCAGTCAGGGCTGGGCGAAACTATTGCATACCGGCATGTGCAAGGGCCAGGCTGGAGTGCAGGTCATGCTGGGCTAGTCTATCACACCTGCCAATTTGCATGAACCAGGGATGTGAGCATAATGGAACCCACCAGCCAGAGTTGGGACTGGGGATGGGCCAGGACAGACTAGGCTGCAGCAGGTGAAGGCAAAGGCACTGGCATGTGCAAAATCTATGGCTGGGAACAGGCCTGGTTGGAGAGCCAAGGGGACATTCCAGCTGGGTGATTCTTTCCACTGGTGACTACAATTTCCAGAATGGGGGCATTGATCTAGCCTGGACATGATGGGAGTGTCCCTTAGCAAGGATGTGTACAGGTTGGGGTATGTCGGACCAGGCTATGCTCCAGCACCCACTGGTATTCATGAGAGCCAAGGTGGGTGTAGGATAGGCTGAGCTTGGTCTCAGTTGCTGCTGAAACACATGATAGCTGTGTTTGGGTGTGGATCAGTTGTGGCTGGGCAAAAACACCCAAAAATAAAAGGCCACCATTCCCGTCAGGACACAAGCCGAACTAAATCAGTTTGTGTTAAGAACCCACCAATGTGCATGAGATCTGAACTGGGAGACCTGACAGAGGAGCTTGGAAAAATTCTCTATCACGACACTGTCCCTGCAAGTGAGAGTAAGAATCAAGGCAGGAGGGTTTCTCAAGATGGCCGATCACAGAAGGCTGGTGTAGCTGAGTGTGTGGAAAGATAGGGACAGGATATAGTGGAGCAAAGAGCTAGAAGAGAGTTGCTGGGAAAGGTGTCCCAAACACCCTAGAGTCTACAGGATCGAGGAAGGTGCCATGCAGGCAAGGAAAAGCCACACAAAACACCCAAGACTGTAACCTGAAGCCTGAGAAGGTGAATGCAGATGTCATTCAGGGCAAACAGGGACTCAGACAAAGCCTGGTGAGTGCAGAACCAACACAGGGAGAATCCCAAAGAGTCTTCATCTATGCATAGGGGACAGAGGCAGGCAGAAGAACCAACAGGGCAGAACACTGGTGAAAGAAACATAGCCAGAGGATAAATCCACAGGCATGGGAACTGGGCAACCTCTACCTGAGGAGGGGATGCCATTGGGAAGAGGGCAGCTGGGGAGTGGACCATATGAGACAGAGATACGTGAGGTGAGATCTGAATCCACCCACACCTGAAGGCTCTGAACCCTGAGCCCCCAAGAGGAAGACTGGAATTCCTGAGAGAGAGACACACAGAATCCCTCAGTCAGAGGATCTTCAGATGTCAAGCAATGAAAGTAAAGAACCCTGGAGTGATAAAAGCCGTGGCTGAACCACACTTATTGCCACTTACCCCACAGGGACAAGGGAAGGTGAGAGGCCTCTGGTGCCAAGCCACTTACCCCACAGGGACAAAGAAGGTGAGGGACAAAGGAAGGTGAGGGGCCTCTGATGCCAAGCAATGAGTAGTGGAGAGTGAGTCTGCTGCTCACACACAAAGCAGTGGCTAGTACATACTCATACTGACTAGCTGACCTGCAGTCAGAAGCCATAGGATCCTCCCTCCTGCCTGCAGGGGACAGGGGCAGGTGAGGGACCTCAGGTGCAGAGGAGACTGAGTGCACTGATTGTCCACAAAGTGGCAACAGCTGGTCACCATTCAGGTTGCTCCTCTGACTGGTGAGTGAGGACTGAAAGGCATTCCTGAGAACCATCCACTGCCTAAAGAAGACAGGTCAGAGAGATACCTTCCTCTCTTCTCACAAGCAGCGACAGTATGGGTCCCTCTGCCTTAGCAAACCCCAGGACATCAGACAGACACAGTCATCCTAGAAACTTTCAACAGCACATCAGAGGGTAAACACACAAAGTGACAAGAAAGCATAAAGACATGGGAAGAGGCAGCAGGAAAAGAAATAATACAGATGAAGGACCTAACACTTTCCCCAAAACTGACCAAAAGGATCCCATCAGTCTGAGAATTGCAAGATGCAGGAACTTCAACATAGGGAATACAAATAAAAAATCATCATGAAACTTTAGAGACAATAAAAAATGGTGGGAAGGACTCAGGGAATTCAAGAATAACATCATGACAGAGATAAAATGGGTCCAAAATGAAATACTAGGGCTAAAGAACACAATAGAAATGTTCTTTCGCCCAACAAATGAATGCTGCAGAAGAAAGAATATCAGAATATCAGAAATAGGCTGAGCTGCTTGCAGATAGTCTCTGACATCTCGGCTTGGGCCAGGAAAGAGGGTGCGCAAACAGGACTCCTCACCCTGCTGGCCGTTTGGTGCTAGATTAGGAAGAGGGGCATGAAGCCTAGCTGGGCTACTTGGGGGTAGCTAGCAACATCCTGGCTTGGGCTGGGAAGGCTGGCACACAACAGGACCCCTTGCCCTGCTGGCTGTTTTTGGCTAGTTGTGGGGTGGGGAACACACAGCCTAGTCAGGCTGCTTATTAGTGGCCAGCAAAACCTTGGCTTGGATGGCCAGAGTACCAACGGCACTGGGCTTTGCTTTCTGGCTCCTGGTGGTGCTCTGGGGACTTGGGGATATGGAATTACTGTCTAAGGACATCTATGGATAAGGCCAATGTAAGTGTAGGTGAGGAATGAATCCTGAAGGACTCTCAATGACAATATCACTGTACTTGCAGGTAAGCAACGGGACTAATACCTGGGAGTTTGGAGGGGAGAAACCAGATCTCTATGGGTCAGAACGATGCATCAGCCCACAACGAGTCCTGAGATGGGCTTGTTAGCATGGAACATCGCTGATACCACACACTGGTCCACATGAAAGCAAGGGCTGTGGAACTGTCCAGCAGGGAGCCCAGTGCCTGACTGAATGTCAGAACAGGGATGGGTCACATTAGGCAGGGCGATGACACTAGCCAGCATGCAAGAGAACCAGGTCAACAGGTAGATTCTGTGGGGATATGTGGGTCCAACCATGTGAAAATACAAATCCCACTGGTTAGCTCAAGACTTGGAATGGAGATGGACTGAGCTAGGTGTGACCATGGTACCTGCAGGCACTGACGGTTATTGGGGCTGGGAAAAGGCTGGGGAGGTCCAGGCTGCAGCATCCACATGTGCATCCATAAACAGGGTGTGGGGAGGTCTGGGCCATAACCTTTACCAGCTCATACAAATCCAAGAGAGTGATGGGGCAGGCTATTCCATGCAAGGGCCTACCACCCACTGGCATGAGTGAGATCTGGGTGTGGCAGTGGGCCGAGTGAATTGCTGGAAATGCCCCTAGTGGGCCATAGCTCCCGCTGGTGAGCATGAGGTTTAGACCTGGTAGTTAGGAATGCTGGGCAAGGTTGCTCCATCTGTTGGCAAATGGATGGGTTGGTTTTGGAAGAGTGCAGACCAGGCAGAGCCAACCAAACCTTAACTGATTGGCAAGTGCAAAAACCAGACTGGAGAGCAGCTCATCCTGGACTAGGCTGTCACATCTATTGGTTTCACGAGCCAGGGATCGGAACAGACTGAGCAGGGCTAGGTTCCAGCACTCACTTGTGAGAATTGGGACTGAGGTCAGGTCAGGTAAAGCCAGGCTACAGCACCAGAAGGCAAAGGCCAAGACAGGTGTGGAGCTATACTAAGCTGGATCAAAACAACCACTAACATGAACAAGATCTATTGCAAGGAACAGACCTATATAAAGAGCAAAGGGGATACTCTGGCTGGGCTGTGCTTCCCACTAATTGCAAGGACCAGAGTGGGGGCTGCTGCCAGATCTGAACACCACTGCAGTGCGACTCAGCATGAGTGTGGACTGGGTCTAGGGTGTGCCAGACAGGGCTAGACTCAAATTGGTGCTTGTAGAACCAGGAGGGGGCGTGGGACAGGCTGGGCTAAGTCTTTGTCCCTGACGAGCCATGTGTGAACTGTGCCTAGGTGTGGACCAGGCTTGGCTGGGCAGTAACACCCAAAAGTAAAAACTGGAATGGGTGAAGGCCAGTCAAGAAAGGTGACTGTTCCTGCTAGCACAGGAGGTGGACTAAGTAGGGCTGGCTCATGGACCCATCATTCGGCGCAGTATCTGGCGCTGGGAGAGGTTCTGGTGGGGGAGTTGGGGAAGCTCCTCTGTTGGGACACAGTCCCTGCAGGTGAGCTCAACAACCAAAACAGGGAACAACCCAGACCAGGTCAGGGAATGGTACCCACCGACATACATTTGGCGCAGGTCAAGGGTGAACCAGGCTGGGCCAGTTCATATCAGTCACTGGTGAATTTGAGCACTAGAATGGAGTGTGGGTCAGGCCAGGTTGAGCTGCAACACAAGCAGTTCATATGAGGGCCAGACTGGGGGCTGGCCAGGCTGGGCTAGGCTGTAGCCCTTACAGCGTGAACTGGAATTGGGGGTGGGTTGGGCCTGGCCAGGCTACAGCATGCACTGGACAATGCCAAGGTGAGATGTGCCATGCCAAACTGGGCTGCAGCACCCAACCATTACTTATGGGTCCCTGGGGGAGGGGAAAATCCTGGTAGGGGGGCTGTTGGGCTCCCCTGCTGGGACACTATTCCCACTGGTGAGCAGGAGAGCTGGGAAGGGGGCAGACTAACCCAGGATGGGTCACAACACCTGTTGGTCCCATATGAGCTGGATCAAGGGAAAGCCAGGCTGGGCTGACTGTTACTAGTGCGTGCGCAAGAAAGTGGGTGTGGGTTGGATGGGTTTTGCCGCAGCATCAGCTGGGCAGATGCTGGAACAGGGAGCAAAAATCTGTCAAGATAAACTGCAGAACCACATGGATAGTGCAAGATCCAGGAGTGGGAGTGGGGCCAGTAGAAAAACAGTGGCACCTCCCACTTGGATTGCTGCTTCCACTGGTGAGCATGAGAACCATGACTGCAGCAGACATGGCTAGACAGAGAGTGGAACCTTCTGGCACATGTGTGGGCTGGATAGTGGGTTGATTTGGTTGAACTTGGCTTCAGTGTCCATTGACATGCATGAGAGCTGAGTGAGATGCAGCACAGACTGGATCAGTCTGCTGTACACACTGGCAAGCAGAGGAACCAGGGCAAGAGGCAGTCTTAGTGGGGTTACTACAGGTCACTTTGACTGGGCTGCAGCTCCCACTTGTTTCCATGAGGTCCGAGTGTGTGGTGGACAGGAACAGTCTGGGCTGCAACACCAATTGTTTTGTGTACAAGATAGGGCTGCAGACAGAACTGACAGAGCAATTGCAACTACCAGCATTTACATGCACTGACTGGTGCAATAGACTCCTCCAGACCCTGTTTTGGCAGGTACATGCGAGAATCAGCTCTAGGATCATCGCAGATGAAGTCCAACTGAACTGTTGGACTCAGAACCCCAATGATGGAGACAACTGCAGGTTCCATGGTCTGACCATGGAGTGCATGTGTCAGAGCTGGGTCTCTTCAGTGATTTAGATGGAGCAGTAGACAGTATCTTCAAGTGAACATGCAGGATTTGGCAGTACAATGGAGTCTTCAGAGAACACCTGGTATCGGAACAGGACAGAGCACAGAACAAATTGCTCAACTATCCCAGCCAAGCATTGGCAGTGAATATCTCTGGCCAAATGGAGTCTGTGAGGTGGACTATGTTAACCAGTGGATTCTGGAGAGAGTTCATCGTGCTTGGGGAGGCGAGATTAGTAGTAATCCAGAACTGTTGAACTATCAAAACCTCTTGAGCAGGACAATCAGGGACTCCGGGATTGTGTTGGGTGGCTGTCCTCCATCCCAGGATACAGAGGTATTTGGGAGGCTGGGTGTGGCTTCTTCCCTTATCCACTGCTCTTCCTGCAGATACAGGAAGGAAAAAAAGCTAATGTGGAAATAATGGTCACACCCATCTGCCTGTATCCCTCAACCCTTTTCACCCTAATCAACTGGGAAAAAAATCAAAACTAAAAAAAAAAAAAAAAAATCAAATAGAATACAAGAATTAGAGATGAAAAATAACTGACTCCAACTTTTTGCTTTTTGCTTTTTACATGTGATATGGCACTGTTGGCATAAGAAATGGGTTAGAATAATAGATTAGAGCAGAAATTAAAGAAGAAATAAAAAAATTTTCTTGAAATCAATGAAAACTCAGACACAACATACCAAAACATGTGGGATACCACCAAGCAGTGATAAGGGGCAAATTTATTGCAGTTGGCACTCACATCAAGATCCAAGGAAGATACCAGGTAAAAGAGTTAAGTACACCCCTGAAGGAATTAGAAATTCAACAGCAAAGTATTCCCCAAAACAAGAGAAAATAAGAAACAATCAATGGGGAGAGGGTTTGGGGAGGGGGTAGGGGGAATCCCAGTACCTATAAAACTGTGTCACATAATACAATATATAATTAATAAATGAATTTTAAAAAGAGATAATAACTAATATAATAAATAATCATTCTTACAAAAAAGAAACATCAAAATAAGAAATAAACCAAATAGAGATCAAAAGAACAATAAACAAAATCAATGAATCAAAAAGTTGGTTCTTTGAGAACATAAACAAAACAGATACTCCATTGACCTAACTGACAAAAACAAGGGGGGGGTGGGAACAAGAATTAAGAGTATCAAAGATGGAAAAGGGAACATAACAGATACCTCAGCCATACAGAAAGTAATTAGAAACTGGTAAAAACACATATATGCCCACAAATCAGAAGACTTGGAGAGATTCCTGGATTCTCAATCTACTAAAACATAGTTATGGGGCAACAGAAAACCTAAACAAACCTATAACGGAGTTAGAAATAAAATCAGGAATTAAAGCCCTTCCAACAATGAAAAGTCTGGGCCCAGATGGTTTCACTGCTAAATTCTACAAAGCATTCCAGGTAGAACTGACCCCAATTCTCCATAAGCTTTTTAAAACCATAGAAGGGGCAGCAATTCTTACAAATTCCTTGTATGAGACAAACATTATGTTTATAACAAAACCAAATAGACACACACAGAGAAAGAAAACTATAGACTGATAGCCTTGATGAATATTGACACAAAGATCTTCAACAAAATACTAGCCAACAGAATACAAAAATACACCAGACAGACCATTCTCCCAGACCAGGTGGGATTTACCCCTGCCATGCAGGGATGGTTAAACATTCACAAATCTATAAATGTTATGCATCACATCAGGAAACTAAAGAAAAATCACATGATAATCTCAATGGATGCAGAGAAATCATTCAATAAAATTCAACACACTTCATACTAAAAACTCCAAAGGAGATAGACATAAAAGTAACATTCCACAACATACTTCTATGAGGAAATTGCAAAACATTGAAAAAAAAAGAAATAGGAGAGACTCGCAAGATGGCCGACATAGGAGGAAGACTGTGAGAGAGCTCACAGACAGAGAGGGTTAGAACGCGACAAAAGCGTAAGTGGAGCAGCATAGAACTACAGGGAGAAGAACGTGAAGTTCCCTGGACAGTGTGGAACCAAAAAAATCCACACAACTCGGAAGAGCAACCAGGGAAAAACAAAACGAAGGGCAGGGAAGACGACTTTCAGCTCCTGACCTGCTGAGTCACCTTTGAATGCAGACGCTGAAAGCCGCCGACCGACCAGCACACGCTGTGGCCGTGAGGACCGGCGGTGATCGGGACCTGCTGGCATCTGCTCACCCTGGTCACCAGGACCTGCCAGGACTCCCCCCGCTGTGGACACCAGGACCCTGAGTCACTGGGAACCGCTGGCATCCGCCCACCCTGGTCGCCAAGCCCCGCCGGGACCGCCGCAGCCTCCAGGTTCCACCCGCCTACACCCGCCGAGACCAGCAACAGACGCAGTAGCTGAGAGACGCATCCGCGGCAAGGGTTCCCACCAGAGGAAGAGGCAAACTGCAAGAACCTGAGGTTTGAGTGAGTTGGGTCGGGACAGAGGTGGGTTGGAGGCTTCATGAGTTGGCCCCCCAGGGGCATGCACAGAGCCTGAACACAATTGGTGCTCGTCTCCCGGCCCCTCCCCCCCGAGACTCCAGCGTCTAGAGACACCAGGAGAGTGCCTTGAAACTGCCAAAGCTGTGTCTGGGAGAAAGGCAAAAGGCACACTGAATACTCCCCCGTGCCTTTGCGGTGTGGCACTCAGCTGGGCGGTGCTATCCCACAGGAACCCAAGCACGCCTCTAGGCTGGGCAATCCCGTGCTAGCGCTGGGGCGGTCAGTCCCCTGCAAGCGCTGGGGTGGGCGGGCCGGCGCAGGAGGCGCCTCCAGAGAGCACCTGGAACACCCCACGCCCTATAGTCCCGTGCTCCGAGCCTTGTGATCCTGCGCACAGGGGGCGCACACAGAGAGTGCCTTCACTCCCCCATGCCCTGTGGTAGCATACCTGTAGGGGACGAGCTGAGAGTGCGCTTTGAATCCGCTGGGCCCTGGAAGTGGCGCCCTGAGGTCCAGTGTTCTGGAGACGCACCAAAAGTGCCTTGAAAATTCCCACAACCTGCTACTCCACGCCTGCAGACTCCGATCTCTACAGGATAGTGCTTGGAGACCTCTCAGCACACTGGTGCCTAGGTCTCTCAAAAAAGAAACACTAACACAATGGGAAGAAATACCAGAAAAGGTAATGATCCAGATGAGAGTGCCAACACCCTACCAATAAAGAATCAAAAGCCAATGTCTATTTCGGAGATGCGAGATGAAGACATAGAAGATCTACCAGACAAGGAATTCAAAAAAATAATGTTAAAATATGTCAGAGACAATGAGAAGAATTGGGAGGACTTCAAGGAATTCAAGAACCACATAAACTCAGAAATACAACAAATGAAAAGTAAAATCCTTGACTTAGAGCACAAAATTGAGAGCCTAACCAACAGAACAAATACAGCAGAAGAGAGGATCTCTGAAACGGAAGACACACAAAACGAACATACCCAGTTCATTAAACAGCTGGAGACAAGTCTGAACAAAGCCAATAAGACCATACAAGAAATGAAAGACAACCTCAGAAAATAGAATATTAGGATTATTGGCCTTCCTGAAGGAGCGGAAAAAGAGTCAGGAATGCAAATGGTGCTCGATGAAATTATACAGGAAAACTTCCAAAACACTTGGAACATGAACCCAGCCCAAATCCAGGACGGTCAGAGGACTCCCAGCAGATATGACCCAAAGCGATCTTCACCCAGACATATGGTGCTCAAGTTCCACTCCAATGAAGACAAAGAAAGAATCCTGAGACAAGTACGAAGCAGAGAAAAGATCACATACCGGGGAAAACCAATCAGGATCACTGCTGACTTCTCTGAAGAGACTTTACAAGCAAGAAGAGAATGGACAAAGATCTTCCAAATCCTGAATCAGAACAACTGTCAACCAAGAATATTGTACCCAGCAAAGATCTCACTCGTATTTGAGAACGAAATCAAATACTTTCACAGCAAAGAAAAATTAGAAGAATATGCCAGCACAAAACCAGCTCTACAAAATCTCCTTAGAAATGCACTAAATCCAGAAAAAAAGGAGGTGAATCATAAGCAAAGATGGCAAACAGGAAGATCTCCCCACTAAAGTCCACACAAGGAAGGGCAATTACACAGATATCAACACCCACAAAAACAAGTATGGCAGGGCAAAATCACAACCTCTCAATTTTAACTCTTAACACAAATGGCCTGAACTCACCAATCAAAAGACATAGATTAACAGAATGGATTATCAAACAGCACCCAACTATCTGCTGCCTACAAGAGACACATCTAACCAGAAGATATTCGAAGAAGCTGAAAGTGAAAGGTTGGAAACAGATATTTCATGCCAATGGACGAGAAAAAAAGGCCGGGGTAGCTGTCTTAATTTCAGATGATGTGGACTTCAATCTGACACACATCAAAAAGGACAGGGAAGGGCATTATATATTGGTGAAGGGACTGATCCATCAGGAAGTAATTACCATTGTGAACATATATGCACCAAATTCAAACGCACCTAGCTACGTGAAGCAATTACTCACGGACTTAAGGGGAGACATAGATATGCACACAATAATAGTGGGTGATCTTAACACCCCACTAACAACAATAGACAGATCAACAAAACAAAAACTCAACAAAGAAACAACAGAGCTCATACAAACAATAGAACAACTGGACTTGGTTGACATTTATAGAATTTTTTACCCTAAGGCCACAGATTATACATTTTTTTCAGCAGTGCATGGCACCTTCTCCAGGATCGACCACATGATAGGACACAAAGCAAACCTAAATAACTTCAAAAAGTTTCTCCACTACTATTCAACATAGTCCTAGAGGTACTCGCTGAGGCCATAAGACAAGAAAAAGAAATCAGAGGAATCCAAATGGGAAACGAAGAAGTCAAGCTCTCACTATACGCAGGTGATATGATTCTTTATGTAGAAGAGCTAAGAGACTCAATACAGAGACTGCTAGAACTTGTACGAGAGTTTGGTAGAGTGGCAGGGTACAAAATTAATGAACAAAAATCAACAGCCATAGTGTATGCAAACAGCCCCAAGATGGAAAAAGACTTAACCAGCAAGATACCATTCAAAATAACAGAGAAAAGTATAAAATATCTGGGAATAAATCTAACCAAAAATGTGGGAGACTTATTTGAAGAAAACTACAAACTGCTTAAAAAAGAAATTGAACAAGACCTCAAAAGATGGAGTAACATCCCATGCTCCTGGATAGGTAAAATCAATATCATTAAAATGTCAATACTGCCAAAAGCAATATATACATTCAATGAAATCCCAATCAAATTGCCCAAAATATTCTTCATGGAACTGGAAACTATGATCCAAAGGTTCATCTGGAAGCACAAAAAACCACGGATAGCTAGAACTATCCTGAAGAACAGGAAGTTAGCAGGGGGAATCACAGTTCCGGACCTCTGGACATACTATAGGGCAGTGGTTATCAAAACAGCGTGGTACTGGCACAAAGATAGAGAGGAAGATCAATGGAGCAGAATAGAAACGCCAGAAGGAAACCCACACAGATACAGCCAAATAATCTTTGACAAAAAGACAAACGACAACCCAGGCAATGGGAAAGTCTGTTCAATAAATGCTGTTGGGACAACTGGTTGATAGCCTGCAGAAACAAAAAAATAGATCCACATCTCTCACCATACACTAAGATCAGATCTAAATGGATAACAGAACTAAACCTACATCCAGAAACCTTCAAACTTTTGGAAGAAAATGTTGGAAACACACTGGAACACTTAGGGGTAGGCCCTCACTTCCTAAAAAAGACTCCAGATGCAGTAGAAATTGAGACCAAAATAAACAATTGGGACCTCATCAAACTAAAAAGCTTCTGTACAGCTAGAGAAACAATCAACAAAGTAAAAAGGCAACCCACAGAATGGGAGAAGATCTTCGCACACGACATAGGTGATAGAGGGCTAATATCCAGAATATACAAAGAGCTACAAAACAACCAAAATGTCAAAACAAACAAGCCACTCAAGAAATGGGCACGGGAAATGGGCAGACACTTCACAAAGGAACAAACCCAAATGGCAAATAAACATATGAAAAAATGCTCAAGTTCCCTGGCAATAAGGGAAATCCAAATTAAAACATCAATGAGGTACCACCTAACGCCAGTAAGACTGGCCCACATGAATAAAAGCACCAACGACACTTGTTGGCGAGGTTGCGGGGAAAAGGGAACCCTACTCCACTGCTGGTGGGGCTGCAGGCTGGTACAGCCTCTATGGAAATCAGTATGGAGAATATTCAAACAACTCAAATTCAACATACCGTATGATCCAGCAATAGCACTCCTAGGAATATATCCAGAACACTTGTTCTATGAGAAACCAACATGCACTCCTATGTTCATAGCAGCACAATCAGTAATTGCAAAAACATGGAAACAACCAAAATGCCCATCAACAGAGGATTGGATAAGAAAGCTATGGTTCATCTACTCCATGGAATACTACTCAGCTATTAAAAAAAACAAAATGCAGTTCTTTGTGGCCAAATGGGCCAAACTGGAAACCATAATGCTAAGGGAAATGAGCCAATCCCAAAAGGTTAAATACCACATGTTTGCCTTAATTTAAGATGATATGATGTTATGTATAACATGTTATGTTTTGAATGTTATATGTTGTGTATAAACTAAAATTGAAGTATAGGTGAGGTGGTGACAGAAGGTGGCTGGGAACCCGCATTTACTTTTAACATATTGGTTACTCATTACTATGTCAATTAATTCCATAATGATGTAAATTTTTGCTGATGGTATGTTGGAGCTTTCAATTGACTGGGATGATACTCTGCTGGCTCTGTCATCAGACCAGAGAGGGTATACCTAAGAAGCCGTTGAACTTGACTGGACAATAAGATGCTGGACTCTATGTTTGGTATACGCTTGCAATGGGGAAATCTCAACTGAACTTGAGCTGTGGTTATGCAACAAGGTGGAGGAATCCACCATGGTGGGAGGGTTTGGGGAGGGGTGGGGAGAACTCAAGTATCTATGTAACTGTGTCACATAATACAATGTAATTAATGAAGTTAAATAATAAAAAAAAAGAAAAAGAAAAAAAAAAGAAATAGAAGACTATAAAAAGTGGAGAAATACACCATGTTCCTGCATGGGCAGAGTCAACATCATAACAATGTCCATATTACCAAAAGCAAGATATATATTCAATGCAATTCCAAACAAAACACCAAGAACATTCTTCACAGAGCTGCAAAAACTGACACAAAGGTTCATCTGGAAACACAACAGTCCATGAATATCCAGAACCATTCTGAAGTATAACAACTTAACTGGAGGAATCATAATTCCAGACCTTCAGACATATTATAGGGCAGTAGTTATCAAAACAGACTGGTATTGGTACAGAAATAGAGAGGAAGACTAATGGAGAAGAACAGAAACACCAGAAGGGAACACACACATGCACAACTATCTAATCTTCAACAAGAAAACAAAACAATCCAGGAAAAAAGGAAGGTCATTTCAATAAATGCTGTTGGAACAATTGGAGAGCAACCTGCAGAAGTTAGAAACAAGACTCACACCTTTCACCATACAAAAAGATCAAATCTAAATGGATAAAAGATCTAAACCTAGACCCTGATTCCATAAAAATTTGGAAGATATGCTGGAAAGACTCTATAAGATACAGGTACAGGCACAGACTTCCTAGCAAAATCATCAAAAGCAAAGGAAGTTAAGACCAAAATATACAAACTGGGACTACATTAAGCTAAAAAGTTTCTGCAGAGAAAAGGAAACAATTAACAAAGTAGAAGGGCAACCAACAGAATGGGAGAAATTCTCCACATGCTACACAGAAGATAAGGGGTTAATATATAGAATATCCAAAGAACTCAAGAACAACCATAACAATAAAACAAACTAGTCAAGAAATGGGCACTTTTCAGAGGAACAAATCCAAATGGCTAACAGGCATATGAAAAAATGCTCAAGCTTCCTAGAAATAAGGGAGAATCAAATAAAAACAACACTGAGATTCCACTTAACTCTAGTGAGAACGGCCACATACAGAAAATTACCAACAACACCTGCTGGCAAGCATGTGGGGAAAAAGGAATCCTACTCCACTGCTGTGGAATTGCAGACTGGTGCAACCACTATGGCACCCAGTATGGAGAATGCTCAGGCAATTGAACATTCACCTACCTTATGACCCAGCAATCTCACTTCTAGGAATACATCCAAAAAATATGAAAAGGCAACATGCACCCCTATGTTCACTGCAGCACAATCAATAATCACAAAAACATGGAAGTAGCCTAAATGCCGGTTAACACTGGATAAATGCATGTTAGCAGTGGATAAAGAAACTGTTTCATCTACTCTGTGAAATCCTACTCAGCTACTAAAAAAAAAAAAAAAAAAAAAAAAAATACAAATGTATGCGGCCAAATGGAGCAAACTATGCTAAAGCAAATAAGCCAATCCCCAAAGGACAGATATCATATGTTTGCTCTAATATAACACCCATTACAAAACAACAACGTCACAGAGGAGAACAAATAAACACATATAGTCCCACAATCGAAGGATGTAACAGAGACCAGAAAACCAGGAAGGAAAATCAATGGCATGCATTTCTACAAAAGAATGCAGGGTGACATGTATCTAATTGTAAGAGATTGTGCCCTGATGAGGCTCAATGCTAACATAACTATGGGAAGTTTAGCACATCAGATGGCTCTTTCCTGTTTTTAACTTAAAGTAATATGATGTCAGATCTAAGTAATTTTCCTGTAAATTTTAGCTTTTTGCACCTCCTGGGTATTTGTACCTTTTTAAAGACGATATTGTGATTCAATCCTTTAACCAATCATTCCTAAGAAACTGATTGCTTAAAATCACCTGAGATTATTAAGGTTTCTTTTATCACTCTTATTGTTACTTCTCATAAGTAGTGATGTTGTAGCCTTTACTGCATTTTCATTTTCCTGATGGTTAGATGGGTTAGATGTTGGACTCTCTAACATTAGCCATGGCTACATTGTTGAAAGACACCTCAGTGGCAGCTGGATGGACTTGTGAAAGCTCACAAAAGTTACCCATTGTAAAACTGGAGGGGAAATCAGTGGGGAGGGAAGGAACTTGGGGAGGGGGAAGGGAAACCCCAGTGCCTATTAAACTATGCCATAAAACAAACAAACAAAATGACAAAAACAACAACAAAAAGGCAGGGTGCAGCACAGACCAGGCCAGGTTACAGTACTCACTAGCATACATGTGGGTCAGTTCTAGGTGTGGGCCAGGCTGGGCAAATCTGTAGCACCCATTGTTAGGACTGAGAACCAGGACAAGATGCAGGTCAGGCCAGGTCAGGCCACAAGACCAACGATTTCACATTAGGGTTGGACTTGGGGCTGGGTGGGTGGGTAGGCTGTAATACATGGCAGCATGAACTGGAACCAGGCAGCAATTACCTCTCACTTATCAGTATAAAAACAGAAAACAGAGGGGACTCCAGATAGGGCCTACAAGGTCACCTTGACCCCACGTGCCCAACAGCGGCAGCAGGTGACTTCAGATGTGCCTCTGGGACTACATGAGGTCTTTTCGCCTTTGTGCACTGGCAATGGCAGGTGTGACTCAGAATGGTGAAGTCATGTGCCAATGGCTCTGAGTCAAGTTCTCGGGCCACCTGGCAGCACACTCTGAGGACTTGGGTCTGTGGGCTTACATGGGTTACGGGGGAGGGGGGTCTGGGTTATGGCACAAGTGAGCCAACCAAGGATCTGAGGGTTTATGTATAGGTGAAGAGTTACAACTGAGGGACTTCCATTGATAAGGCCACTGTGCATCAAAGTAAGCAAGGGTGCAAAAAGGAGAACAGGAAAGACTATTAAGGCTCAGACTAATGCACCAACACATGTGGGAGACCTTTGCTGAGGGAGTTAACAGTAACCACAGCTGAACTCCATTCACTGGCATACATTTAAGCTAGGGCTGGGGGACTACCTAGCAGGGATAGATCATAGTACTCACCAGTGAGTCAGAGCAGTGAACAGGCAATGTTAGGCTGTACCATGATACAAACCAACACATGAGAGAATCAGGTCTGGGGCAGAATATGTTGGAGGGTATGCGAACTCAGAGTTGTGCAATTGCAATCTCAACTGGCATGTGCAAGATCTATGCCTGGGAACAGGCCTGGCTGAGTAGCTAATGGGATGGCCCAGCTGGGTTGGGGTTCCTACCAGTGAGCATAAGAGCCAGAACAGGGACAGTAGGCTGGACTGGATATGGTTGCAGTCTCCCTTGGCATGGATGTGGACTGGGTCTTACAAGTGGCAGTCTGGAATGGATTCTAGCACCCATTGTTAAGTGTGAGAGCCAGGGTGTCTGTACAATGCGGCGGCCTAGGCCTCAGTTTACACTGAACCACATGAGAGCTGTGTCTGGGAGTCATCAGGCAGGGCTGGGTTCTAACAGCCAACAGTAAGAACCAGGAGGGGTCTGGCCAGTTGGGCAATGACACTGTTCCTGCCAGGACAAGAAGTAGAGAAAGTCAACTTGGGCCAAAGACCCACCAGTGTGCGCAAGATCTGACACTAAGAGAAGCCCTGATAGAGGAGGTCATAGAACTACTTTGTCAGAACACAAGGCTTGCAGGTGAGTGCAAAAGCCATGGCAAATGACCTCCCAGTTCCTTCCAGGTTACAGTACATATCAACATACATGTGGGTCTGGTCTGGGAGTGGGCCAGGCTGGGCTACTTCATAATAAGACAATCAGAATGTGGTGCAGGACAAGCTGGCTGGGGCCACAACACCAACCAGTCCACATTAGGATCAGGACTCGGGGCTATTTGGACTGGGCTCTGCTGCAGAATTCAGCAACCAGAGCAGGTTGCAGAGCCAGGTTGTTGCACCCATGGTGGATGCTGGGGTGAGGCAAGCCATGCCAATGTGAGTGTAGTGGATATGGGGTTCATGAGCACCAGGACCAGGGTGTCAGGTGGGGCCCAGGTCATCTGATCCAGCTCCTTGGGCCTTTCAGTGCAGGGAACCATGGGACTGGGAGGCTTCAGGGACGGGAGTCCAGCAGTTACCGAGTCACCTGGCCCACCACTTTGGGCCCACTTATGCTGTGTGTGATGGGTGGGTGAGCAGCAGGGGCAGGGAGTCGGGTGGGGCCTGAGTTGCCAGGCCTCAGGCCTTGGGCCTGCCTGCGAAGGCTTGATCTCCGCACAGGGGGAGACAGAGTAGAGGATGGATGGCCTGGGCACACATGGAGGATATGGCAGTCCACTGCATCCTACAGAGGACACCTGATGCCATGGCAGAAGAACAGAGCAAACTGGACCTCTACCCTAGCTAAATGATGACTGCAAAAATTGGGGCAAAAGGAGACTCTAAGGTTGACTATATCAGCCAATGGACATTGGAAGGGTTCCCTCATCCTTGGATTGACGTGACTGACAGCACTTCAAAACTATCAACTTCACTTTGGAAGAACTCTGAGTATGTGCCACATTGGGACTCTGTGTTGATACCAGGTGGCTGCTTCTCATCACTGGGTACAAGGGCGATTGAGGCTAGGTATGGCTTCTCCCCTTGCCTACCCTCTTCCCCCAGATAAAGAAAGCAGAAATGGGAAAAATGCAAACAATAATCACATCCACTTTCCCCTAATCCTCTATTCTTACCACCATGATCAACAATGTAAACTTGACAAGAAGAAACAAAATTTGGAATCAAATACTCACAGAACTTTAAAAACAAATACATAATGGTTACAAAAGTAGAGAAGATCAATGGAATAGCAACCCCAGAAGTTACTTCACACATGTAGAACCAAATAATTTTTGACACATGGACAGAAAATAACAAGGGAAAAAAAAAAAAACCACATTGTGGTTTCACCTAGTACCATATGTTCTCTCTGCATGCAAAAAACAAAACTAATAGATATATAGATAAACGAGTATATACATATATTCTCATAGATACGCTTTATTTTTAACTTTTTAAAATACATTTATTATTATTTTATAATACAGTTTCACATTCCCTTATCCACTCCCCAGTTCCCTCCCCCCATCTAGTTTCTCTATATCATTACTAACACATAGTTCTTCATTCTCAGTCATATGTCCATCATTGGGGGCCTAGACAATGGCAGAGAGTCCAGAAGCCTATTATCAAGATATAGTAAACAGTTTCATTGTAAGTTCATCTTTGGAAGCAGAAATGCATACCACACTACATCCTCACATCTGAAATAACTCCATTTCACAGCTACTGTACATCCCCTTAAATGAAAAATCATGATTCAAAATCAACAACAGAAAGAAAAGAAGAAATTTACAATGCCATGAAGTTAAATGACATGTTACTAGATATGACAGTCTCCATTACACAACTACTATACATCCCCTTAAATGGAAAATCATGATACAAAATCAACAATGAAAAGAAAAATAGAAATCTACAATGCCATGAAATGCCATGTTACTAGATATGACAGTTTCCATTACACAGCTACTATACATCCCCTTAAATGAAGAGTCACAAAACCAAATCAACATCTGGGAGAAAAAAGAAATTAACAACACCAAGAAGTTAAATAACATGTTATTAAATGACTAATGTGTAGCTGAAGAAATGAAAAATCAAGAACCTTCTTGAAGAAAATGATGCCACTGCATGATCTATCAGTCACTGAATAATTTAATCAGAAGAAAGTGTTTTGAAGGGAAGAAACTAACAGAAAACAACAAAACCCATGTGATATAGTTTCCACTGAAATTTGTTGAAGTGTGTCTCCTCCAGACAATAAACAGATGGGGTTTGTTTTTTAATCCAGTCTTCTAATCTATGATGTTTGATTGAGCTTAAACCATTTACATTCAGAGTTTAATATACATGGTTGGTACGTTGGTCCTGTCATTTTAGGAATGGGTTGTTCATTGGTTTAGTCTTCTGTTGTCATTTTACTGGGATGTTCTTCCCGTTTGCCTTTGGTTTTGGTAGGTGCTATTCCTCTTCTCTGTCAACAGAACATCTTGAAGTATCATTTGTAGGGCAGGTTTGAAAGAGGCAAATTCTTTTAGCTTTTCTTTACTGTAGAAGAATTTTATTTCATTTTCCAAGACAAAAGAAAGCTTTGCTGGATATATTATCCAGGGCTGACAATTTTTTGATTTTAGCATCTGGAATATGTCACTCCATTCTCTTCTTGCCTGTAGAGTTTCCTGTGAGAGGTCTCCTGTGAGCTTAATTGGTATTCCTTTATATGTCAGCTGAATTTTTTTCACGTGCACATTTAAGGATCTTTTCCTTATGTTCAATTGAAGAAAGCTTGATTATCATATGTCGTGGTGAAGATCACTTTTGATCAAGCCTGTTGGGAGTTCTGTGCCCCTCGTGGATGTTGTTTCCTAATTCTTTCTCTAGATTAGGGAAATTTTCCTTTATTATCTCATTAAATACATTTGCAAACTCAGCTTCTCTTTCTGCACCTTCTGGGACTCCCATAACTCTTATATTTGGAATCTTAATAGTGTCTTTCAATTCCTGAATACTTTGTTTGGCCAGATCCAGCTCTGCTTCCAGCTTTTTGTTTGCTTCCCCATGATGACAGGAAATACCTTCCAATTGTGAGATTCTTTCTTCTGCTTTCTTCATTCTATTTTGGAGACTCTCCACTGTACTCTTAATTTGCTCTAATGTGTTCTTAATTTCTGATATACCAGACTTGATTTGTTTTATTGCTTCCTTAAATTTTTTGAACTCTTGCATGAGCTTCTCATTGTTGATCAGAATCTTTAAAATGAGTCTTATGGATTCTGTGTGCCCTATTTTCTCGATTTCTTCCTCAGTGAACTCTGAGGTTGGCAATGGGTTTTGCTCCTTTGAAGGGGAGTTTTCAGTAATATTCATTGTGCCTTTGTCTCTTCTTTTGTTCTTGATCATTGTACTTCTGGTTAGCAGAGTCTTCTCCTTCAGGTAGGTTTCTAAGCTCTGTCACCCACAGGTCTACAATGCGATTTTACTTACTGCAGTTAGTACACACCTTTTTGCTTGCAGCCACTTGTGCCACAACCTCCAGAGAGTTCCAGGTCTGTGTTCTTACGCTGGATTTCCACCATGGTCTCCACAGCCCCAGCTCTTGGCTCACCATTCACCACCTCCCGTAATACTGTGCTGAAGCTGCATCGTCTTCTCTGCAACCTTTTACCCACTTCCTGTTGGAGCAGGTCCCAGGGTTAGAGAGACACCAGGTGTCCTATATAATTACGTTGTTGGTGGCACTGATCTTGCCAGAACCTGTTGGACTTTAGGTCTGGGTGCCACATGGAACTCTTTTGGCCGGTATAATGTCACAGTAGGTATTATTTTCCTGCGGGAGCGACGCAATCCACTGACGTCAGCAAGTTCTTGCGAGATCAGCACATGCGCAGTTCACTACTGTCCCCTGCAGTCCCAAAGCTATTGCCACAATGCCCAAAATGGCACCTGATGTACAACCACTAAGGTTCTTGATTTGCTGGCCGTCAGATCCGAGGGCTATACCAGACCTGCCCTGGGTGGAACCCGTAGAATGCCACATTGTTGCAGCTCACTGAAACAGAAATAAGCTCACTCCCAGCTCAGCACATGCTCCGTCCTTTCCCTTTCCCTTTCCTCCTTACATAAAATGGTGCCCAATTCAGCTCTAGCAGGCTGACTGGGCTGTGAAATCCACTCTGTTCTCACTGCCCATCTGAGATCTGCTGCTCTGTCTTTGCTCCTGGTCAAATCAAATGAACCAGCAGAACAGACAGTTCTTTGTCTGGGTTCACCACCCAATCTCCCAGTGTAAGTCCCTTCCCAACTGGTTGCTGGTGGAGATCCGGCTGCTGTGGAGTTCAGATCGCCATGCTGGAGTATCAGTCTCTACAACACCACACCGTTGTGTCTGCTGCTTTCCTGTGTCTCTCAGTCTCCAGGGACCCCTCTGCTGTTGTTCTGTCCTTTCCTATTTCCTGAAATATGTCCTTTCTACTTCATTCTGACTAAATGTTTTTCCATCTGTATAAATGTGTCCTTACCCTATTCCGCCATCTTGATTCACCTAGATAAGCTTTATAATACAGGCTAACATACAGGGAAGTGAAGATATATTACAGTATGTATCTCTACTATCAAATAAAAAACGGATTCCCAATGAAACTGTTATATGTGTTCTGACACTATTAAGCAGGACTTTCTACCACTGTCATACACAAAAACAGCAGAATGATGGACTTGTGACTGTCATCAAGGACTACACTGTTGTAATATGTTGGAGAAACTGTGGGGGAACGGTGAAATGAGGAGGGTAAGAAGAAAAATCCTTCAGCATATGGAATTGATTAATGAAAACTAAAAATCTAAAACAGGTACCTGGAAACCCCCTTTGCAGACAGGGAAGAGGTGGCGATGGCAGAGTGGTGTAGCAGTGAACAGAAAACCCACCGGTGGCTGGTGAGTGGCGATCTGGACTTCAGTGACAACCAGGAATCCAGTGACAGCCACGGATCGGCTCTTGCACCAGCTAGGAGGGAGCTTGAGTTCGCACAGGGAACTCAGGAGGCAAAGGCAGACTGAGACTGGTGAATCCTGCTGAATATCTTGGCCCAGCAATGAGCAGAGAAAGAACAAGGGAACAGTGGACTCCGCAGGGCAGAGCAGTGGCAAGACAGAGCTCACAACAGAGATCAGACACCAGAGTGGACACATTTCTGGCTGACTGTATTGAGCTGATCCTATGGGGAGGGTAGCACCAGCTCTGTGTCCTGTAGGGTCTGTGTGGTCCCCGAATCTGAAAGCCAACAGCCCCACTTCTCCAGCAGCGCCCCACCAGGTGCAATCTTGTGTGTTGGGCAGTGTTCAGGGAAATGTCCAGGGTGCACTTGATTCTAATCAGTCGTACTGAGCTGAGCCCATGGGGAAAGACGTGCCAGCCTTGCATTCTGGAGAGTCTGAGTGGTCCCCGGATCTGATGGTGGAAAGCCCTGGATCTGAGTCTGTGCCATGCCAGGTGCCATTTTGCACAGAGAGGCAAGAGCTCAGGGATCAGGAGTGCTAAACTGCACATGAGCTACATCAGTAGAGCTCAGAAGCCATTTTCACGGGACCAGGCACTAGACTAATGGGAAGACAGCTGAACTGCGCAAGGGCTAAGCTGGGAACAAAACAACTTCCAGCTTAGAGCACTGCAGAGGCTTCTCAGAAAACCAGTTCCATGGTGGCACTCTACAGACTCTGTACAGGGTAACTCCAGGTGGCACTTAGACTAACAGCCAGCACTTGTAGATAAGGCCAGAGCCACTGACAAACCAGCTGTTTGGGGCAGCTGGCATCGGCTAATCCAGGACACTGCTTGAACATTAAAATCTCACTTGTAGACCTAAAGGTAATGCATCTTAGAAATCTGTACTACGGAGGGTAAGAATATTCCAATGACAATAGCAATGTCTAAAGTTAGAAGAAGAGACAGAGGCACAATCAATGTTACCAAACTCCCAGGTAAAGAAACAAAAGCCTCTACCACCATCAGAGTTAACTGAGGAAGATACTGAAAAAATGGGGACACAGAGTTCAGACAACCTATTATATAGCTTCTGACCAACAAGGAGAAGCACATACTATAGGAATTCAAGCAATTTAAGGAATACGTTACACAGGAAATGAATCAAATGAAAGCTGACATTTCAGAAGTTAAGAATACATTGGAGCAAATTAAAAGTACAGTGGAGAGTTTCCAAATAGAATGAATAAGAAAGAATCTCAGAATTGGAAGAAAACGCTGGAAGCAGAGCTAGGTATACAAAGCATTCAAGAATCAAAAGACATAAAAGGCTCAACATAACAATTTTGAGTGTTGCAGAAGGCACAGAAAGAGAAGCTGGGATTAAAGGTGCTTTCAATGAAATGATAAATGAAAAATTCCCTAATCTGGAGAAATAATTGGAAAATAATACGCAGGTGTGTCCCAGAAATCTCAACAGAGTTGATCAAAAGCCAACTTTACCATAACACATGATGATCAAGCTCTCTTCATCTGAATTAAAAAAAAAAAATCCTTAAATGTGCATGTGAAAAAATCAAGTGACCTACAGAGGAATGCAAAGGAAACTCAAAGCTGAGCTCTCAGAGGAAACACCACATGCTGGTGTGGATGTGGAGAGAAAGGCACCCTCCTTCACTGCTGATAGAGTACAACCACTATGGAAATCAGGATGGCGAGTGCTTGGAGAACTGCAAACAAACCTCCCATATGACCCAGCTATCCCGCACCCAAGCATATACCCAAAAGAAATGAAAACTGTGTATGAGAGGGGGATCTGTATCCCCATACTCACAGCAGCACAATGTACAATAGCAAACACATGGAAACAAATTGGAAGCCCATCCAAAGAGGAGTGATTAAAGAAATCATGATACACCTACTCTGTGGAATATTATTCAGCCCTTAAAAAGAATGAAATTATACCATTTGCAACTAGATGGTCCTAACTAGCGACCATTTTGCTCAGTGAAATAAGTCAATTCCCAAAAACAAATAGCATATGTTCTCTCTAATATAAGGAAACCATCGTGTAAATTGGAATGTATAGTGATGGAGTACAGAGACTATCATATCCAGATGTGAAGACACAATGCAACATGCATCCTTACTTCCATACCAAAAACGGACTTCCAACAAAAACATTTAATATATCTAGACAATGGGATGATGGACTATCTGACATTGTCTGTACCAGCAATGTTGAGGCACACTTAGATAACAGAGTGATGCAATTATAGCTTCTTATGAAGGACTATGGTGTTGTAACAATATAGGGAAAATCTCTGGTAGGTGGGGTGGGAATTTTAGTGGGGGAAGTGGAACCATAAAATTTAAAATTCAAAATATAATTTTAAAAAAGAGAATAAGTGTGATGTAATAAAACAAATTCTGGCATCAATCAAAAACTAAAACTAAAACAAAACAAACAAAACTTCAACAGGAGCCTAAGAACACATCACATCACATCCCGTTTTCTCTGGCTCTCCAAGGAATGACTAGTCTAGATAATGTAACCAAACAACTCACATTTTTGATGAACTAGGTGCTAGACAAAACATGGAAGACAATGTAGACATCATGCAGGCCACAGGCTGTGGCTTTGGCTTTCCAGATCAGCGCTTCCACCAGTCTCTTGATTTCATGGAACCCAGGGATGGTCCACTGGGAGAATTCCTGTAGACACGGCAGCAGCTGTTTCAAAGGCAAGCAAACACCACATCAGTCATAGATATCTGTTCCCCTTCACCAAAGATGGTGCTCTGTGTACCGGACATTGCTATTGATGGTACCAAGACCTGGGGCATGGGACAATACCAGGGAAGGTCAGCAGAGACTGCCCACCAATTCCCACAGGCCTCCTGCAGTGTTACATGCTGGACCTGCTACAGGATACATCATGGGTTAAAATAACCCTGTTACCATTTAGAAACACTCTTCAAGGGAACCTTTAAGTCACCAGTTTCAGCTTCCTGTTTCCTGTAGGCCTCCCCCCTTCCCCTGGAGCATGGAGGCCACTGCCCATGTTAAGCTTTCCTGGGCGCATGGGGTTTTGGGGCTCCCATTCTCCCTATATCCTGATCCTATCCCTGGTGCCATCTCTCACATCCACATCAGCCACCTGCAACAAGCTCTGGGGAACTGAGTCTATGGATATCGGTGCATGGATACTGCCTCTCCAGCCCCAACATGGCCCCTTGGCCCCAGCCTCAGGTCTGCCAGACTGCACCAAGCTGGCCCAAGCCCAGGCCCTAGCCCGGGCTCTCCATGCCAGCCAGAATTATTCACTCTCACTAGGGTTTCTGCGTGGCTGCATGATCTAGCCTGGACCAAGGACCTCCGTGTTCCAGGAACCATCCGTGTCCCGGCAGGCAAGCTTGTCCTATGGTGCATTCACCTGGAAATGTCAACTTAGCATGCACCTGACCACTGATGTACTGTTGGGGAGAACAATGCTGCCTGGGCCTAGCTTGTCCAGTCCCAGCATGGCCCCTCCATGTGGCTATATCTCATGGGATCTGACAATTGTGTTTTTAATTTCATTTCCTCAAAAACATTTTTTTTTTCTACTACTAACTTCTTCAGTGACACATAGGTCATAGAGGACTATCACCTTCCTCAGGAAGGTTTTTGAATTTCTTTTCCGTTTCTTCAGTGACATACTGGCCATTCAGTCACATGTTATTTAACTTGATGTCATTCTAAGTTTTTCATTACTGTTCCTGTTGGCGATTTTGTTTTACAGCTTTTCATTTAAAGGGAAGTATTGTAACTGTGTAATAGAAACTATCCTAACCAGCTGTGAAGATGTGATGCAGTATGCATCTCTATTTCCAAACCAAAGATGAACTCCGAGCAAAACTTAGAAATATGTCTTGACAATAAGACGCTGGACTCTCTGCCATTGTCCACACCTGTGATGTGAGGTTACAGTTAAGTGTCATAATGATGGTCATGAGACTCTTTGTGATGGACTAACTACTGCAATAACATGGGGAAATCAATAAGGAAATGGGGAAACGATACCCCAAAGCCTATGCAAGCACACTACGAAACAACAACAACAATAGTAATAAATCACAGGAAAAAAATGAAACCATAACCAGCTGAAATCTTCTGAGAAAGATTTCAAGAACTCAGGGCAAAATATTGAAGAGTTGAAACATGCCAGAGTCCAGCTCCAGCTGGGTTCGAAGCTGGAGAAGAGTGTGTGAAATAGGCGTAGAAAGAAGAGACAGGGACCACTACAATTCCAAGATCACTGTGGACCCTGTGAGAAAGCTGTCCACTTTATTTATACAGAAGCAGTACAAAGTTTTCTTTTAGGGGCATTTGGACATAGCTTCAGGAGGGGGCACAATTTACAACTTCTTGAGAGATGAGGGAGGATTACACATTCCTTGGTTATCTCAGCTTGCCAGTCTCCACTTGCTCTCCTCAAGTCTGGGTTCTATCTTGTCGCCGCTTGTGACAACCAGACCCCTACCTTGAATTATGTATGGGTTAAAAGGTCTGAGGCCTTGGTTTATGGGGACTGGGGTCATTGACATTAGTTGTCCATTAGGCCTGCAAGCTAAGCGTTTAGTATCACAGTAACAGGATAGCCTTTATGGTCACAGTAGCTATATTTTTTGTCATACCAGTTTCAGCTCATACTCTTACTACTTCCACTAGCTTGCAAAATTCTTACCAAGCCATTTTCCAGAAAGCATGCTAAATGTCTGGGTCAGATTTCATGGCAATGGGTAGGCACACAATAAGGTGTCCAGAAATGGCATAGGCTTAATTGTACTCCTGTATGCAGTTAAAGGCCCTCTCACCAAGACATTATCAATGACATTAACTCTCAAGCTCATGTTGATTGCAAAAGGCATCTCACAGGAGCAAACAATACCTCAATAGATTACAAAATTCTTAGTGGGTGGTTGAGTGTCCATGCGAAAGGGGGTGAAACTGTGTCAAGCTGGTCAAAGAGAAATCCGCAGGACCCTACCAAACACCTGGAAGCTCCTCCGGATCCTGCCAAGCAGGGGAACTGTTCTCTTCACACCTTTGCATTATTCACACGTACTGCAAAGACCCCAGCAAAAACAGGAAAACAAATGAGTGTGTAGGAACCCCCTAAACAAATGGATCAAGTGTGGTGGTATGGGTGTTTTTTGTTTTGTTTAGTTCTGTTTTTTTTTTTTTTTCAGCAGAAGCTGTTTACTAGTAGCCAGTCAGAAGCACAAGTTGTCCATTGACTGACGCCCTGGCTTGCAAGCATATAAATTACATCCTGTTTCAGACCCTCTTTCCTTATGCCTATGTGACCCTTAGTCTTTAAAAGTCCCTCAGTGCAAGACAGCAACAAGGAATTGTACCACTGTGTCTAGGGATACAATGCTCCATAGCAATGACCTACATGCTTACCTGAAATGGCATAAGTGCAAACAGCAAAGCAAGTAGAAGGAGGAAACAGAAAAACATCAAACTGATGTCAAAGAGAAGAGAAAAATTACTACAGCAATTCATTCATGTCTAAAGTTGACTATTGATCAGTGAAACTGATAAATTATTCTCAAGAGAAAACAAGGAAAAATGAGAAAACACTTGTAAAATTAGATCAGAATCTAAGAAATGAAATTTCTGCCAGGCATACCAAACCATAAATAACTAAAAACAGAGAAAGAAAGGAGGGAATTGTAAACACTGATAACATCATGGTTCAATCTTTCAAGATTTTAGGCAATATAGATAGGACAGATGCATCCAAGTAACACATATTCGCTAAAACTCACTCCAGTGAAAGACAATCTGAACATACCTGTAACTCACAGAGACAGCATTACTAAGAAACCAAAACTCCATGAAGAGATGTCTAAAAACAGATGGCTTCATTTCTGAAAACTTTCGAATATTTAGAACATCATTAACACTGGGGTCCACAAACCATTCAAAGGAAAAAGAGGCAGAGAAAAAGCAATGGGATTATAAAGTTACTATATGAAAGCATCACTTGTGAATGTTTGCCAAATTGTCAACATGTTGCAAAATGCAGAAACAAAAAAATGTGTACATCCGGTGTATATTTCAGAATTACTCCAGAAATGCAAGGATGACATGGAAAAAAAATCAATCGTTATAATAAAACATTTTAACACAATAAAAATTTATAAACCTGGAAATCACCTCCACAGAGAACAAAGCTATCTGGGAAAATTCAAATAGTGAAATAAGATTTTTAAAAATTTGATTGAAAACACACACCACAACACAGAAGAACTTCATAACAATGATGGAAAAAAAGTCCTCTGCAATATTTAAAAAAAATCAACAAATTAAGAATGGAAGAAAAAGCAACCATTCTGGGAAATCCTAACTCCATTCTCCAGCAGCATAACCTCACACACACAACAAATCAGCTGCAGAAGAATGGTGTAATACACTAAGTACAAAGGCATAGCAAGACCAGCAGAACAAAATCACAAAAGGAAGTGAGAAGAGATGCCACCACTCACCAACAAGGGTCTCCATTCTGCACCTGGACATCTGCAGCTTCCGATGCTTCTGCAGCCCTGAGTCCCAGGATCAACTCAAGGAAACCACCAGCCAGGGCCTGCAGGTGGCTGCTGCCCAGCTTGCACACACTGAGACCTAGTGGTTTCCACAGAGCACCACTGGGAAGGGGAGGCTGTTGGCTGGACAAGTGCCTTGTGTGATGCTGAGGAGCACACGGGCCTGTGTTGAGGATGCCTGCAAACAAGTTGCTGCCTTGCTATGCACCTGGGTGTCATCTTCTGCATGGCATCCATGGTGACACTGACCTGGCACATGGAGGTCAAAGGAGCTGGGTGACATCCAAGGCTCCACAAAGTTGTAACACAGAGGAGATTACAGCAGTTGGTCAAGCAACCGCTCTTGGAGAAGTCTCTGCCAGTGGTGCCAGTGTCCCATATGGGCGTCTGTTCATGTCTCAGTTGCTCCACTTTGGATCCACTTCCTGGAGAGTGCAGCAGAGGACAGTCAAATCGTTGGAACCCAACAACCACAAGGGAGACCTGGAGATAGTGTCTGCTTCTTGGCTTCAGACTGTCTCAGCCCCTACCATTGCGGTCAACTGCAGACTGAAACAATTTTAGACCTCTCCTCCTCTGTGGACGTTTCATATAAAATAAAAAAATGAAAAAATAACCACATAAATAAAATGAATATTCAAAATCCACACATTTTGTAGATAGCACAATAGAGGTACACAGCAAAGAATCCATGAACCCAGGGTTGCCACAGTGGTACCTCAAGCACATCCTTGGTCCCCTTGGAAATGGCATCCCTTAGGGACACTGGTTTATAATGCAGATGCTCCACTTCTGATCCAGCATTCTGCTATGACCTGGGAGAGGGATAGAGCATGGCCCAAGTCCCTCAGACCCTGTTAGACCCATGTGAAACACCTGGAGGAAACTACTGGCTCTCAGTTTCAAATTGGCAGTGATCTGGCCAACACAGCCCCATGCGCAGTGAAACAACAGATAGAAGATCACCCTGTCTTTCAAAGATGAACCAATTGAAATAGAAAATATGAACAATATGGAAAAAGGATAGGGGAAATATTACAAGTCTAAGATACATGCTGGACAATCACAAAATGGCTACTACAAGGTTAATAAAGTTCCAGGAGAGAAGAGAAAAAGAACAGAAACGTGAACACACATTTTAGAGTTAATGGCTAAAACTGCCTCTATAGGCAAAAACAAAACCTCGCATATTCAAAATGCTCAACAAACCCCCAAATCCTGATGTGGATAACCAGACTGCTAGATCTCATCGGCATCAAGCATCCTTGACTCAAACAGGACTCAATGGTCCAAACCACTCCTGCTTGGATGGTACTCACTCATCCTGCACTACAGGGAGTGAACTCCTACCTTACAGCTCTGAAAAAAGCAGGGGAAATATGCACGCATACGCCCGCGCACACACACACACACACACACACACACACACTACTGAAATGAAAACTGCTCTGAGAACAAGGAAACCTGTGAGGATTTGTTTCCTGCAGACCTGCTTTACAAAGTCAAGGAAAGTTCATACGTAGGGTTATCACTGTGACACAGTGAGTACAGAAGCCCTGTGATGATGAGATCTCCTAAACATGTGGTTTCATCGCAGCAGCTTCACCTCTGATCCAGCTCCCCGCCAGGGCCTTGAAAGGCAGCAGCAGATGACCCAGGGGTGGGGGCACATGCCACAAATCTGAGACGCCTGGAAGAAGATTCTGGCTCCCAGCGTCAGCCTGCCAATCCCTGGCCATTGTGACCGTCTCAAAGTGGTTCAGCATATGGCAGACACGTGTGCATGTGTGTGTCTGGTTTTGCATTTGTGTGTGTCTTTCTCTCTATATATAAAAATTCCAAGTAAATCATCTTTTCAAAAAACACATTCTTCTAGGAGAGAAGTATAATAAAATCAGAAAGAAACTTAGAATATGAGGAATGAAGAAAACATCGTATGCACCTGGAATATAACACAACCTCCTAAAGACATATTGAGGCTGAACATGTTGGGGCTGAACATAAAAATTACTATCACATTTTCCTACTGGGTTTCAGTGCCTATCCTAACAATGTGTGACAACTATAACATCAGCAAGTTGAGCAAAGAGATAAAACATGTACATTTTGTCAGAATTTGATAAGTCTTGATTCTAACAAGCCTGTGATAAACTTAAGGAATGCTTCCTATAGAACTCAACTAAAAAGCATCCCAAGAAGATGCTGTCACACTCTCAGTGCATATGCAATATGGCATACTAAAACATGTTCAACTGACATAAAACAATGCAGACAGGGTGGAATGGAGAAATAAAACTAGAACAAAGCAAAACTGAAATTGAGTCCCAAATCCTAATGCTTCTGATGCAGACTGACTCAACTCAGTCTTTCCTCCTTAGCATCCATTCCCCCTGTCTCTGAACTACTGGCAATCCTGACTTAAAAGAACTCATTAAATTAACTTAGAGGCATAAACACCTCTTGGCTCTAAGCAATGTGAATCACAAGACTCAGAATTCAACTTTCACCTTTATAGTAAATACCTCAATGCTAGACCTCACTTTGAGCTCTTTCTCAAGAACTTTGGGCCCTGAGCAAACTAAGCAATCCCCATCCACCCACATGCCCCTGTGCTCAGTCAGTCAGAACACAAGGGCTATCTGAATGCTGACAAAAGGAAACTCACAAGCACTGTAGGCCCACCAGAGACGCACACACCTGATGACTTCCTGCTCAACTAGGATGTTAATCTAAAAGTGTAACCTCTATGGGAGACTGGGAATTGAGCTATATCTGTCCCTCTGCTGAATACATAATACCATGAGTGCCTTGCTGTGTGTTAGGTGAGTTTCTGCCACACAGCCAGATAGCAAATTGTTCAGTTTAGATTGAACTGAAAATGTATGACAACAGTTGAAAGACACCACATAAGACACAGATTTTACTGCCAAACAACACATCCTACAACTGCATCTTTCCATGAAAGTCACTTCAAATTGAATACTGTAGGCAGATAAAAAAAGACACAGTAAGCAAATTCTTTTGAAACAACAACCAAGTGTTTATATTCATATCAGAAAAATTAGATTGCAGAGCAAATAAAATTGCTAGAATAAACAATGACCTTTACACAACAAAGAAATGGCAAATTCACCATGAAGCCAAAAACCCTGCATACATATTTTCCTGACAACAGACCGCCTACACGCAAGATATATATATATATATATATATATATATATATATATATATATATATATATATATATATGCATACACACTCACACACACACACACACTGAGAGAACAGAGGAAGAACCCACAGATTTATAATTGAAATGGAGTTTTAAAATGCTTCTTGCCCCCCAAAACAATCAAAATCCAAGAATAAGACTAACAGTCATAAAATCAGCAGACACTGAAGAATTCAACCTTTCCAACCGGGAACTGGAACTAATTCAACAACAGCAGAACACACACTCATTTCAAGTTCAAAAGAACTATTCACCAACACAGACCACTCCCTGGATCATGAAACAAACTGATAAACTGAAGTGATTTAAAATCACACAAACTATCCTTAGTACCTAACTGTAATGAAAGCAGAAACTTAGTAACACCAGGAACTGGGAAAACCTCCCAACACTGGGAATTCAGACAATAAAGTCCACTTGTGAATTCAAAATTCAATAAAGCCATAATGCCTACATTCATACATAGTAAAATCTTTACCTTTATGATATCCGTATACATACATATATACACTCCTATTCACACATACACATGCACAAATACCCACATTCCTTGTCCTATTTCCCTGCGTGTCCGCAGCCCCACCCCCGTCCTCTCTTCTCTCTCCCTCCCCCATCTCTCTTTCCCACTTCCACATGCCTAAACGCCTGCTTACCTAAGTATATACATGATTGTATGAGACTATATACGTCTGCATTTTTGTATTCTTGTGTTTAGATTTGGGGAAGGGGCGTAGGTGTGTGAGAGGGTTTGGGGATAAAGTGGACATGAGGGGTTGGGGGAGAGATATGCATAATTATATACCTTTGAAAAAACATGCCTACATTCAAACACATACTATACAATTACACATATACCATTAAAGCTACCTATATGTATATAAGCATGTGTATATATACGTAGGCAAACACACATACACACGAATATCCCATTCCTTGCCCTGGTTCCCTCTCCCCACCCTGCAGGGGACAGTGCAGTAGGTGTAGATGGCACGAAGGTGTGAAGAGAACAGCTCCCCTGCTTGGCAGGGCCCGGCGGATTTCTCTCTGACTACCTTGATGCAGTCTCACCACCCTTTTGCATAGACACTCAAGCACCCCACTAAGAATCCTGTAATCTATTGAGGCATTGTTTGCCCCTGTGAGATGGCTTTGGCAAGTAATATGAGCTTGAGAGTTAATGTTACTGATAATGTCTTGGTGAGTGGGCCTTTAACTGCGCACAGGAGTGCAATTAAACCCATGCCATTTCTGGACACCTTGTTGTGTGCCTACCCATTGTCCTGAATTCTGGCCCAGACATATAGCATGCCTTCTGGAAAATGGCTTAATAAGAATTTTACAAACTAACAGAATTGATGGGAGTATGAGTGGAAACAGCTATGGCAAAAAATATATAGTTACTGTGACCTTAAAGGTTAGCCTGTCCTTGCAACTTTTAGAGCATAGAAAATGCAGCTGTTTTAGCCATTTTTATAATTTTTAACTAGAGGAAATTTAGGGCAATTCTACTAACATCACAGAGATATACTTTAGATTATTGTTTAATTGTCTATGGGGCTGTAGGGTTTACAGTTGTAGGGGGATTTAACGTTTGGAACTTTTTGCCTTAGATCCTTATGTTCTTTTCCTTTTGACATATTTTTCCCATTATGTGATAGATAAGTTGTGAAAATAAAATGTAGTAGGTAGGAATGTTTTACTGATTAGTAGGTAAGCATCTGTGCCTCGGCCTTGGAGTTCTGGCTGTCACCTAATGGCTACTTCTGAAGAATGAATAATGGTTTGCTTTAAAGAAACTGATTATAGTAACTTACAGAATTATCTTTAAGAGCACCTGGTTGACCATGAAGTAAAAATTAATTGGACATCTGTGTATGCTGTCTTAGTTCTAAAGTTAAAGATAAAAAATCAAACGTTTGTGCAGAGGCTAGTGATGTGTCTAAGTAAATAAAAAGGACAGCTTCTTTTGGAGAATAAGGCATATAGCAAGAACACACAAGTGTCAGTGTCTGTGTCTTTCTTTATCACCGACGCCATGCACCCTTCCCGAGCTCCAGCAGAGAGTTCGGAGCTCCGTCTCCCCTTGTCTATTTTTCCCTGTCTCCTCTCTATTCTCTCCCCTTTCTTCCTCCCTCCTCTCCTGCTCCCGATGTCCCCACTGTCCCCGCGCCCACTTAAATCCTACAACTCTTCCCCATATCTGAACATAACAATACACAAATACATACCTATATAAGCTCCTTCATGCCTACATTCATACATACATATTTGCACAAATATACTTTATAATATATACATATATTTATAAACCCCTACATTCACACACACATATACGTGACTACCCCATTCCTTGCCCTGGTTCCCTTTCCCCACCCCGTCTCCTCTTGTCTCTCCCTTCACTATCTCCCCCTCTCTCTCTTGTTTCTACCTCCTCTCCCTGTCCCCCATGTCCCCTCTAGCTCTGCACCCCATCACACACCCACGCCCCTTGCCCAGTCTTCCCTCCCAGCCAGGCCCACCTCAGGCTCCCACAGGCCCAGGCACACCAAGGCCCTCAGCCACTCCCTGGAAGCTTCCCATGTCTGGGAGACACGTCTGGGAGGCACCTCTGGGAGGCCCTGAATGAGGGGCCCTGATCTCAGACTGCGGGAAGGAGGCCTGGGCCGCTCCAACAGGCAAAGTATTCAGAAGCCCTGGGAGCCTTTCTGGCCCCATACACAGCCTCACCTGCTCAGTGCTGACCCTGGTCATGCTGCTGCTGCTTCCCAGGCTTGGTCCGCAGTGTCCAGGGCAGCTCCTCACAGCCCAACCAGGTCCAGGGAAACAGACCCAGTGCTCATTCCTGCCTGGCCACAGACACTGTGCAGGACCCATTACGGTGCTCATCCAGGTCCCAGAGCACAGCATAGGCACCATCCCCAGGAGCATGTCCAGACTGCAGCACCCCCTGTCCCAGTTCCATTTCCTGTCTGGCTACTAGGCACTTGGCAGCCACAGAGGCAGCGACACTTGGCCCAAGGACTCAGGGCCCTGCTGCTGCCCACAGGGGAGACCATGATGGGGTTCCAGACCTCTGCCTTTGGCATGGCCTACTGCCAGTCATGGCAGCCATTTGGGGAGAGAAGCAGGGGATGTCAGAACTCAATCCCCTCCCTCCTTCAATAGTATCCTGATCTAGACACACACCAACACGTATGTATGTACATAAATGTATACACACACACAGATTCATCTATACCTTTGGAAACCCAGGCATACATACATAAACTCCTAAGTGAACAATGCCTACATGAACAAACACATGCATACATACAGAGGTAAGCACATATATACATATACAGCTGCAAAGCTCTGATTTCAAATACATAAATACTGTATATAATCTGTTGTCATCTATTAATTTCTTCTTATTGGAAAGGCATTTGTTTTTTAGATTTATTTTTATTGGAAACTCAGAAGCACAGAGAGGAGGAGAGACAGGCAAGATCTTCTGTCCATTGAATCACTCCTGAAGTGCCCACAATGGCCAGAGCTGCATCGATCTGAAGCCAGAAACCATGAGCTTCTTTCAGGTCTCCCACGATGTGCAGGGTCCCAGGACTTTGGGTCATCCTGTACTGCTTTCCCAGACCACAAGCAGGGATCTGAATGGGAAGTGGTGGGCTGCCAGGATTACAACTGACACCGCTTTTGGATTCTGGCATTTGCAAATTGAGAACGTTAGCCACCAGGCTACTACACTGGGCCAAAAATGACATATTTTACAATGAGATGGAAAGACAGAAAGATGTTCAATCTGCTGGTTCACATGCCAAATGTCTAAAATGCCCGGAGCTGAGCTGATCCAAAGCCAAGAACTTGGAGCTTCTTCTGGGTCTCCCACACAGCTGCAGGTTCCAAGGCTTTGCACCATCCTAGACTGCTTTCCCAGACAACCAGCAAGGACTTGGAAGTGAAGCAAAGTAGAGCAGAGGGGAAACAAATTAGCACCCATATGAATTTCAGACACATGCAAGATGAAGACTTCAGCCACTAGGCTATCGCATAGGGTCCAATATATTCTCAGCTAAATAATAATAATCCCAGTGACAACATACACCTGACCTTGCCTGCTAGGACCCACACATGATTCTCAATGGCTCCACCTAAGAAAAGCTCTGGGTCGAGACACTACTCTACCTGCACATTTCATAAACTTTTCCACTGAACACATTCCTGTATCACACAAAATCACCTACCAGGTACAGAAGAGCCAAGTGTTCATGTCCAGAAGCCAGGAATGCCAGCTCCTTGGCTACTCTGGGCTCCCTTACCTGCTCCATTAGAACAGAAAGGGAAGGGAGAGCAGGGAATTCAAACTGTACAGGGGCTGCAGAGCCTCCACTCTGCAGGTCATCCCTCCTCTCCAGGCATGGCAGGTGCACTTCTGATGAACAGCACTATCCTGGAGAGCACGTTCTGAAGCCAGCAAAGACTTGCAAGGAAGACTGTGTCTGCAAGGAAATGTATCAGGAACTGAGTTGGAGTATATCTCACCAAAACGGTGGTGACCAGTGTGGTGGCCTGGCAGCTAAAGTCCTTTCCTTTCATGCACTGGGATCACACAAGGGCACTTGTTCTAATCTCCAAGGACCTTCCCATCCAGCTCCCTGCCTGTGGCATGGCAAAGCAGTCAAGAATAGCCCAAGCCTTGGGACCCTGTACCCATGTGGGAGACCCAGAAGAAGCTCCTGGCTTCAGATCAGCTCAATACTGCCTGCTGCATCCACTCAGGAAGTGAATCAATGGACTGAACATCTTCCTTTCAGTGTCTCTTCCTTTTTGTATACCAGAATTTTAAATAAAAATAAATAAATCTCAAAAAAGAAAGAAACATACTAACCAACCAACCAACCAACCAGTGGTTGGGTTTGACATGGTAGCTAAGCATATATCCATCTGCCCACAGCATAGGCATCCAATATGGGTGCCATTTCCAGTCTTGGCTGCTCCACTTTTGATTTGGTTCCCTGATCACAACCTAGGAAATCAGTGCAGAATGACTCAAGTCCTTGGGCCTCCACAACCAGGAAGGAGACTAGGAAGAAACTTCTGGCTCCTACCTTGGATCAGCCCAGCTTCAGCCATTGCATGCATTTGGGTAATGCAATAGAAAATAAGATTGATCTCTCTGTGTCTCTGTCTCTGTCTCTCCTTCTCTGTAAATTTGCCTCTCAAAAAAAGGAATAAATATTCAAAAAATTGAGAAATGGGGCACAGCATGAACTTTTGAGCAGTCAATCGCACACAATACAAAACTGTAAAGCTCCAAACCACCTCCATTGATAGCAAACATACCTGACAAAACTTTTTGCTTATCACAACAGATTTTTCCAAATTTGCTTTAAAACACATGTTATAACATGGATTTTCATAATCATGATGATAATAATTATGATGATAATAATTATGATAAGAATTAAACTTGCTGACATCTGCAATACTAAAAAAAAAAAAAAAAAAAAAAAACTCAACAAAATAAGAATGGAAGATAAACTCCAGCTTTGTACCAAGCTTCCTTGAAAAACCCACAGAGAGCTAACATCCCATATACATGGATTAACTGAAACCTTTCTTCTGAGACAAGCATTTCAGTGCCCATTATGTTTCTCCACTGTTTTGGGGATTTTGAAGCAAGATAACTGGAGGGGAAAGGAAGGAAATAAAAAGCAATCATTTCTGGGAAAGAGCTAGAATTATCTCCATTCTCCCACAGCACAATGTCATGTACAGCAACAAAATCTAAGGAATTTCAGAGGAAAGGAATAGTATGTGAAATGTCACAGCAGGGCCACTGCCACAGAGAGAAATCACAAAAGGAAATGAGACAAATCTAACACTGTAATTGGGGTAAGAGCAAAAGACTCGACAACCAAATCTTTTGAAACAACATTCAAGAGGTGATGTGAACAAGATCAAGGAGGTAGAAGGGCAAGGTAACAATGATCAACTGCATCCTGAATTCAATTGTACATCAGAGGCCACAAACAAATGGAAATTGCTTCAACAATTAAAATACCACATTAACATGAAAACATATATACTGTGAATATAAAAATAAAACATATAGATAAGATGGAAATTAAAGATCTAACTCAACACATTGTATGTAGGACTGCAAGGTTAAATATTATCATATGACCATATCTTAAACTGGTCTATAAGATTAAGACACTCTTAGTAAAAATTTCAATAAATTTTTGTTGTGGTAGATGTTGTTTTTGTTTTTTAGCAATTAGGTTTTTATAAGCAAAACCCAAGACAATACCCTAGTCAGCCATGAAAAAGAAGGAATCTGATGCAGTTACATTACAAGATTTAAAGACTCAAAACCAAAGGAGAGGTTTCTGGGGCAACCCTGATGGTCATTACAAGAGAGGGTGGGGACCCAAAGTCGGAACCAGGCAAGGACCAGAGAAAGCTCCTCTCCCTAGTTCCGAAGGAAGTTTACTGTTCTTCTATTTCTGAGGACCGCACAGTGCTCCTGGTTGTCACTCCAATGACCTTGGATCCTGCAAGGCAGGATTTGGGCCTCTTCCATCCCCTGTGGTAGATCCAAATGGGGGTGGGTGACCTCGGAGTTCTTGGCCTCTGAAGGCACTCCACTTCCCCGTGGTCTCCTTGGCAGTTGGGATGTAGTCCTTGGTGCTTGTACTGATAGTTCTTGGTGAGGAACTGGGAGTCTTCAGGGTTGGGATACAGGCCTCCTCCTGTCCGCCTGGTCCACTCTGGGGTCCCCCCTGTTCTATGCATATGACCACCTGTTAAGAGGTTGTTAGGATTGCTCCTGATTCCCCCCATATGCCTTTGTAGTTTTGCTATTGTCTAATGCCGATTCGAGTCTGTTGTCTATGAGTTACCAGCTATGATCCTAATAGGTTATACTTCCCGTCTTCCTCACACCTTCTAGGGTGAAGTAAGATTTCTCTGCTCTCCCTCCCCATTTCCAAGTAGCATAGGGCCTTACAAGTATATTAGGTTTTACAATTCTTTGATGTAGATCACAAGCAATCTCCACTCATATCAATTGTTGGTTCATTGGTTACTTCACAATATCTTATTGTGTGAGATACAGGCTGTTTGGGGTTGAAATAATATTACAGTTTTTCGGACTGACATCATTTCATAACAGCCACATCAATAACAACAACAACATCAACAACAAATAAACTGTTGACATGTCTTTTTAGAGTTATAGTTAGACTACCCGAAAAACAGCCAGGTTCAGCAAAATCATGCTTCAACGCTATGAACTGCTAAATACTAAAATTAAAATACACATGAGACAGCTGAATAGCAATCTATAGCCATTTTAAGGTGTATAGCACCCGGTTGTATATGAAGTAATAGTTGAGATGTCAATGTAGAAGTCACAGGATGTGGTTCAGAACTTGCATTCTTTTTTTTCTCTTTTAACATACTGGTTACTCAATACCATGTCAACTAAATTCATAACGTTATAAACTGTTACTGATGTAATGTCAGGGGTATTAATTGATCGGGATGATGCTCTGCCAGCTCTACCTTCAGACCAGAGATGGTCTCCCCAAGAAACCATTGAAGTTATCTGGACAATAAGATGCTGGACTTTATGCTTGGTAGATGCTTGCAATGAAAAAAATCTCTACTAAACTTGAACTGTGGTAATGCAACAAGGTAGAGGAATCCACCATGGGAGGGGGTTTGGGGGAGGGGTGGGGGGAAATCCCAGTGCCTATAGAACTGTGTCACATAATGCAATGTAATCAATAATAAAAAAAATAAAGGAGAGTCAGGGCCAGGTGCTGTGGACAGGGAGTGAGCAGGATTCATGCACTGCTGGCTGGGAAGTGCAGCAGCACCCACACCTTGGAAGGAAGCACCAGAACCAAGCATGAGCACCCAATGCCACATCCCTCCAGTACCACTTGTCGCTTTCACGGAAGAGTGTGTGTGTGTGTGTGTGTGTGTGTGAGTGAGAGAGTGTGTATACAGGATGCTGCAGTCAGCGTTCTGGTGCACAGACACTCACTGAGGACCTGCATTTGGCACAGCTATGTCAACTGTGTCCATAGTAGAAGAAACCACAGAACACCCCACAGCAGGAAAGAATGAGCCATCCAGGAATACCTGAAAGAATGCAGTGACTTTCACAAAGATAATGCTGACCCACAAAAGCCAGACACACCTATCATATGTTTACATTCACATAAAATTAAACAGTACCACAGGACTACTGGGGCCAGTCTGTGTCTTTGTGGATTAAGCCACTGCCTGAGATGCTGGCAATCACACATGGACCCAGTAGGATTCCTGGCTGCTCTACTTCCAATCCAATTCTCAGACAGCAAAAGATGGCTCACGTGCTCGGGGCTCTGTACCCATACAGAAGCACCAAATGAAGCCCCTGACCCCTGGCTTCAGCAAAGCCCACATTAAGCCACAGTGGCCATTTGAATGGTGTCCACCAGTGAATGCAGGCACACTCTTTACCACACTCCACTTTCTCTGAGATTTCATTTCAATTAAATCTTAAAAAGCATGCAAGGAAGAAAGAAAAACATGACTTACTGTGAGACGTCATACTACCGAAGCAGTGACTGGAACAGGGCATAAGATGGATCTTGGGTTTCTCTAGGTTTCTGCTTTTTCTTGCATCTTAACATTTACACCATGTGTGCTGAGCCTGAAAAGTCACCAGATTACATGTGTATTAATTCAGAGCCATGGCTGCCTGTTCCTGCCCCTGGGTGTACCTCAGTACACTTAGAGGAGAGCAGCTGACCACCTCTTCTCACCGAAGGCTCCAAGGGCACCTCTGGCTCAATGACAGCAAACTGTCACGGAAAGTCCTTCCCTCTCTCTGTCTCATTCTTCCTCTCCACCCACTCCTCCCACACTCGCTCTCCTCTTATACCCGGTTTCTCTCCACCCTCATTTCTTTCCTCTTACCCACCTCTTTCTCTCTCTTCCTCCCCTTTCCCTTTTCCCTCCTCTCCCTGCCTCCCTCTGACACATTCCTGGTTTCCCTCCCCACCCCACCCTTTGGCCCCACCTCAGGCCTCTACCTACCCAGGGACACAAGAATATACAAGAATATCCAGCAGCTCTGTATCCAACCCTCCTGCAAAAAGAATACTCTGTCAGAAGTGGGAGTGTGTGCAGTCAGGATTTCCAGAATGAGTAGTAGAGGAGACTTCCCTGGAAAATCCCAGAAACCCAAGGAGCTCACCCGCCTGTCACAGGCCACAGCCTCACCTGAGGCAGGCCTGACCCTGGCTGCGCTGGGTTTTCCCCAGGGTGGGCAGCAACATCGAGGGTGGCTCCTCATGGCTTGCCCAGGGGCCGTGCAAGAAGGGTTCTGTAATGTGCAGAAAGGGCCAAGCTTCTGGCTTTATTTTTGAGTTTCAGTGCCTGGCACAGGCACCCCCTACCATGGGTGTGGTGGCACAGTAGATGCTGCTGCTTCCTGCCACATCCCAGCACCCAGTTCCTGTCAGCCACCCCCACATTTGGGAGCCATGGAGGAATGAGATGGCCCAAACGCTTGGGTCCCTGCCACTCACAGGGGAAACCCACATGGAGATCTGGCACCCTGGCTTTGGTGTGACCCAGTGTGGCCAGTGGCAGCCTCTTGCAGAGAGAGAACCAGTGGGTGGAAGAACTTATATACCCCCTCTGCCCCACTCTGTTATGTTTCAAGAAATACATAAATACATCATACATAAATATATAACTAAACAAATACACGCCTATATTCATACATACTCATGCAAACACACAATGCCTAAATATATATGTGCATACACCATAAACACATAATATATACACATAATTAATGTACCTTCATAAATGCATCTGTGCACACACGTAACCATTTGTTGACTGCATAAACAGCTACACATAAACACATATACCTATGTAAATATCTACATAATTCTTTTTTTTAAAGATTTATTATTATTGGAAAGCTGGATATACAGAAAGGAGGAGAGACAGAGAGGAAGATCTTCTATCTGATGACTCACTCCCCAAGTGAGCCACAATGGCCGGTGCGCGCCGATCCGATGCCGGGAACCAGGAACTTCTTCCAGGTCTCCCGCTTTGGGCCATCCTCGACTGCTTTCCCAGACCACAGGCAGGGAGCTGGATGGGAAGTGGAGCTGCCAGGATTAGAACCGGGGCCCATATGGGATCCCGGGGCTTTCAAGGCGAGGACTTTAGCCGCTAGGCCATGCTGCCGGGCCCCTATCTATATAATTCTTAACCAAATACATGTAAATACATACGTAAAAACATGCATAAGTATACATGTATACACACATACGTATACTCATACCTAAACACATTCATTCATACATACATATACACTTATGTAAAAACATACACACTTACACTCATAAACACACACACACACATATATATATATAACACATACACATTTATAAGCACGTGTATATATACTTAAGCACACATACATATACACACCCCCATTTCTTGCCCTGGTTCCCTTTTCCCACCCCCATTTCCCCTTGACTCTCTCTTTCCCATCTGTCTCTCTCCCACTTCCTCCTCCGTCCTCTCCCTGGGCCTCTAAGTCTCCCTCTTTTCCTGCGCCCCCCCACACACCCACACCCATTCTCCATTATCTCAACATATGAATACACAAATATACACCTGTATAAACTCATACACGGCTACATTCACACACACAATTACATACATACCTTTATAATATATACATATTTATAAACAACTAAATTCACACATACAATTACACAAATATATACCTTTATTATATATCTATATATTTTTTTTATTTTATTTTTATTACAAAGTCAGATATACTGAGAGGAGGAGAGACAGAGAGGAAGTGGAGCTGCCGGGACCAGAACCAGCGGCCATATGGGATCAAGGCGAGGACCTTAGCCACTAGGCCACGCTGCCAAGCCCATATATATCTATATTATATATATAATATATAAAGACATATACAATACCCATTCCTTGCCCAGGTTCCCTAACTTTTCACACCCCGCCTCCCTATGTCTCTCCATCCCCATCTCCCTCTCTGCCCTTTCTTCCTCCTTCTTCTCCTGTCCCCCCATTTCTCCTCTAAATCCATGCCCACTCACACAACCTATCCTATTCCACTGTTAGTGCGAGTATAGGCTAGTGCAACCACTATGGAAGTCAGCATGGAGACTGCTAAGAAAACCGAAAATCATTTACCTATGACTCAGCTATCCCACTCCTGGGAATATATTCAAGGAAATGAAATCTCTATATGAGAATGTGAACTATAATCCTGTTTGTACTGTAGTATCACAATCTACAATAGCAAAAACATGCCCATTAAAAGAGGAATATATAAAAAATCCTGCATTAAAGCTACTCTATGGAATACTACTCAACTGAGAAAAGGAATGAAATTCTACCTTCTGCAACAAAATGGTCACAGGTAGAGACCATATGCTCAACGAAACAAGTCACTCCCCAAAAAAAGAAATATCATATGTTCTCTCTGATATAAGGCAACTTTCATGCAAAATATAAAATCAGTATACACACATATTCATACAGAGAGATTATATAAGGGAGACTGGCATAAAAAGCAGAGAAGATACATTGCAGTATGTATCTCTACTCTCAAATAAAATAACTCCTAACGAAATTATTAAATAGAGCTTGACAATAGGATGCTGAATTTGGACCACTCTCAACAGCTACAATATCATGATACGCTTAAACAGCAGGATTACAGGGTTGCATCTGTTGCTGTAGGAATATACTATTATAATAATATGGAGAAAAACAGTGAAATGGAAGGAGAATACTGAGGGTAAAAAGGGAAATCCCTGAGCCTATGAAATTCTATCATTAAAAATAAAATTTAGGGCCCAGGTTGGTGGCCTAGTGGCTAAAGTCCTTCCCATGAAAGCGCCGGGTTCCCATATGGGTGCCAGTTCTAAACTTGGCAGCTCCACTTCCCATTCAGCTCCCTGCTTTGGCCTGGGAAAGTAGTCGAGGATGACCCAAAGCCTTAGATTCCTGTACCTGTATGGGAGACCTAAAGGAAATTCCTGGCTCCTGGCTTCTGATTGGCACAGCACTGGCCATTGTGGTCATTTGGGGAGTGAATCATCAGACAGAATATCTTCCTCTCTTTCTCTCCTCCTCTTTGTATATCTTACTTTCCAATAAAAATAAAATAAATCTTTACAAAAATTTAAAAATTTTAGAATAAATAAAAATAGTACCTACCTACACACACACACACATTGGCCACCTGGAGTTTGAATGTCTCTTGGCTGACACTGGGACAAGGTTTCCAGCACATCCCTCATCCAAGTTGAAGCTGCACACAGCCACAGCAGGTGCACACACTCAGAGCTATCTCTACACAGGCAGACACACACTACAACTCCACCACCTCCCTGCCACCAAACATGATGCAGTAGAAGACAACTTCATGTCAAGATTTCACATGTCTTTTAGTTATTCCAAAAGGACTTTCAAACTGAGGTAATGGGCCCCCTTCAATCACTTACCACACACATTTTGTCAAGGTTCTCACTTGCCACATACATGTCAAAGTCCTGCCTTCATCAGCAGCATATCCTGGTCCCTGTCTCCATCTTTACCACGAAAAAACACAAGTAGTTTAAAAAGCAATTTTAGGGCCTGGGGGCGTGGCCTAGCGGCTAAAGTCCTCGCCTTGAAAGCTCTGGGATCCCATATGGGTGCCGGTTCTAATCCCAGTAGCTCCACTTCCCATCCAGCTCCCTGCCTGTGGTCTGGGAAAGCAGTCGAGGATGGCCCAAAGCCTTGGGACTCTGCACCCGTGTGGGAGACCTGGAAGAAGTTCCTGGTTCCCAGCTTCGGATTGACATAGCATCGGCCGTTGCGGCTCACTTGGGGAGTAAATCATCAGATGGAAGATCTTCCTCTCTGTCTTTCCTTCTCTTTGTATATCTGACTTTCCAATAAAAATAAATAAATCATTAAAAAAATAAAAAGCAATTTTATCTAATATATTCCCCTCAGATTAATGTATACATTCAAAAGAGGAGATTTCATTCTGATTCAACCACAGAATAAGGAGAACATCAGCCCAACTTTTATAAATTATTGAATCAAACAGAAAATGCATGAATCACATGATAGCTAGTGTCAGGTATGGTTTAAACAGACACCAGCATTCATTTTCCAAACATGCACAAAATGTCACTAATATGTGTTAAACACATACAATCAAAGAAAATATCAAAATAAAGTAATGCCACATTAAACAGAAATATCCTAACATCCTTCAAGATGTCAGTGCTATACAAGGAAAATGATGAAGACTTTCTCTTAAAAATGGGAATTGGACCTGGTGCAGTAGCATAGCAGCTAAAGTCCTCACCTTGAATGAATCAGGATCCCGTTTGTGCATTGATTCTAATCCTGTCAGCCCCTCTTCCCATCTAGTTCCATGCTTGTGGCGTGGGAAACAGTTGAGGATGGCCTATAGCCTTGGAACCCTACACCCACGTGGGAGACCTGGAAGAAGCTCCTGACTCCTGGCTTCAGATCTGCTCATCTCCAGCCACTGAAGTCACTTAGGGAGCAATTAATTGCATGGAACATCTTCCTTTCTGTCTCTCCTCTGTGTGTGTATACTCACACACACACACACACACACACATGAATGAATTTGCAATAAAAATAAATAACTTTTTAAAAATGGGAACCAAGTGAAATGTACATAGAAATAATGTTTTTTCTAGTTGGTATAAATGTCTAAAGTTCATTATAGGAATCCCACACATTTTTAGGTTAATCCATGTATTGCCAATGCCACTGAAATGAGTATTAAGCTACAGAAGAAACCCTTAGACTGGGGACTTAAAAAAGTTTCCAGAGGCAAGCCTGACACTGTTCAAGCATGCATACACATGTATGTGTATTTCTTCATTCAAGCCAATCTGAATGTCAGGCAGTTCTGCCTACTCTAATTCTCAACAAAAAGAAAGAAAAACAGCACACTGACACAAAATGTGGCATAATTTTCCTCAGCTGATGCAGCTCACAGTTTAAGCCAGGTGCCAGGATAATCATAAATCCCATCCTTCAGAAAAGCACCTGGACAAGAGCTCTCTACAACTCAATCTACATGCAGGAAGTCCTCATGCTGGAACGCACAGACCCCTACAAGTGCGGATGGAGCTGGGCATTGCAACCTGGAGCCACATGCACACTTACTGCTGTCTCTCCCAACACCCCAGCCCATTGTGGAGCATGGTATCTCTGCTTTCTGGGCTGTGAGGTTCCCAAGAACAGGGGCCTTGTCTGTGTCATGACAAGACAAGCATGTAAGACAGCAAGCTGCAAATGGACACGGTTCCTACAACTACTAAGTGGATGGCTGAAAAAGCAGCTTCTCCTCTCAGGTCACTCATCTTCCCAGGCCCCACCAACAACCCCACAGTCAACTGGTCGTGTGATGGTCTGTGTCCCTGTGGGGATTGGCAAGGTCCTAGAAACCCATATGCCAGTAGTCATATAGCATCAGCCCAACAACCACAGTAAACTCCCAAATAACACGTCAGTCGTCATCCCACACCAGGTCAATCTAAGATTCAGAGTCTAGGGCTGGCATTATGGAGAACAGGTTAAACCACTCCCGCAAGTCTCAGCATCTCTTCCTATCTTTCCTCCTCTGTGTGTATCTCACTTTCCAATAAAAATAAATAAATGTTTCTAAAAATATGATCAGATGTAAAATATCTATCAAATTATTCAGAATATCTAAAAATTAAGGTCAAAAGCACAAAATTCTTTCCAATAGAGAAATATAAATGATTTTCTTCTACAGCCTTACATATAAACATATATAGGATACAATGTTCAACAGCAGACTATTTTGATTCTATAATGTTAAACAGAATTACCAGTACTTCTTATAGCTTTGATTTTATACAAAATTAATGTTCCTGGGGCCCAGTGTGGTGGCCTAGCAGCCAAGGTCCTCACCTTGAACACACTCGTATTCCATATGTGTGCTGTTTCTTTTTTTTTTCTTTAATATTCATTTATTCATTAATTACATTGCATTACATGACACAATTTCAAAGGTACTGGGATTTCCCCCCCCTTCACCCCAAACCCTTCCCCCATCATGAATTCCTTCACCTTGATGCATAACCACAGCTCAAGTTCCGTTGAGATTCCCTAATTAAAAGTTTACACCATGCAGAGTCCAGCATCCCACTTGTCCAGTTCAAGTTCAACGGCCTCTAGGGAGGCCCTCTCAGGTTTGTAGGCAGAGCCAGCAGAGCATCACCTCGATCAATTAGAAGCTCCAACATATCATCAGCAATAGTCCAGGTATGATGAGGCTGGGGCAGAGTCCACTGATTGACATAGTCCGTCTTAGGGTTTCCCCTTGTCCAGTTTTCCGCTGCAAGCATAAAGCTGAGGTGGTTGATTCATCTACTCCATTTTCCATCTTTTTTTGATTAATGCTTTGATTCCTCCATTTTGTTCAGGGGAATCCCCCTAAAAAAACTTTGAGGCATTCCCAGTCCAGGCTCCTACATGTACTACTAGTAAGCACAGTGCCCGCCACCGTCCATCACTCCGATCAGCTGATGGTTTTAACCCCTGGGTTGGTTCTCTTCTGAGCCCCGACCTCTATTGGAACCAATGAGTATCGCATCTCTCCCCGGCTCTGCCCATCACACTCTCGTCCCTCACCTAAACCAGTGGGAGGAGTGCTGGTCGGGTGTTGCATTCCCTACTAGCACAGACCATTTCACCTTGGCATTTTGTGTTTTGTACTGTTTTTGTTTTTGTTTTTGTTTTTGTTTTTGTTTTTGTTTTTGTTTTTAATCACAACCAAACCCGGCCAGGCCCCCACACAGTTTCAGCACTTGGGCTTGCCAGTGGATGACATGAACCGACTCAGCCTGGTCTGCCCCTGTGCTGTTTCTATTCCCGGTGGCCCCGCTTCTCATCCAGCTCCCTGATTCTGACTTAGGAAAGCATTTGAAGAAGACACAAAGCCTTGGGACCCTGCACCCGCCTGGGAGACCCAGAAGACTCATGGGATGGAAGATCTTGTCTCCCCTCCTGTCTGTGTATCTGACTTTGCAATAAAAATAAATATTTTGAAAAATTAGTGCCACCAAGTATATTTTCTAGGTCAGCCTACATTTTCATGAATTTCAGTAGAACAAGTAGAACAAGTCCCATTCAAACTATTAGCCTCGTTCCAAAACCCATCCAAGTATCTATTCTGAAAGACCCACCAGCCTAGTGCTTCCTTCCTTCTGTTCTCAGTTGTTCCCTTCCGGCCACATTGGTTGGCTGGGGTGTTAAGGAAAGCTTCTATAATAAGGGACAGTAAAGTCACATATGCAAAGGTACCATTAAAATACATATAACAAATCAAGGATGGGAATATATGGTATGAACCCGGGACTGAAAACAGAACCAACCCAGCAATTGCAACCACCAGCTGATCGGGGTGATGGACTGTGCCGGGCCCTGTGCTTGCTAGAACATACAAGAAACTAATCTGGGAATACCTCAAAGTTTCTTTGGAGATCTCCCCAATCGAACTGCTGAACTCAGAACTCTAATCAAGAAAAGACAGAAGACAGAGCATATCAATCATTCATCTCAGCTATATGTTGGCAGCGAAATATGGGGCAAACGGAGACTTTATGATGGACCATATCAATCAGTGGACGACCTCATCGAGCGAAACTGGCAGCGATTCATAACTGGAGAACTATTAACACCACTGGAGCACATATCTCAGAGCATGCCCCATATCCGGGACTCGGGGTTGGCGGGAAACTGGGTGGGGCTTCTCCCTCAATATCCCCCTTTACCTCAGATACATGATGGAAACAATATGGACATAATAGTATTACCCACTTCCCTATCTCCCTGAACCTTTTTTTTTTTCTTTTTTTTTCTTCTTTTTCCTTTAACTGTAATTAACTATGTAAAGATTGTCAACAACAACACAATAAAATAGACTAAAAAAAAAAGAAAAATGAAGAAGGAAAATAAAATTAGCTTAGTAAAATATACAATATGAAGAAGAGTCACCAAGAGCAAATGCATTTACATCAGGCATTCCAAAGAAACTGGTCTATAAATCAAAGCAAAGCAAGCATTTCTTTCTACCCAGAGCCTAACTGAGCACATGGCTGGTGCACAGCAAGGCACAGCTTAATGGCACCAAGTGTGTGTGGGATTTGTATGTTAGTTGGCTCTCTAAACTTTGGATTGAAGTGGTGTCTCTCCAAGTGACTGTGAGGCAGACCTCAGAAAGACCTAAGAATCCAGAGCAGAGGTCAAAGAATTACAGCCCATGGGTCAAATCCAGCCACTGCTTGTTTTGTGAATAAAGCCTTACGGGAAACGTAGCAATGGTCAATTAAGCATAAATTATTTATGGTTACTTCCATGCTGCAAAACCGCCAGCAGAGGTGAAGAGTTGTGAAAGGATCTCTGTGACTTTCACGCCTAAAATAACTACATAGCCCTTTCTAAAACAAATATAACCCTGGTGAATTGATCTAGGTCATCACATAATTTTTCACGTTCATTCACTAATGGGAGCTCAGGAAGGAAGACAATGACTGAAGGCTACCAGAAGGTGATACTTTAACACCACCATGGCAAGTCCACTGATGCTTAACCGACACTTCTCCCTTCTCCCTCCACACTCACCTGTAGGTCTTGCAGTCTTCCTCATCTTTCTCCAAGCTGACCAGATCACTGGAACCTGCTACACTGCCCAGCAGGCTGAGGTACTCTATGTCTGGAGTCACGTCTTCCAGCACACACTCCCAATCACTGATGTGACAAGAGTCAATGATCTTCATCCAGAAAGCAAGAAAAGGCCTAGAAAGAAGCATGGACCATCAGCCTCAGTGACAAGTCTATACTGCTCAGACAAGATGACACAGTAAGGGTCAAAATCAACCTAGTTTGTAGCAAGCTACTTTTTTACCATTGTCAGAAACTCCACTAAAGTTTTCTCTGGAAGCAGGAATAAGTCCATATCACTTGCAAGAGAATGAATGCACTTGACTTATCACACTTTCTTCTTTAGTTCTTTTTAAAAAAGAAAAAGCATAGATTCTGCATGGTAAAATAGTTTAGTATAATATACAAGGCTTATTACGTTTCTAGTAATAAAAACAAAAGCTTATTTTCAAATACCACATTAAAAAATATATGCATTCAAAGAACTCCAGCACAACCATAAGAACAAAACAAATAAACCAGTCAAGAAATGGGAAAAGGGCAAGATGTTGGAATATTGCAAGGACATGTTTAAACAGACTGAGAAACAGTTAATTAGGATGAAGCAGAGAAGATACATTCCAGGAAATAGAGGACAGAACAACAGCAGAGGGGTATCTGGAGACTGACAGACACAAGAAAGCAGTAGACACAACGGTGTGATGTTGCAGTGACTGATACTCCAGCGGCATTCAGCTAACAGCAATCTGAACTCGACCAGCAGCCAGAACTCCACCAGCAACCAGGTGGGAAGGGACTATACTGGGAGCTCTGGAGGTGAACCTGGACAAAAAACTGCCCTTCCTGCTGGTCTGTTTGATTTGACCAGGGGCAGAGACAGAGCAGCAGGCTCTAGATGGGCACTACAGGAACAGGGTGGATTTCACAGCCAAGTCAGCCCCCAAGAGCCAAACTGGGCAGCATTTTGCATAAGAAGGTAAAGATAAGGGAAAGGTCTGAGCATATGTTGAGCTGGTAGTGAACACATTTCTGACTCAGTAAACTGCAACAATGCAGCATCCTACAGGTGCCACCCACAACAGGTCCTAGGATCAAGAACTCTAAGTAGTAGCATGTCAGGCACCATTTTGTACAGTGTGGCAAAAGTTTCAGGACGGCAGGGGACAACAGTGAACTGCACATGTGCTGAACTCCTAAGAACTCTCTGAGCTCAGTGCACTGCACTGGTCACACAGAAAAATAACACCGACTATTACATTGTATGCATCAAAATAGGTCATGTGGCCCTCAGAACTAATGCCCAACAGGTTCCAGCAAGATCATCATCACCAACAACCTAGCTATATACGACACCTGGTGTCTCCCTAAACCTGGGACCTGCTCCAACCAAAAGTGGGAGAAAGGTTGTACAGACAATGGTGCAGCTTCAGCACAATATCAAAGCTGATGGAGAATGGTGAGCCAGGAGCTGGGGCTACAGAGACCATGGGGAAAATCTAGCACAAGAACCCAGATCTGGAACTCAATGGAGGGAGTGGCACAATTTTCGTACATGCAAAGATCCATGTACCAACTGCAATAAGTAAAATTAAACTATAGACCTGTGGGTGACACAGCTTAGAAACCCGCCCCAAGGAGAAGACTCTGCTAACCAGACGTACAATGATCAAGAGCAAAAGAACAAACAAAGGCACATTGAATATTACTGAAGACTCCCCTCCAAAGGAGCAAAAGCCTTTACCACTCTCAAAGTTAATTAAGGAAGACATCCAGAAAATGAGGGATACAGAATTCGAAACACTTGTTATAAAGCTGCTTATTAACAACGAGAAGTACATAAAGCAGGCATTCAAGGAATTTAAGGAATATGTCACACTGGAAATGAATCAAAATAAAAACTGATACATTAGAAATGAAGAATACAGTGGAGAAAATTAAAATTACAGTGGAGAGTCTCCAAAATAGAATGAAGCAAACAGAAGAAAGAATCTCACAATTGGAAGATATTTCCTGTCACCAGGGGAAAACAAACAAAAGCTGGAGGCAGAGCTGGATCAGGCTAAAACATGTATTCAAGATTTGAAAGATACAGAGTCCTAATGTAAGAATTATGGGAGTCTCAGAAGGTGCAGAAAAAAAGCTGAAATTAATGGTGTATTCAATGAAATAATAAGCAAAAATTTCCCCAAGGTAGCAAAAGAATTGGGAAACAACATCCAGAAGGGTCACAGAACTCCCAATAAGGTGTGCCAAAAACAATCTTCACCACAACACATGAAAATCAAGCTCTCTTCAATCAAACAGCAGTAAAAGATCCTTAAAGTTAAGTGCACGTTACCAAAAAATCAATTGACATATAAAGGAATGCCGATTAAGCTCACAGGAGACCTCTCACAGGAAACTCTGTGAGAATGGAGCGACATAGTCCAGATTCTAAAAGCAAAAAAAATTGTCAGCTTAGGATAACATATCCAGCAAAGCTTTCTTTTCTTTGACAATGAAAACAAATTCTTCCACAGTAAAGTTAAAGGAATATCCTCTTGCAAACCTGCCCTATAAAGGATATTTAAAGATGTTCTCTTGACAGAGAAGAGGAATAGCACCCAGCAAAACCAAAGGCAAATGTGAAGAACATCCCAGCAAAATGACAACAGAACACTAAATCAATGAAGGACCCATTCCTAAAATGACAGGACCAAATTCCCACTCACACATATTAACCCTTGAAGTAATAGGCTTAAGCTCAACAATACGCCACAGATTAGTGGACTGGATTAAAAATAACACCCAATTATTTGTTGCCTACAGGAGACACACTTCACCAACAGATATTAGCAGAAACTATATCGCTGATTCTGATGTTTTTGTTGTTAGTTTCATCACTTCAAAACGTTTTCCTGGATAAAGGGCAGCTTGGGCAGTCACCTCACCTGCTGAAATGGTAGGGATTTGGGTCAACTTTTATAGCCCTGGACCTTCCTCCTCCCACCCAAGGTCCTCCATCCTGACCAGCAGCCCATCACCTCAGCCCTAGCCCTCAGTACTGACTATCCCTGCCCAGTGACCTGGCCTGGGCCCTCACTCACTATCACTGCCGGTGACCATCCAACCCCAACTGGGCCCTTACACTCACAATTACGGCTTGATGACCCTCAACGCTGGCCCGGGCCATCACACTCACTAACCCTGCCCAGTGACCCTCCACCCCGACCTGGGCAATCACACTAAATATCCCTGCCAGGAGCACTCCACCCAGGCCTGGGCCCTCACACTCAATATCCCAGAATGGTGACACTCCACCCCGGCCTGGGCCCTCAAACTCACTATCATTGTTGGTGACCCTCCACCCTGGCCTGAGCCCTTACAGTCACTAACCTGCCCAGTGACCCTCCACCCAGCCTGATGACCCTATAGCCCGGACAGGGCCCTCACACTCACTATCCCTGCCCAGTGACCCTCCACCCCGGCCTGGGCCCTCACTCTCAATATCCCTGCCTGGTGACCCAACACCCCAGCCAGGGTCTTCACACTCATTATCCCAGCCGGGGACCCTCCACACTGTCCTGGTGACCCTTCACCCAGGCCTGGCCATTAAACACACTATCCATCCCAGTGACCCTCCACCGCCGCCTGGGCCATTACACTCGCTATTGGCCTGGTGAGCCTCCAGCCCGACCTGGCCGCTCACACTCATTATCCCGGAATGGTGACACTCCAATCTGGCCCGGGCACTCACACTCACTATCCTGGCCCAATGACCCTCCACCCGAGCATGGGCCCTTAAACTCACTATCCCGGCCTAGTGACACTCCACTCTCGCCTGGGTCCTCTCACTGAATATCCCTGCGTGGTAACCCTCCACATTGGCCTGGGCCCTTACACTCACTATCCCAGACACTGACGCTCCAACCCACCCTGGAATCTTACACTCACTATCCCGCCCAGTGACCCTCCACCCCGGCCTTGGCCTCACATTCACTATCCCTAGCTGTGAACCTCCACCCCGTCCTGGGCACTCACACTCAATATCCTGAGCAGTGACCCTCCACCCTGGCCTGGGCCCTCAAACGCACTATTTCAGCCTGGTGACCCACCACCAATTGGGGACTCACACTCACTATCCTGCCCAGTGACCCTTCACCCCAGGCCTGGGCCCTTACACTAGGTATCCCTGCCCAGTGACCGTACACCACAGCCTGATGGCCCTCATTCTCACTATCCCAGCCTGGTGACCCTCTACACTGGCCTGGGCCCTTACACTCAGTATCCTGGCCCAGTGATGCTCCACACTGACCTGGGCTCTCACATTCACTACCCCGGACTAGTGACACTCCACCCCAAATGGGAACTCACCCTCACTATCCTGGGCAGCAACCCTCCACCCTGGGCCGGGCCCTTACACTCACTGTCCCTGCTGGTGACCCTAAACCCTGGTCAGGGCCCTCACACTCACTATTCGGCCTGGTTATCTTCCACCCAGGCCTGGGCCCTCACATTCACTATCTTTTCCCGGCCTGGTGACCCTCCACCCTGGCCTAGGCCCTCAGACTCACTGTCCCGGCCTGGTGACACTCTATCACCAATTGGGAACTCACACTCACTATTCGGCCTGGTTACCTTCCACCCCCTGCCTGGGCCTCACACTCACTATCCTGGCCCAGTGATCCTCCACTCCTGCCTGTGCCCTCACACTCACTATCCCTGCCTGGAGACCCTCCACCCCAGGCCTGGGCCCTCACACTCACTACCCCGGCCAGGTGACACTTCACCCGCAATTGGGCACTCACACTCACTATCCTGCACAGTGACCCTCCACACTGGCATGGGCCCTTACACTTAGTATCCCTGCCCAGTGACCCTCCACCCCGGCCCGGGCTGGGCTTTTTCACTATCCCTGCTGGTGACCCTCCAACCCGCCTGGGCCCTCACACGCACTATCACGGTGACCCTCCACCCTGGCTGGTGACCCTCCACCCTGACCAGGGCCCTCAGATTCACTATCCTGGCCCAATGACCCTCCGCCCCAGGCCTGGGCCCTCACACTCACCAACCCTATAGGTGGCCCTCCACCCTGACCAGGTGATTCTTCACTCTGGCCTAGGCCCTCACACTCACTATCCCTGCTGGTGACCCTCCTCCCTGGCCAGGTCATCACACTCACTATCCGGCCCAGTGACCCTCTACCCAACCATGGGTCCTTAAACTCAATATCCCGACCTGGGGACACTCCAGCCACGCTTGGGCCCTCTCACTCACTATCCCTGCCCAGAAACCCTCAAACCTGTCCTGCGCACTCACACTCACTATCACGGACACTGCCCTCCACCCCAGCACGGGCCCTCACACTCACTATCCCGGCATGATGACACTCCTCCCTGGCCTAGGCCCTTACACTCACTATCCATGTGCAGTGTCCTTCTTCCTTGGCCTGGGCGCTCACACTCACTATCCTGAGCAGTGACCCTCCACCCTGGCCTGGGCCCTCACACTCACTATTCCTGGACGGTCACCCTCCACCCCGGCCTGATGACCCTCCACCTGACCTGGGCACTCACACTCACTATCCCTGCCCGGTGACCCTCCACCACAGCCTGATGACCCTCCACCTGACCTGGGCCCTAACACTCACTATCCTACCCAGTGTCCTTCCACTCCGGGTTTGGCCTTCATATTTGCTATCCGTGCCCAGTGACCCTCCACCCCTGCACAGGACCTCACACTCACTATCCCTGCCCAGTGACCCTCCATCCCGGCCTGGGCCCTCACTCTCAATATCCCTGCCTGGTGACCCAACACCCCAGCCAGGGTCCTCACACTCATTATCCCGGCCGGGGACCCTCCACACTGTCCTGGTGACCCTTTACCCAGGCCTGGCCATTAAACACACTATCCATCCCAGTGACCCTCCACCGCCGCCTGGGCCATTACACTCGCTATTGGCCTGGTGAGCCTCCAGCCCGCCCTGGCCGCTCACACTCATTATCCCGGAATGGTGACACTCCAAACCGGCCTGGGCACTCACACTCACTATCCTGGCCCAATGACCCTCCACCCGAACATGGGCCCTCACACTCACTATCCCGGCCTAGTGACACTCCACTCCCGCCTGGGTCCTCTCACTGAATATCCCTGCGTGGTAACCCTCCACACTGGCCTGGGCCCTTACACTCACTATCCCAGACACTGACGCTCCAACCCACCCTGGAATCTTACACTCACTATCCCGCCCAGTGACCCTCCACCCCGGCCCTGGCCTCACATTCACTATCCCTAGCTGTGAACCTCCACCCCATCCTGGGCACTCACACTCAATATCCTGAGCAGTGACACTCCACCCAAGCCTGGGCCCTTACACTCAGTATCTCTGCCTGGTGACCCTCCACCTCCACCCCAGCCCGGACCAGGCCCTCATACTCACTATCCCGGCCTGGTGACCCACCACCCCGGGCCGGGCTCTCTTACTCACTACCCTGCCAGTTACCGTCCATCCCAGCCTGGGCCCTCACACTCACTATCCTGGCCTGGTGACACTCCACCCCATCCTTGGCCCTCACTCACTATCCTGTGTAGTAACCCTCCACCCCGGCCTGGGCCCTTACACTCACTATTACGGCCTGGTGACCCTCCACCCTGGCCTGGGCCCTCAAACCCACTATTTCAGCCTGGTGACCCTCCACCACCAATTGGGGACTCACACTCACTATCCTGAGCAATGACCCTCCAACCCGGCCGGGGCCCTCACACTCACTATCCTGCCCAGTGACCCTCCACCCTGTCCTGGGCCCTCACACTCACTATCCTGACCTGGTGAACCTCCACCCTGTCCTGGGCCCACACACTCACTATCCCTGCCGGTGACCCTTCACCCCAGGCCTGGGCCCTTACACTAGGTATCCCTGCCCAGTGACCGTACACCCCGGCCTTAGCCCTCATTCTCACTATCCCAGCCTGGTGACCCTCTACACTGGCCTGGGCCCTCACACTCACTATCCTGGCCTGGTGACCCTCCAACCCGGCCTGGGCCCTCAGATTCACTATCATGGCCCATTGAACCTCCACACCAGCCTGGGCACTCACACTCAATATCCTGAGTAGTGACCCTCCACCCAAGCCTGGGCCATTACACTAGGTATCCCTGTCTGGTGACCCTCCACCCCAGCCCAGACCAGGCCCTCACACTCACTATCCCGGCCTGATGACCCTCCACTCCGGGCCTGGGCTCTCTTACTCACTATCCCTCCCAGTTACCGTCCATCCCAGCCTGGGCCCTCACACTCACTATCCTGGCCTGGTGACACACCACCCCGTCCTTGGCCCTCACACTCACTATCCTGTGCAGTGACCCTCCACCCCGGCCTGGGCCCTCACACTCACTATTATGGCCTGGTGACCCTCCACCACCAATTGGGGACTCACAGTCACTATCCTGAGCAGTGACCCTCCAACCTGGCCGGGGTCCTCACACTCACTATCCTGCCCAGTGACCCTCCACCCCGGCCTGGGCCCTCATTCTCACTATTCCAGCCTGGTGACCCTTCACCCCAGGCCTGGGCCCTTACACTAGGTATCACTGCCCAGTGACCGTACACCCCGGCCTTAGCCCTCATTCTCACTATCCCAGCCTGGTGACCCTCTACACTGGCCTGGGCCCTCACACTCACTATCCCAGCCTGGTGACCCTCTACACTGGCCTGGGCCCTCACATTCACTACCCTGGACTAGTAACCCTCCACCCCCAATTGGGTACTCACCTCACTGTCCTGGGCAGCGACCCTCCACTCCAGCCCGGGCCCTAATTCTCACTATCCCTTCTGGTAACCCTAAACCCTGGCAAGTGCCCTCACACTCACTATCCCTGCTGGTGACCCTCCACCCCCAATTGGGGACTCACACTCACTATTGGGCCTGGTTCCATTCCACCCCAGCCTGGGACCTCACACTCACTATCCTGGCCCAGTGACCCTCCACCCCGGGACCGGCTTTCTCGCTGACTATCCCTGCCTTAACATTCCACCCCAGCCTCCGCCCTCACACTAACTATTCTGGCCAGCTGAACCTCCACCCCTGCCTAGGCCCTCACACTCAGTATCCCAGTCTGGTGACACTCCACCCCCAAGTGGGCATTCACACTCACTACCCTGGCCTGTTGAACCTCCACCCAGGGCCTGGGCCCTCACATTTACTATCCCTGCCCAGTGAGTCTCCACTCCGGCCTTGGACCTCACACTCACTATTCTGGCCTGGTTACATTCCACCCAGGCACGGGCCCTCACACTCACTATCCCGGCCTGGGTACCCTCCACCCCGGCATGAGCCCTCACACTCATTATCCCTACAGGTGACCCTCCGCCCTGTCCTGTTGGCCCTTCACCACAGCCTTGGCCCTCACTTTCACTATCCCTGCCGATGAACCCTCACCCCCACCTGGGCCATCACACTCACAATCCCTGCCGGTGACCCTCCACACCAGCCTGGCCCCTCACATTCACTATCCCTGCCAGGTGACCCTCCACCCTGGCCCGGGCACTCATTCTCACTATCCCAGCCGATGACCCTCCAACCCGGCCGGGGCCCTAACACTCACTATCCTGCCCAGTGTCCTTCCACCCCGGCTTTGGCCCTCACATTTACTATCCTTGCCCAGTGACCTTCCACCCTGGACCGGGCCCTCAGACTCACTATCCCGGCCTGGTGACCCTACACCCTGGCCTGGGCCCTCATACTCACTATCCTGGCCCAGTCCCATGCACACCGGCCTGGGGGCCCTCACACTCACTATCACGACCTGGTGACCTTCCACACCCTGGCCTAGGCCCTCACACTCACTATCCATGCGCAGTGTCCTTCCTCCTCGGCCCGGGCCCTCACACTCACTATTCCTGCCTGGTCACCCTCCACCCTGGCATGGGCCCTCACACTCACTATCCCAGCCTGGTGACCCTCCATCCCGGCCTGGTGACCCTCCACCACAGCCTAGGCACTCATACTCAGTATCCCTGCCCAGTGACCCTCCACCCAGGCATGGGCCCTTAAACTCATTATCCCGGCCTGGTGACAGCCTACCCCAGGCCGGGACCTCACACTTACTATCCTTGGTGGTGACCTTTCACCCCGGCCCGGGCCCTCATACTCACTATCCTGCCCAGTGACCCTCCAATCCGGCCCGGGCCCTCATACTCACTATCCTGCCCAGTGACCCTCCACCCCAGGCCTGGGCCCTCACACTCACTATCCTGGCCTGGTGACCTTCCACCCCAGCAGGCCTTGGCCCTCAAACTCACTAATCCTCCCAGGTAACCCTGCACACCGGCCTGTGCCCTCACACTAAGAAATTTTTTTTGTTAAGTGAATTCTAGTTTCTACATAAGCTGATTTCAAGGAACTGTTTAAAGCATTGCAAAGTCTGGGCAAAAGTGATTGTGAAAATCTGCAGGACCTACTCACATTTCTTTCTTCTATATACCTCTCTGGTTCTCCCCAAATGCTCAAGTTTTTTCTTTTATTTACTTTTAAATTTGTAAAATTAGTAGTAGGTAGGAATTAGAAAAAAACAGACATGGCTTTTTAGTGTGATAGTAATACATGAGAATGTGCAAAATCTGTAAAAGAAAACATGTTAGCAAAACAGATTTCATTGAGTAACTGAAATACTAGTGTAAACAGAAATTCTTTTTTTTTTTTAGATTTTTTTTTTATTATTATTGGAAAGCTGGATATACAGAGAGGAGGAGAGACAGAGAGGAAGATCTTCCATTCCTATGTTTCACTCCCCAAGTGAGCTCCAATGGACCGGTCCGCGCCAATCCAAAGCCGGGAACCTGGAACCTCTTCCAGGTCTCCCACGCAGGTGCAGGGTCCCAAAGCTTTTGGGCCGTCCTCATCTGCTTTCCCAGGCCACAAGCAGGGAGCTGGATGGGAAGTGGAGCTGCTTGATCAAATAATGTTTTGATATTAGGAGAGGAGGATCTCTTTTGGGATTACCTAATTTCTAAATCTCAGAATCGCATAGGAGTTTGAAGAGAATTTTGTGCGTTCTTAAGTAGCCCTCCATTGTGCAGATGCTCATCCTCTGAAGATGCTTATGCACTGCACCTGCTGCTTTGGGCAGTATCACATCTGAGTTAGTTCTGTGAGGGCCATTTGCAATTGAGGTGACTGAATGCCTTAATTACGGTTTAAAAAGGTTTATTTTTTGGGGGGGCCTGGCGGCGTGGCCTAGTAGCTAAAGTCCTCACCTTGAATGCTCCGGGATCCCATATGGGCGCCGGTTCTAATCCCGGCAGCTCCCGCTTCCCATCCAGCTCTCTGCTTGTGGCCTGGGAAAGCAGTCAAGGACGGCCCAAAGCTTTGGGACCCTGCACCCGCGTGGGAGACCCGGAAGAGGTTCCTGGTTCCCAGCTTCGGATTGGCGCGCATCGGCCCGTCGGGGCTCACTTGGGGAGTGAATCATTGGATGGAAGATCTTCCCCTCTGTCTCTCCTCCTCTCTGTATATCTGACTGTAATAAAATAAATAAAATCTTTAAAAAAAAGGTTTATTTTTCCCCTTAACTGTGGACATTTTACTTTATAACATGAAGATTTAGTTTTCTGTGTATATTTGTGCAGATGTCAAAGTTAGGTTATAATTTGGCATTTAATATAGTGTAGGTAGGGCTTAAATATTTACTTAGCTTGAAGCAGGGCTATCTAAACTACTGTTTTTACAGACTGTTGTTTGGAATGAATGTTGATTTTTTTCTTTTTTAGATTTTATTATTATTGAAAAGCCGGATATACAGAGAGGAGGAGAGACATAGAGGAATATCTTCCATCCGATGATTCACTCCCCAAGTGAGCCGCAACGGCCGGTGCGTGCCGATCCGATGCCTGGAACCTGGAACCTCTTCCAGGTCTCCCACGCGGGTGCAGGGTCCCAATGCATTGGGCCGTCCTCAACTGCTTTCCCAGGCCACAAGCAGGGAGCTGGATGGGACGTGGAGCTGCCGGGATTAGAACCGGTGCCCATATGGGATCCTGGGGCTTTCAAGGCGAGGACTTTAGCCGCTAGGCCATGCCACCGGGCCCATGAATGTTGATTTTTATAAGTAGGTATAAATGGGAGAAGAGGTAAGATATTGTGACTAGGTTCTCAAGCTTAAAAGGGAAAGTTTTGTCAGTTTTAAGAGTATATTTTGTTTCCTTCAGTATTCTTAATACTTTTTCAAATAAAGTTCTTGGAAAATACCTAGTACTGTTGGTATTCATCTTTCATGTCATTGTCAATTCTTGATATTCAAGCATTTTAAAAGATAGCATTTTAGTTCTTGTTTTTTCTCTTTTTGGCATCGTTAACATTTCATTTGAAATGCATATTCTTCCTGAAATACATTGTTTTTGACATAAATGTTGTACATTCTATCTTAGTGGCTGGATTAAAACATTTTTGTTCTTTGGCTTTCTTTATTTGCTTTGTTTATTTAATAATGTACCTTTATTTTCCAGCATGCCTATTTTTTGTATTGTATGATAAATTTATTTTAAGCTTAAAAAATAAAAGAAAAAGAAAAAAAGAACAGATTTCCACCATCTACAACCAAGTGGCCATAACTGGAGACCGATATGCTCAGTGAAATGAGCCAGTCTGCAAAGAACAAATATATGCTTACTTTAATACAAGATAACTGCCATCCAAACTACTAAACAAATAGATATAAAGGTAACAAGGTACACACACGTAATCTCACAAATGAAGGCTGAAATGGAGACCAGACTACAAACAATCAAAAACTGACAGAGTACCTCTCTACTCCCAAAAGTAGGCTCCCAAGAACACTTCTGAATACACCTAGACAGCAAGATACTAGACCCTCTACCATTGCTTCTGCCTACAGCACCATGACCTACATAAAGAGCAGATGCCGTAGTCAAGACTCCAACAGAAGGACTATATTCTGTAAAACACAGGGCACGATGCAGAAGGGAGATGGGAAGGGGGAAGGAGGAAGCCCTAGCCCTGCAAAATGGTAAAACATAAACTAACAATTTTTACCACAGTTTATCACATTTATCACAGCACTATTCACAATGGACAAGATGTGAATTGAGCTGAAGTACCCACCAGTAGATGAATGACTCAAGATAAGATGATAGACCCAGCATGGTAGCCTAGCATCTAAGGTCCTCAACTTGCTCATGCCAGGATCCCATATGGGTGCCAATTCATGCCCCAGCAGCCCCACTTCCCATCCAGCTCTCTGCTTTTGGCCTGGGAAAGTAGTGGAGAAAGGCCCAAGGCCTTGGAACCCTGCACCTGCATGGGAGATCCAGAGGAGGCTCCTGGCTCCTGGCTCCTGGCTTTAGATTGGCTCAGCTCTGGCTATTGCAGCCACTTGGGGAGTGAATCAGCAGACAGAGGATCTTTCTCTCTGTCTTTCCTCCTTTCTGTATATCTAACTTTCATACACAAAAATAAATAAATAAAAACTAAATAAATCTTTTTTAAAAAGATAACATCTTATGTATACACAATGGAATGATATTTAACAACAAATTTTAGCAAAATCCTGACATATCTTATGACTAAGAGACTAGATGGACCTGGAGGACATAATATTAAGTGAAGTAAACTAGGGACAGAATGGCACACATCACATTATCTCATTTACATGTCAAATCTACACAAGCTAGTCTAACAGAAAAATACCCCGCTATGGCTGGCCTGTGGCGTTGTGTGTGTATATGTGTGCGTCTGTGTGTGTGAGTGGGGTGGGAGTGTGAGTAAACCATTGTGAAGAAATTTAAAAAGATGATAAACTAGGCGGATCAGCTCTGGTGTACAGTTTCACACACTGTGCATTTAAATTAGCTAGAAACAAAACGTTTGAGTACTCTTATCACAATGAAATGACAAATGCTTGAGATAGCGCACAATCTAAATATCAAGAATTGATCCGTACACAACATGCACATGTGCCAAAACACTGGGCTGCACTCCAGAAATACGTACAATTATTGTGTACATTACAAAGTCAGTAAATTAGGGCCTGCAAGTAAACCTAGTGACTAAAGTCCTGGCGTTGCATGTGCCAGGATTCCATCTGGGTGCAGGTTCTAACCCCGGCAGTCCCGCTTCCCATCCGCTATTTGCTTGTGGCCTGGGAAAGCAGTCAAGGACGGCTCAAAGCATTGGGACCTTGCACCCACATGGGAGACCTGGAAGAGGCTCTGGGCTCCCAGTTTCGGATCTCTGCAGTTCTAACTGTTGAGGCCATTTGGGGAGTGAACCATCAGATGGAAGATATTCTTCTCTGTCTCTTCTCTCTGTATATCTGACTTTGCAATAAAAATAAAAATAAACCTTAAAAAAATATAAAAAAAAAAAGTAAGTTGAAATTTTGAAAAATAGCAGAAAGAAATCATTAAATTTTAAAGATTTATAGTTGGTAAGCAATGTCTTAGCACACATTTACTACTTTCTGTAGGTGTTAAAGCCATTTCAAGAGACACATGTTTATGAGATCACATAGCCATCGACAGACTCAGATGTTTTATGCAGATCACTTAGCTAAGGAAAACTATAATTTGTTATGTAACTCAGCCAGTGTGTCCTTTTAGATCACATTGGGAAATGACCATTGATTTTTGCTGCAATTTGTTTTTCACTTTGTTACCTTGGTAAGATTGGCTGACTGTGTCCTTTCCTTGACATTCCATGAACACCTACAGGGCTCAGCCGCCCCTTCGTATTCCTGTGCTCAATGAGCTTCAAGAAATAAAATGTTAAGGGAATGTGCAGGAAGTAAAACGGCTGAAAATCATCATTTCAGAGTTAATTATTCAGTGTAGTAATTAGGTCACCACTTGCGATTCCTGTAGTATCCTGGTTTAAGCCTAACTTTAGCTAAGACACACCCCAGAAGGCAGCAGCCAATGGGTCAAATACTTGGATCCCTGCTACCCATACACCCAAGACCTAGACGGGTTCTAGGTGCCCTGGTTTTGTCCTGGTCCAGCCCTGCCTATTGTGGGCTTATGAGGTGGAATAGAAAATCTCTTTCAAAGAAAATGTGAATAAATTCCAAAAAAAATTTTAAAATAGGGGCCGGCATTGTGACATATCAGCTAGGTGCCACCACTTGAGATGCCAGCAACCCACATGTGCACCATTTCAAGTCCTGATGTTTCCAGTCCCTAATAATGTGCCTGGGAAAGTAGTGAGGGAAGGCTCAAGGACTTGGAACCCTGCACAGGGCGAGGGTCATGAAAAATCCTGGCTTCTAACTGGTCCAGCGCCTGTCATTGCAGCCATTTTGGGAGTGAACCAGTGGATTGAAAACCTAATTGGGTCTTTCAAATAAATAAATACATCTCTTTTTAAAAAACTTAAACTAGTATTTTTCTAAAAAAAAAAAATATATATATAAGCAATGTTATAAAAACTGAATCAGGAAATTACCAATATAGACACATAATAAATTAAAATGCATATTCTAATGAAGATCAGAACATTATGATAGCCCTCAAGAATCTCTTCCAAAAAACAACCATATAGTGGGAACTGCCTAGACATCATCCCATACATGATACTCTGAATTTAACCTATGCAATGAATTAAAACCTATGCATTACTGCAGCCCAGAGTATATAATCTGTATGCAATCACAAGGGAACATCCGACTAATCTGGGGCCTGGTACAGTAGCCTAGTGGCTAAAGTCCTTGCTTCGCAAGTGCCAGGATCCCACATGGGCTTCAGTTCTAATGCTGGCAGCCCTGGTTCGCATCCAGCTTCCTGCTTGTGGACTGAGAAAGCAGTTGGGGAGGGCCTTGAAGAAATGACAGCTCAGAAGAAAGAATTATATTCAGTGACCAATCTTTATTTCTCAATACCTTCACAAAACATAAACAGGAATCCTAAATAGCTGATTATCAGAATAGAAATGCATAGCGCGAACATGGAACATCTTAGGGATATCAGTAAGTAAGGAACTCCAAAACGAAGTGACCGATGTGAAATAACATCTACCGATCCTATGTAAGAAAATCTGAATATCAAAATAATGATAGAACTATCACCTAAGTGTGTAACAAGAAAGCAACACTGTGGTACGGCATATTAAGCCACCACTTGCCAGGCCACAAATTCAAGTACAGGTACCTTGCTTCCAACCCAGCTCACTGCTAACATACTTGGGAAAGCAGCAGAACATGGCCCAAGTGATGGGTCCCTGCCACCAGGGGATGGGGTGCCTGGAGCCGGCCTCAGTCCCAGCTGAGCAAAGCCAGGAAGTAAAGCTCTGGTTGGAAGTTCTCTACCTTCCACATAACTGCTAATATACATGGAAATGCTGCACCTTATAATTCTAGGCCAACTCCTCCATAGTAACAGAAGGAGTGGTGTACTGGGAAGTCACATCTGGTCACTAAAACAGTAAAAACCAACTCAGGCACAAGCCACTGTTAAAATTACGAGTTCAACCCTGCTGAGGAGCCCAAAAGGAGCCATCTTAACCCAGTGATCATTCCACCTAAAGCTGAGTACCACATAAAAGGATGAAGTGAGAACACCTCAGTTCCTCTCTGTTATTCTCCACAAGAAATAAGTGATAAGTATGATCATAAGCAATTCTGGAAGTTGAGCGACATCCTAACAAATTAAATGGCATTACCTCTTTAAATGTCAAAATCTGGCCCAGCACAATAGCCTAGAGGCTCAAGTCCTCACCTAGCATGTGCCGAGTTCCTATATGGGCATGAGTTCTAATCCTGGCAACCTCACTTCCCATCCAGCTCCCTGCTGTGGTCTGAGAAAGCATTCAAGGATGGCCCAAAGCCTTGGTACCCTGTACCTGAGCGGGAGATATGGAAGAGGCTCCGGGCTCCTGGTGTCAGATTGGCTCAGCTCTAACCGTTGCAGCCACTTGGGGAGTGAATCATCAGATGCAAGATCTACCTCTCTGTCTCTCCTCCTTTCTGTATATCTGACCGTCCAATAAAAATTAAATCTTGGGGCCCACTGTGGTGGCCTAGTGGTTGAAGTCCTTGCCTTGAATGCGCTGAGATCTCATATGGGTGCTGGTTGTAATCCCAGCATCCATGCTTTCCATCAGGCTCCCTGCTTGTGACCTGGGAATGCAGTCGAGGATGACCCAAAGCCTTGGGAACCTGCACCCGTGTGGGAGACCCAAAAGAGTTCCTGGCTCCTGGCTTAGGATCGGCGCAGCACTGGCCATGGAGGTGCCTTGGGGAATGAATCATGGGGCAGAAGATCTTCCTCTCTGTCTCTCCTCTCATATGTGACTTTGCAATAAAAATAAATAAATCTTTAAGGAAATAAAAAATAAATAAATCTTTAAAAAGTCAAAATCATCAGAAGATCGGGAAATAAACATTGCTGCAGATGGAAAAGAAGTGCATGCTCATGACTATTGGACACACGGTTCAGAGTTGGGAGCATTGACTCTTCAGAAGATGTGATTTATTTGTTCGGTTTTATTATAAGAGATAGTACTGGGGTAATTTGGGAAATCAGATGGGGACATCTGGATTAGACTGTAATAATACACTGCTGTTACCTTCCTGGTTTTGACAGGCATTCTCCGGCTATGTAGGAGGCAAACTGGGGTTTGAAGAGTATGAACATGCCATCTGAATTTACTTTCTAGTCTCCTATTTGACTCTCAGAGACATGCCGTGTCTGGGCGTATGGCTGGCATTCCAGCATTCCAGGACGAATACCTAGAAAGCTCTATCACAGCCTCCAATGGTCAGGACCACCCCGTACCAGTAATTACTCAGTCCAACATGCCAAGAATACTCAGATTAAGAAATGGAGAAAGATGAAAATTCCTGCCACTCACTACAAACCATGAACTACCTCTGCACCTCCTAGACATGGGTCACTGTGCCTTTACATCTACAAAGATCAGAAACAGCATTGGAGAAAATGCAGTCTTTGTGGCTTATCAGCTACATGAGGGTGCTGCTATTTGGAAAGACTGGAATGACTGCTGAGGATACCTCCCAAATATAGCTGCCCTGTTTTATTCTCCCCGTATACACAGGGATAACCTATGTAAAAACCCCATGGAGGGGCCAGCGCTGTGGGGATTCAACATGCTACTGCAGCACGGCATCCTATATAGGCACCAGCTCATGTCCTGATTACTGATTTCTGCCGCCCACTAGAGAGATATGAAAGAAGCTCCTTGCTCCCAGCTTTGGCCAGACCTGGTACAGCCACTGTGGCCATCTGGGGAGTAAATCAGGGGATGGAATATCTCACTCTCTAACACTCTGAACTCAGTATCTCAAGTACCTAAATCTTAAAAGGAAAAAAGAATGAGAAAGAGAAAGAAAGAAAGGAAGGAAGGAAGGAAGGAAGGAAGGAAGGAAGGAAGGAAGAAAGAAAGAAAGAAAGAAAGAAAGAAAGAAAGAAAGAAAGAAAGAAAGAAAAGCAGCCAGCCTTAGAAAACTGAGCTTTCCACAAATCCCAATTTTTCATTTACTTAAAGCAAACCACTTCAGGCAATGCAATGCTAGGACTATTATGTTAAGATACAACTTTCAAATGAGGTCAGTTCCAAAACCCTTTAATTTTATAAACTGGTAATAATTTTCTTCTGATACTACCAGATTATATCCACCAAGAAATAGGTCAGCTGCTGAATGGGTTTCTGTGACCTGGTTTACTATAGGCCAGATAAATTCTTTTTTTTAAAAAAGATTTATTTATTTTATTACAAAGTCAGATATACAGAGAGGAGGAGAGACAGAGAGGAAAATCTTCCATCCGATGATTTACTCCCCAAGTGAGCCGCAACGGCCGGTGCTGCGCCGATCCAAAGCCGGGAACCTGGAACCTCTTCCGGGTGTCCCACGCGGGTGCAGGGTCCCAATGCATTGGGCCATCCTCGACTGCTTTCCCAGGCCACAAGCAGGGAGCTGGATGGGAAGTGGAGCCACCGGGATTAGAACCGGCGCCCATATGGGATCCCGGGGCATTCAAGGTGAGGACTTTAGCCACTAGGCCACGCCGCTGGGCCCTAGGCTAGATAAATTCTTCAAAATCAGGTCAAGCACATGTACGCTACTACTGCCTTCTTAAACTACGTTAGCAACAATAAAATGACAGTAACATGGAATTCAAAACAAAGTCTAAAACTTTAACACAAGTAGATACAAATGAACCCAACTAAACATGGAACACAGGTGGGCCTGGCCTAATGGCTCAAGGGCTAAATCTTTACCATGCACCCACTGGGATCCTGTATGGGCACAGGTTCATGTCCCACTTGCTCCACTTCCTGTTGAGCTGCCTGCTTATGGACCAGTAGGGCAGCAGGGAATAGCCAAAACCTTGGGACTCTACACATGGGAGACTTGGAAGAAGCCCAGGCTCCTGGCTTCAGATTGCCTCAACTCTGGCTGTTGCAGCCATTTGGGGAGTAAACCAGCAGACAGAAGATCTCTTTCTCTCTCTTTCCTTCAGTTAATGTGCCTTTCCAATAAAAATAAATAAATCTTTTTAAAAATTCCCCTAAAAATCCTGTTAATTGCGTTGGTAAATTATTTTTGCTTATTGAATGTATTGCAAGTGATTTTAACTTTCAAAATACTGAAACTGTTTTGTGTTTGGCCAGCATGAAGCCTATGAAGCTATGCCTTGTACCTTTTAATGTAACCTCTATCATCTTTTAGTATTTCTGAGTTCTCTGAACAATTAAAATGACCTACACTCATCTTGTACCCCACAGATGGAGACAGAGAAAAACGAGTGGTTCCATCTCCCATTCACTTCTTAATTACCCACAATGCCTAGGACTCGACAGACTGCAGCTGGAACCTCAATTTAGGTCTCATGTGGATGATAGGGACCCAGAAGCCATCATCTACTGCTCCTAGGATCCACTACAACAAGACATCAAAACTGGGAGCTGAATCTGGGAACCAAACTCAGGCACTTCAATACAGGATGCAGGCATCGCAGCTGGCATAAGAGCTAGACTGCCCTCAGGACGGTATTTTCAGATACATATACATTGCGAGACGGTTACTTTCAACAGGGGAGTTAATGCAGGCATCAGCTTCCACAGTTACTTTTTATTTTTCAAGATGTGTTTATTTTTATTATAAAGGAAGACTTACAGAGAAGGAGAGATACAGAGAAGGCAAGACACAAGGTCTTCCTTCCGCTGGTACACTCCCCAAGTGGTCGCAACAGCCCCAGCTGAGCTAATCCAAAGCCAGGAGCCAGGACTTATTTGGGTTTCTCATGCGCATGCAGAGTGCCAAGGAGTTGGGCATTTTCTACTACTTTCCCTGACCACAGGAAGGGAGGTGGAGCATCTAGGTTACAAACTGGCACCCATATGTGATCCTGATGCATGCAAGGCAAGAACTTTCGCCAGTAGGCTACCGTGCCAGGCCCCTAAATTATCTTTTTTACAAAGTGGTTATTTTCATTTGTTCCAAACATAGTACCAGAGAGTGCCCTTTCAACCACTGATATACTCCCTAAATGCCCAAAATGGCCAGGCTAAAAACAAGTAGGAAACAGGAATGAGTAACTCCAATTCTGCAGATAGCAGAGACCCAAGTACTTGGGTTATATAATCTGTTGCCTTCCCTGGCACATGCGCAGGTACCTGGATTAGAAGTAGAGTAGTTGGGGGTCCAGCACAGTAGTCTAGTGGCAAAGTCCTTGCCTTGCACCACGTGCCGAGATCCCATAGGGGTGCTGGTTCATATTCTGGCAGCCACATTTCCCATCCAGCTCCCTGCTTGTGGCCTGGGAAGGCAGTCAAAGACTGTCCAAAGCCTTGGGACCCTGCACCCACGTAGGAGACCCGGAAGAGGCTCGGGACTCCTGGCCTTGGATTGATTTAGCTCCAGCTTTGGTGGCCACTTGGGGAGTGAATCAACAGATGAAGCATTCCCCGACCAGGGCTGCAAAGGGCCCCCAGATCCCCTAACCCTCCAGATTGCCAGGGGCTGACAGAGCATCCCCGACCCGGGCCGCAGAGGGCCCCTAGACCCCCTAACCCTCCAGGATGCTTGGGGCTGACAAAGCATCCCCGACCCGGGCCGCAGAGGGCCCCCAGATCCCCTAACCCTCCAGGATGCTTGGGGCTGACAGAGCATCCCTGACCCGGGCCGCAGAGGGCCCCCAGATCCCTAACCCTCCAGGATGCTTGGAGCTGACAGAGCATCCCCGACCCGGGCCGCAGAGGGCCCCCAGATCCCTCACCCTCCAAGAGGCCGGGGGCCAGCCCCGAGCAGACCCTGCACAGGCCTGGGGAAGGAGCACCAATGTGCTACCCTTCCTGGAGACTGACCTTTTTTTTTTTTAAATATTTATTGTATTTTTATTGAAAATGCAGGCAGCTAAAAAGGAAGATCCTGTGCCCACTAACTCACAGTTTTGCGCAGCTCAGCTCTTCTCTCCTGGCCGAGCTGGAAGGCGGCCATTACTGAGCACGTTGGGGTCACGTAGGTGACGTCGTTATGTTGGCACTGGGGTCACGCACACGCTGGGTTCACGCAGGCGTCAGGGTCACTCTCACGGACCAGTCGATGTGAGTACTCCGAGCCGAGCAGACGGATGGAACCCGAGGTGAGTGCAGGTCAGGTTAGTGATTGTGAGGGCCCGGGCCGGGGTGGAGGGTCACCGGCAGGGATAGTGAGTGTGTGGGCCCGGGCCGGGGTGGAGGGTCGCCAGCAGGGATAGTGAGTGAGGGCCCGGGCCGGGGTGGGGGGTCACCGGCAGGGATAGTGAGTGAGGGCCCGGGCCGGGGTGGAGGGCTCCTGGCAGGGAGAGTGAGTCTGAGGTCCCGGGCCGGGGTGGAGGGTCGCCAGCAGGGATAGTGAGTGTGAGGCCCGGGCCGGGGTGGAGGGTTCCTGGCAGGGATAGTGAGTGTGAGGGCCCGGCCGGGGTGGAGGGTCACCGGCAGGGTTAGTGAGTGAGAGGGCCCGGGCCGGGGTGGAGGGTCACCGGCAGGGATAGTGAGTGTGTGGCCCGGGCCGGGGTGGAGGGCCCCCGGCCAGTGTGAGGTGTCACTGGCCTGCTGTAGTCAGTGCTGAGGGTCACCAGGCCAAGGTGGAGGGCCTCCCGGCAGGGGTGGAAGGCCCTGGGTAGGAAGAGGAACCTGCAGGGCCTTGAAAGGTGCCCCAAAACCCTACCCTTCCAGCAGGCGGGGTGACTGCCCAAGCGGCCCCTTACCCAAGAAAATGTTTTGAAGAGCAAAAACATCGAAATCCGTGAGATATAGTTTCTGCTAATATCTGTTAGTGAAGTGTGTCTCCTGTAGGCAACAAATAAATGGGTTTTGTTTTTAATCCAGTCCACTAATCTGTGGCGTACGGTTGAGCTTAAGCCTATTACTTTAAGTGTTAATATGTATAAGTGGGAATTTGGTCCTGTCATTTTAGGAATGGGTCCTTCATTGATTTAGTGTTCTGTTGTCATTTTGCTGGGATGTTCTTCACATTTGCCTTTGGTTTTGCTGGGTGCTATTCCTCTTCTCTGTCAAGAGAACATCTTTAAATATCCTTTATAGGGCAGGTTTGCAAGAGGTATATTCTTTTAACTTTACTGTGGAAGAATTTGTTTTCATTGCCAAAGAAAAGAAAGCTTTGCTGGATATGTTATCCTAAGCTAACAATTTTTTTTTGCTTTTAGAATCTGGAATATGTCGCTCCATTCTCTTCTTGCCTGTAGAGTTTCCTGTGAGAGGTCTCCTGTGAGTTTGTCATTCCTTTATATGTCAGTTGACTTTTTTTTTTTGGTAACGTGCACTTAACTTTAAGGATCTTTTACTGCTGTTTGATTGAAGAGAGCTTGATTTTCATGTGTTGTGGTGAAGAATGTTTTTGGCACACCTTATTGGGAGTTCTGTGACCCTTCTGGATGTTGTTTCCCAATTCTTTCGCTACATTGGGGAAATTTTTGCTTATTATTTCATTGAATACACCATTAATCCCAGCTTTTTTTTCTGCACCTTCTGAGACTCCCATAATTCTTACATTAGGACTCTGTGTCTTTCAAATCTTGAATACATTTTTTATCCTGATCCAGCTCTGCCTCCAGCCTTTGTTTTGTTTTCCCCTGGTGACAGGAAATATCTTCCAATTGTGAGATTCTTTCTTCTGTTTGCTTCATTCTATTTTGGAGACTCTCCACTGTAATTTTAATTTTCTCCACTGTATTCTTCATTTCTAATGTATCAGTTTTTATTTTGATTCATTTCTAGTGTGACATATTCCATAAATTCCTTGAATGCCTGTTTTGTGTGCTTCTCGTTGTTGATAAGCAGCTTTATAACAAGTGTTTCGAATTCTGTATCCCTCATTTTCTGGATGTCTTCCTTGATTAACTTTGAGATTGGTAAAGGCTTTTGCTCCTTTGGAGGGGAGTCTTCAGTAATATTCAATGTGCCTTTGTTTGTTCTTTTGCTCTTGATCATTGTACGTCTGGTTAGCAGAGTCTTCTCCTTGGGGCGGGTTTCTAAGCTGTGTCACCCACAGGTTTACAGTTTAATTTTACTTATTGCAGTTGGTACATGGCTCTTTGCTTGCTGCCAATTGTGCCACTCCTTCCTTTGAGTTCCAGATCTGGGTTCTTGTGCTAGATTTTCCCCATGGTCTTTGTAGCCCCAGCTCCTGGCTCACCATTCTCCATCAGCTTTGATGTTGTGCTGAGGCTGCACCATTGTCTGTACAACCTTTCTCCCACTTTTGGTTGGAGCAGGTCCCAGGATTAGGGAGACACCAGGTGTCGTATATAGCTAGGTTGTTGGTGATGATGATCTTGCTGGAACCTGTTGGGCATTAGTTCTGAGGGCCACATGACCTATTTTGATGCATACAATGTAATAGTCGGTGTTATTTTTCTGTGTGACCAGTGCAATGCACGGAACTCGGTGAGTTCTGGTGAGCTCAGCACATGTGCAGTTCACTGTTGTCCCCTGCAGTCCTGAAACTTTTGCCACACTGTACAAAATGGTGCCTGACATGCCACTACTAGAGTTCTTGATCTGCTGGAGGTCATGTCTGAGGGCTCCCTGGACCTGTCTTGGGTGGCACCTGTAGGATCCTACGTTGTTGCAGTTTACTGAGTCAGAAATGTGTTCACTCCCAGCTCAGCATATGCTCAGGCCTTTCCCTTATCTTTGCCTTCTTATGCAAAATGCTGCCCAGTTTGGCTCTTGGGGGCGAACTGGCCTGTGAAATCCACCCTGTTCCCGTAGTGCCCATCTAGAACCTGCTACTCTGTCTCTGCTCCTGGTCAAATCAAACAGACCAGCAGGATGGGCAGTTTTTTGTCCAGGTTCACCTCCAGAGCTCTCAGTGAAAATCCTTTCCCACCTGGTTGCTGGTGGAGTTCTGGCTGCTGGTCGAGTTCAGATTGCTGTTAGCTGAATGCCGTTGGAGTATCAGTCACTGCAACATCACATCATTGTGTCTGCTGCTTTCTTGTGTCTGTCAGTCTCCAGATACCCCTCTGCTGTTGTTCTGTCTTCTATTTCCTGGAATGTGTCTTCTCTGCTTCATCCTGATTAACTGTTTCTTAGTCTGTTTAAACATGTTGTTACCCTATTCTGACATCTTGCCCTTTGCGTATTTCTTGATTTAGGTGCCCAGGGAGAGGAGGGAGGAGGAAGTGGGAGAGAGATATGGGAAAGAGAGAGTCAAGGGGAAATGGGGGTTGGGAAAGGGAACCAGCACAAGAAATGGGGGTGTGTATATGTGTGTGTGCTTAAGTATATATACACGTGCTTATAAAGGTGTATGTGTAATTATATATATGTGTGTGTATATGAGTGTAAGAGTGTATGTTTTTACTTAAGTATGTATGTATGAATAAATGTGTTTAGGTATGTGTATACATATGTGCCTATACATGTATATTTATGCATGCTTTTACAGGTATATGTGTTTATGTATAATTGTTTATGCAATCAACAAATGGTTATGTGTGTGCATACATGCATTCATGTAGGTAATTCAGTGTGTGTATGTATTATGTGTTTATGATGTATATACCTATGTATTTAGGCATTGTGTGTTTGCATGAGTATGTATGAATACAGGTGTGTATTTGTTTACTTAGTTATACATTTATGTATGATGTGTGTGTGAGTGTTTATGTATTTCTTGAAACACAACAGAGTGGGGCAGAGGGAATATATAAGTTCTTCACCCACTGGTTCTCTCTCTCTGCAAGTGGCTGCCACAGGCCACACTGGGCCTCACCAAAGCCAAGGCGCCAAATCTCCCTGTGGGTCTTCCCCATGGGTAGCAGGGACCCAAGCATTTGGGTGGGGAAAGGGAACTAGGGGAAAGAATGGGGTCTGTATTCGTTGAAATGTATGTCTGTCAATATAGGTGTACATGTGTACTATATATCATAAAGTATATTCATGCAAATATGTATGTATGAATGTAGGCATGAATGAGTTTATATAGGTCTGTATTTGTGTATTCTCATGTTTAGATATGGGAACATTTCATGGGCTTTCAGCGGGCACAGGAATAGAGGGGACATGGGAGACAGGAGAGGAGGGAGGAAGAAGGGGGAGAGAGGGAGACTGTGAAGAAGAGACAAGGGGAGACGGGGTGGGGAAAGGGAAACAAGGCAAGGAATGGGGTATTGGTGTATTTGTATGTGTGCTTATGTATATATGCATGTGCTCATATACATATAAGTAACTTATAATGGCATATGTGTAATTACATATGTATGTGCTTATGTATGTAGTCGTGCATACTTTTACATAAGTGTATAATTAGGTAAGCAAGTGTTCTGGCATGCCGAAGTGGGAAAGAGATGAGGAAGGGGAGAGACAAGAGAGGATGAGGGTGGGGCTGCGGACACACAGGGAACCAGGACAAAGAATGGGGGTATTTGTGCATATGTATGTGTTTTTAGGAGAGTATAATATGTATGTATATGGATAACATAAAGGCATAGATTTTACTATGTATGAATGTAGGCATTATGGCTTTATTGAATTTTGAATTCACAAGTGGACTCTATTGTCTAAATTCCTAGCTTTGGGAGGTTTTCCCAGTTGCTGGTGTTACTAAGTTTCTGCTTTCATTTCAGTCAGGTACGGAAGATAGTTTATGTGATTTTAAATCACTTCAGTTTATCAGTTTGTTTCATGATCCAGGGAGTGGTCTGTGTTGGTGAATGGTTCTTTTGAACTTGAAATGAGTGTGTGTTCTGCTGTTGTTGAATTAGGTTCAATTACTGGGTGGAAAGGTTGAATTCTTTGGTGTTTCTGCTAAATTATTGACTGTTTATCTTATTACTGGTTTTTGGGCAAGAAGTATTAAAGACTGCATTGCAGTTATAAATCTATGGATTCCTCCTCTGTTCTCTCAGTTTCACAACTTTTTGTTTTTGTTTTTGTCTTTGATTGGTTGGTTGGTTTTATATCTTTTATGTATGGGAGGTGTTGTGAGGAAAATGTATTCAGGGTTTTTCTCTTCATTGGTGAATTTGCCCTTTCTTTGTTGTGTAAAGTTCATCTTTTATTCTAGCAGGTTTGTTTACTCTGCAATCTAGTTTTTCAGATATGAATATGGACACTTGGTTGTTGTTTCGAAAGATTTTGGTTGCCATGTCATTTTTTTTTTATTCTACTTACAGTGTCTGAGATGGTCTGAAGCCAAGAAGCAGAAGCTGTCTCCAGGTCTCCCTTGTGGTTGTTGGGTTCCAAGGATTTGACCGTCCTCTGCTGTACTCACTGGGAACTGGATCCAAAGTGGAGCAACTGAGACATGAACAGACACCCATATGTGACACTGGCACCACTGGCAGAGACTTCTCCAAGAGCGGTTGCTTGACCAACTGCTGTAATCTCCTCTGTGCTACAACTTTGTGGAGCCTTGGATGTCACCCAACTCCTTTGACCTCCATGTGCCAGGTCAGTGTCACCATGGATGCCATGCGGAAGATGACACCCAGGTGCATAGCAAGGCAGCAACTTGTTTGCAGGGGCTCTCACCAAGGCCCGTGTGCTCTTCAGCATCTCACAAGGCACTTGTCCAGCCAGCAGCCTCCCCTTCCCAGTGGTGCTCCGTGGAAACCACTAGGTCTCAGTGTGTGCAAGCTGGGCAGCAGCCACCTGCAGGCCCTGGCTGGTGGTTTCCTTGAGTTGATCCTGGGACTCAGGGCTGCAGAAGCATCGGAAGCTGCAGATGTCCAGGTGCAGAATGGAGACCCTTGTTGGTGAGTGGTGGCATCTCTTCTCACTTCCTTTTGTGATTTTGTTCTGCTGGTCTTGCTATGCCTTTGTACTTAGTGTATTACACCATTCTTCTGCAGCTGATTTGTTGTGTGTGTGAGGTTATGCTGCTGGAGAATAGGGTTAATTCTGCCTCTTTCCCAGAATGGTTGCTTTTTATTTCCTTGCTTCCAGCTCCAGTTGCCCCACTGTAAAACCGCTAAAACAATGGATAGAAGTAAATGAGCACTCAAATGGTTCTCTTATACCTGGTCTAGGAGGAAATATTTAAGTTATTTTGTTCATGTATGATATTAGTTGTAAGGAGATCTTTTCAGGGAAGATTGCTGTGAAGCTGAGATTTTTCTTCCATTCTTAATTTGTTGATTTTTTTAAATATTGCAGAGGACCTTTTTTCCTTCATGATAATGAAGTTCTTCTATGTTGTGGTGTGTGTTTTCAATCAAATTTTTAAAAATCTTATTTCACTATTTGTATTTTCCCAGATAGCTTTGTTGTCTGTGGAGGTGATTTCCAGGTTTATAAATTTTTATTGTATTAAAATGATTTATTACAACGATTGATCTTTTTCCATGTCATCCTTGTATTTCTGGAGTTATTCTGAAATACACACCAGATGTACATATTTTATTATGCTTCTGTAGTTTGCAATGTGTTGAAAATTTGGCAAATAGTCACAAGTGATGCTTTTGTATAATAACTTCATAATCACATTGTTTTTCCTTTTCCTCTATTTCTTTGAATGGTCTGTGACTCAGGTTTTAATGATGTTTTAAGTATTTGGAAATTTTCAGAAATGAAGCCATCTGGTTTTAAACATCTCTTCATGGTGTTTTGGTTTCTTACTAATTCTGTCTTGTTGTGAGTTACAATTGTGTTCAGATTGTCTTTCACTGGACTGAGTTTTAGCGAATATGTCTTTCTTGGATGAATCTGTTCTATCTATATTGCCTAAATTCTTGAAAGATTGATCTAAGATGTTTTCAGTGTTTACGATTCACTCCTTTCCTTTTCTGTTTTTAGTTATTTATGGTTGGGTATGACTGGCAGAAATTTTCTTCTTTGGTTCTGATCGAATTTTGCAAGTGCTTTGTCTTTTTTCCTTGTTTTCTCTTGAGAATAATTTGTCAGTTTCATCGATCGATAGTCAACTGTAGACATGAATGAATTGCTGTAGTGATTTGGTATCATTTTAATGTTTTCTTTTTCTTCCTTCTACTTGCTTTACTATTTGCACTTATGGTATTTCAGGTAAGCATGTAGGTTATTGCTTTTATGCTCTGTATTCTCTAGACACAGTGGTAGAATTCCTTGTTGCTGTCCTGCAGTGAGGGCCTTTGAAGACTAAGGGTCACATAGGCATAAAGAGGTTCTTCAATACCCATTGACATGTATGAGAGTTAAATGGGATGTGGGACAGACTAAACGAATTTGCAGTACATAGTGGCAAGCATGGGAACCAGAGTAGGGGGCAGGTCTGGTGGGGCTATGGGCAGCTGCCCCAACTAACTGCAGCTCCCATTGGTTTGTATGAAGTGGGCAGGATCAGGCTGGACTGCAACACCCATTGTTTTGCGTGGAAGACAGGGCTGGAAACAGAACTGACCCAGCAGTTGCAACCACCATCATGTGCATAAGCTGATTGGAGTGACGGGCCATGCAGGACCCTATACTCGTTAGCACACACATGAATCAGGAATGGGATCATCTCAGACAAAGTTTCTTTGTAAATCCCTCCAACTGAACTGCTGATCTCAGAACCCCAACCATGAAGAGACTGTCTCAGCCAGTGGATTCTGAACAGATTTCATCATATTTGGATTGACGAGATTGGCAGCAATTCAAAACTGTTGATCTGTCAAAACTGCTTGAGCAGGACCCTCGAGCATGCCCCACATTGGGGACCTGGGGTGGGTGGGAGGCTGGGTGGGGCTTCTCCCTTTTTTTCTACCCTGACCTCAGATACAGGGAATGAATGATGGTATTAGTACTGGAACAGTGGTCTTACCCACTTTCCTGTTGCCCTTGACCCACTGTACCCAATCAACTATGTGAGATCATAAAAAAAAATAGAGAGAGAGAGAGAAAAGAAAAAAGAAGGAAGGTAGGTCTGAAACAGAATGTAATTTATGTTCTTGCAAGCTAGGGTGTCAGTCAGTGGACAACTTGTGTTTGTAGCTGGCCTCTAATAAACAGCTTATGCTGAAAAAAAAAAAGCAAATACCGCACCACACCACCATGCTTTTTATCCATTAGTTTGGGGGGTTCCTACACTCATTTTTTCCTGTTTCAACTCTTCAATATTTTGTCCTGATTTCTTGGATGCTTTCTCGGATTTCAGCTGGATATGGTTTTATTTTTTCCTGTGATTTATTGTTATTTTTGTTGTTTTGTTGTTGTTGTTTTATAGTGTACTTGCATAGGCTCTGGGGTTTCCTATCCCCTCCCCAAGTCCCCTTCCCTCACTGATTTCCCCCATATTAATGTAGTAGCATAGTCCATCATAAAGAGTCACATGACCATCATTCTGATGCTTAACTGTAACCTTACTTTGCAGGTAGGAACAATGGAAGAGAGTCCAGGGTGTTATTGTCAGATCATATTTCTAAGTGTTGCTCAGAGTTCATCACTGGTTTGGAAGTAGAGATGCATACTGCATCACATCTTTACAGCTGGTTAGGATAGTTTCTATTACACAGTTACTATACTTAAATGAAAAGCTGTAAACCAAAATCACCAACAGGAACAGTAATCAAAAACTTAGAATGACATCAAGTTAAATAACATGCGACTGAATGGCCAATATGTCACTGAAGAAATGGAAAAGAAAATCAAAAACTTTCCTGAGGAAGGCGATGCTCCCGTATGACCTAAGTGTCACTGAAGTTAGTAGTAGAAAAGAAGCACATTTTGAGGAAATGAAATAAAACACACAACTGTCAAATTCCATGAGATGAAGCAAAAACAGTGTTACAAATGATTTTAATAATGTCCTCCCTCTGTTGTTTCCTGTGTTGTACAGTAAGACAATCAAGTGTATTCTTTTTTTTTCTTGTTTCTTTTTTTTTTTTTATTACATTGCATTATGTGACACAGTTTTATAGGTACTGGGATTCCCCCTATCCCTTCCCAAACCCTCCCCCCATGGTGGAGTCCTCCATCTTGCTGCATTGCCACAGTTCAAGTTCAGTTGAGATTCTTTCATTGCAAGCATATACCAAGCATAGAGTCCAGTATCTTATTGTCCAGATTAGCTCAATGGCTTCTTGGGGAGACCATCTCTTGTCTGAAGGTAGAGCGGGCAGAGTATCATCCCTATCAATTAAAAGCCCCAACATAACATCAGCAACAATTTATAACGTTATGGAATTAGTGGACTTAGTATTGACTAGCCAAAATGTTAAAAAGAAAATGCAAGTTCTTAACCACATAATGTGACTTCTTCATTGACATTTCAATTTTAGTTTATATACAACTGGGTTCTATACACCTTAAAATGGCTATAGATTACTATTCAACTGTCTCATGTCTATTTTCATTGTAGTATTTGGCTTTCTATAGTGTTGAAGCGTAATTTTGCTACACCTGGCTTTTTTTTTTTTTTTCGGGAAGTCTAGACTGGCTTATAACTCTAACAAGACATATGTCAACAGTTTAGGTGCAGAACAGTTTTAAGGAGGGGTGTGCAGAGAAATCTTCAATGCCCTAGTGAGGAGTAACTAATCTTTGTGTACCACCTAGTAAGATATAAGTGAGTCCACGCTGAACGTTTTCTGTCTGATTCTAGGCTTTCCTTGTTGTTCTCTGTCTGTCTATTCTAGATTTTTTGTTTGTTTGCTTGGTTATTTGTTTTGAGGGGTTTCTGGAGCCATCCTGATGGTCATTGGTTGTGGACCCAGAGTTGGAACCAAGCGAGGACCAGAGAGAATTCCCCTCCCTGGTCCCGAAGGAAGTTTACTGTTCTTCTGTTTCTGTGGACTGCTCAGGGCTGTTGGCTGTTGTTCTGATGCTCTTGGATCCTGGGAGGGAGGATTTGGACTTCTTCCATCCCATGTAGTAGATTCAAGCTGGAGTGGATGACCTCAGAGTTCTTGGCCTCCGAAGGCACTCCAATTCCCCATGGTCTCCTTGGTAGTTGGGGTATAGTCCTTTGTGCTTGTACTGATAGTCCATGGTGAGGATCCAGGAATCTTCAGGGTTGGGATACCAGCCTCCTCCTGTCCACCTGCTCCGCTCTGGGGTCCTCTCCTGCTCTATGCATATGACCTCCTGTTAAGAGGTTGTCGGGATCTCTCTTGATTCCCCCATATGTCTTTGTAATTTAACTATTGTCTAATGCTGATTCGAGTCTGTTGTCTGAGAGTTACCAGTTATGATCCTGGTAGGTTGTATTTCACATCTGCCTCACACATTCTAGGGAGATGAAAGATTTCTCTGCTGTCCCGTTCCATTATAGAATAACATAGGGTATTAAAAGTATATTAGGTTTTACAGTTCTTTGATGTAGATCATAAGCAGTCTGACTCACATTGATTGTTGGTTCATTGGTTATGTCACAATATCTTATTGCATGTGGGATAGGCTGTTTGAGGTTGAGATAATGTTACATTTTACAGGTACTATTTTTCATATTGACATCATTTTATCTTAATTTAAGACAAACATGTGGTATCTAACCTTTTGGGATTGGCTCATTTCCCTTAGCATTATGGTTTCCAGTTAGGCCCATTTGGCCACAAAGAACTGCTTTTTTTTTTTTTAAGAGCTGAGTAGTATTCCATGGAGTAGATGAACCATAGCTAAAAAGGAACCCTACTCCACTGCTGGTGGGGCTGCAAGTTGGTACAGCCTCTATGGAAATCAGTATGGAGAACACTCAAACAACTCAAAATCTGCATACCATATGATCCAGCAGTAGCACTCCTAGGAATATACCCAAAACACCTGTTACACAAGAAACCAACATGCATCCCTATGTTCATCGCACAATCAGTAATTGCAAAAACATGGAAGCAACTGAAATGCCCATCAGCAGAAGACTGGATAAGTCAAGTGTATTCTTGGCATCAGCTTTCTGCCATTGATGTGGTTTATGATGTTGTTGGCATAAGCAAGGGTAGCAAGTTAATATTCCTTTTTTAAAGATTTATTTATTTTTATTGGAAAGCCAGATATATAGAGAGGAGCAGAGACAGAGAGGAAGATCTTCCATTGGACGATTCACTCTCCTAGTGATCAAAATGGCCGGTCCTGCGCCTATACGAAGCCAGAAGTCTCTTCTGGGTCTCCATGCAGGTGCAGGTTCCCAAGGCTTTGGACCGTCCTCAACTGCTTTTCCCTGCCACAAGCAGGGAGCTTGATGTGAATAGGGTCCTTGGGGATCAGAACAAGTTTATGCTTGTTTACGTTCGTTTTTGTTTTGCATTCTTCATGGTGGTTGTCTTACATTTGAGTGAACATGGGATATCTGTCCTTTTGTGATTCGCTCATTTCACTGAGCAAAATGGTCTTCAGTTGAAACCATTTGTTTGCAAAGGGTAATATTTTATTCTTTGAAATAGCTGAGTTGAATTGCATAGAGTAGTTGTACCACAGTTTCTTGATGTGCTCCTCCTTCAATGGACATCTAGCTTGTTCCCATGTTTTTGCCATTGTTGATTGTGTTGCAGTGAATGTAGAGGTAAATGTTGCTTTCTCATGTGTATGTATCAGTTCTTTTTGATATACTCCCAGCAGTGGGATTGCTGCGTTATATGATAGGTTAATTTTCAGTTGCCTGAGTATTGTGCATACTGATTTCCAATTGCCTCTCATTCTGTTGTTTTGGATAGTTGATGAAGAATTGTGGTCATTTCCAGATTGGAATACATTGTAGAGTTAAGCAGTGAAGCTGTCTGGACCCAGATATTTCTTTGCTGGGAGGGATTCAATTACTGATTTGTTCTCTGTCTCACTTATAGGTTTATTTAGGTGATCTGTTGCATCATGACTTAGTTTAGGTAGGTGGTAGGACTCCAGGAATGTATCCATGTATTGAAAATCTTCTGATTTGTTGGCATGTATTTATTTGTAATTATATCTGGTTATTCTCTGAATGGTTATGTTATCTCTTTCATCTTTGATATTCTATTCCCTATTTTCTTTCATCCTACTAATCTTGTTTTCTTCTGCTTTTCAAAAAAAAATCAGTTTAGCCAGTGGGGTGTCTATTCTGTTTATTTTCCTGAGGAACCAACTCTTTACTGATTTTGTGTATTATCATTTTGGTCTCTGTTTGGTTTATTTGCTTTCATTTTGATTAGTTGTTCATTTTTTATGTTGAACTTGGGAATATTTTGCTTTTGTTTTTGTAACTCCTTCAGGTGTATGCTTAGCTCATTTACCTGGTGGCTTTCTTGTTTTCTAATATGGGCACTGCTTGGGATAAAGTTACCTCTTACCACTGCCTTGGCAGTGTCCCACAAGTTTTGGTAGGTTGTATTTGTGTTTTCTTTTGTTTTAAGGAATTTTTAAATTTCCTCTGTGATTTCTTCTCTAAGACATGGTTTGTTGGATAGCATTTTGTTCAGCTTTCAAGGCTTTACCAATTTTCTGGGGTATATTGGTTTCCTGGTAAATAGCTTTGCTTCATGGTGATCTGCGAAGATGTATAGGATTGTTTCAGTTTCTTTTAAAAATTGCTGCAGATTATTTTGTGACGTATGACATGGTCAATCCTGGAGAAGGTTCCATGTACAGCTAAAAAATGTATATCCAGTTTTCATGAAATGAAATGAAATGTTCTGTAAATGTTAATTCATCCCATTTGTTCTATTGTCTGTGTGAAATCTGTTGCTTCCTTGCTGAATTTCTGCCTTGTCGATCTGTCTGTTGCCCTGAATGGGGTGTTAAGGTCCCCTGCTACCGTTGTGTTGGTTTCTATGTCTTCTGTTAGGTCTGTCAATGAATGTGTCATGTAGCTGAGTGCGTTTCTACTTGGTGTGTATATATTTATTATTATTTCTTTTTGCTGGGTGGATTCCCTTGTTCATTATATAGTTTCCCTCTTCATCTCCTTTAGTGTTTTTCACCGTGAAGTGTATGTCATGTGATATTAGTTTGGCTACACTGGTTCTTTCCTTTCTATTGGTATGAAATATCCTTTTCCATCCTTTCACTTTCAGCTCCCTCTTATTTTTGTTGATGAGATGTGTCTCTTTTAGGCACAAGATTTCTGTGTTCTGCTCTTTGATCCAGTGTGTTAATCTGTGTCTTTGATCGATGAGTTTAAGCAAGTGACATACAAAGTTAATGTTGATAGGTTGTGATTTTGTCCTTTTGTTCTTGTTTGGGGATCTCTGTTTAACTTTGGCATCCTCTGTGTACTTTAATAGAAGGAACTTCCCCTTTACCATGGTTGAGAATGGCTAGCTTCTTTTCTTTGTGGCCCCCATGTGGGCTTTCATTTCAAGTCAGTGTTTGTCTATATTGTGTTTGTGGCTTCTGAATTTGTGGGTAGGGATGCTTCAGCCTCAGTCTCTGCTCTCAGTGTCTCCCTGGCCATTTCCCTCAGCCTCTTGGGCAGTGCTCCTTTCTCTGGTTCCTTCCACATTTCATGGAGCAAGTGAATCTGTGGATTGATTGGTAATGTGTCTGCTAAAAATGATGTTCTGTTTGGAAAGTTAGCTCTGCCAGTAGTTCCCCAACCATAGTGTTAGCAGGGACTGCTCAAACATGCCACCAGGTGGTTCCTGCCTGAAATCTTGAGGATTTTCATGTTCCCAGCATGGGTGTAGACTGCTGGATTTTAGTGCTTGCTCAGGCAAATGTGTCTGAGCTTTCCTTGCATTTCACTCCTGGATTTGTGGATTTCATTCCATCCCTGTCTCTTCCCCTTAGGTTTCTAGCATCTCTCTGTAGGTTGGCTCCAGTGACTCTCAGGGAGTTTAAGTATTGGACCTCTGGGTGTGATGTGGGTAGTGTCTTCCTTCCCTGAGTCCCACCCTCAGCCATTCACTCTGTAGCAGCTCACTCCCCAGCACTGTGTCTTCCCCCACCTGGAGTGTCATCAATCAGGTGGGCCTGTGAGCTTTTACTCATCCTTACTTCCCCTCAGCTGAGTGTTGTTCTGTGGCTTTTTGCCTCACACTGTCACTATGTAGCATGGAAGATTCCTGTTGCGAGTTCACCCTTGTGCTGGCTCCAAATTCCCCAATCCTGTGTTTGTGGGTTGTGCTGCCATCCTGTGGCTCACCTGGCTCACCTTATGCCTGGCTTGCTGGCTGCAAACTTGTGCATTTTCAACAGCTGCTTTGCGCATCTCTGCTTCTCTCCAGTGCCCTCCAGCGAGCTTCAGTCAACCAGTCTGGTGATTTTCTTTTTACAGCTCTGCGCTGCACCTGACTTTGTTTTACAGCTCACTTTGTACTGTTGGCTACACTCTCCTGGCTCAATCGATTGTCTTTACTGATTTATCTGGCTATGGTTTTGTGGTTTTGTACAAGTAAAGATCCCTGTTATCCTTCAACAGTTCTTCATGTTGAAATCAATAATGTCAACATGGAAAACTGCAAGGAAATCCCTGCCTCTTGGGGACATAGTGAAGGGAATGGAATTTTTCTCTAGACACATATCCACAGACCCGTGTATTCTAGCGCTGCACACAGTTGCATAGATAATCAGTAAAACAAGGTGGACAAAGGATAAAAAAAACATGTAGTGTATGTCCGGAAGTCTATCTTTTTTTCTTTTTTTTTTTTTGTTGCAAAATCAGATATATAGAGCGGAGGACAGAGAGGATGATCTTCCTTCTGATGTTTCAGTCCACAAGTGACCTTCAATGGCCAGTGCCTCGCTGTTCCAAAGCCAGGAGTTAGAAACTTCCTCCAGGGCTCTCACATGGGTGCATTGTCCCAAGGCTTTGGGCTGTCCTCAAGTGCTTTCCCTGGCCACAAGCAGGGAGCTGGATGGGAAGTGGAGCTGCCGTGATTAGAACCGGTGCCCATATAGGGTTTCGGTTCATTCAAGGTGAGGACTTTACCTGCTAGGCTACTGTGCTGCCCCCTCTAACTTTTTAAGAAAGATTTATTATAAAGACTTTGTATCAGGTGTTATATTTTAGTGGAAGTCAATTTCCCAACCAGTTCTGTCAGAAATACTGATAGCAACAGGCATGAAAAGATCAAACTAGCTGATTGTGTATTCAGGGTGATATCCACTCTTGCCCTAAGATATCTAGTCTGCACCTTCTTTGCCAAGTGTAAGATGAATGTGGTGACAATCTGATGGCAGGACCAAGAAGGGCTATTACTCAGGCAGCTGCCTGGCTCCAAGAGGTAGAGACATGCAGGTGAAGAGGGCTGCCACCCTGGTCTCAAACCCGTGACGACCACACTTGATTTATGTCTGTACCTCTTTGATTGGATCCCGGACGTGATTCCTAACTATTTTTTTTAAATTATTTTGCATTATGTGACAGTTTCATAGGCTCTGGGAATCCCCCCACCCCTCCCCCTCCCCTCCCCCCTGGTGGATTCCTCCACCTTGATGCAGTATTACAGTACAAATTCAATCAAGATTCTTTCCTTGCAAACATATACCAAGCATAGAGTCCAGCTACTTATTGTCCAGATGGGTTGAACAGTTTCTTGGGGAGACCATTTCTGGTCTGAAGTTAGAGCTGGTAGAATATCTTGAACCACTGGAGGCTACCAATATTTAATAACAACAAAAAACTTCCTGTTCTATAGCCTACTTGATCTAGATTCAAACACAAAATAGATATTTCCAAATTCATTTGCTATCATAAAAAACAAGAACATTTTAAAAGCAGAGCAAACAAGAATCCACTACATAAAAACATACTCAAGAGTACAGGTACACCTGTGTGTCTCCGGTGCAGGGGGAGTGTGGAGGAGGGGAGGGAGGGAATATACATACATTAGTGGACAAAAATCTTGGGGCAATTTCCATATTTATTGTACCTGATGGTAAGTTGGCCTTTCTTTTTTTAGCTGTAAGAAGGAAATCAAGCATTGCTTTCTAATTTTCTATAGTCAGTCTTGCTGTTGGTAACACTGTTCCTGAATTATACAGCGAGAATATATTAGGATCACATGATCAGAAACTGAAATGGGGAAAATCATATTAAGAAAATCAATACGAGCAGAAGTGAATTAAATCTGTCAATATATTCTATTTTTGCTTTAAAACACTTGGTGGTGGCTCTCAAAAAAAAAAAAAAAGAAAGATTTATTTATGTGACTTTGGAAGTCAAATTTACAGAGAACAAGAGACAAGAAGGAGATCTTCCAGGCACTGCTTCACTTCCCAAAAGTATGCAATGGCCAGAGCTGAGGTGATCCTGAAGCTGTAGCTAGGATGCTTTCTGTGGTGTGTTGTGTCAGTGTGGAGGTCCAGTGAGCTGAGCCATTCTCTGCTGTTTTCCTAGGTCCTAAGCAGGACTTTCATTAGGAAGCAGAGGAACCAGGACATTAGCCAGCACGTACATAGGATAGCAGCTCTACAGGTAAAAACAAAACAAAACAATACAAAAAAACAAATGAGTATTAGATTTTTTTAAATCAGCAGAACATCCAGGACTTGGGGGGAAAAAAGAAATAGAGGAAGAGAGTGTGAGAGAATTACAACAGCTGACGTGGTGAAAATGCACACAGCAGTTACCCAGCTCCACACTGACAGGTGCATGGATGTAAAGCCAGTACCTGGGAGGGACCAGAGTGCGGCTCATATGGTGTGGTGTCAGAATCCTGGGTTCATGGTCTAGCTCCAACATTGCAAACCAGAAACCTTCAACAAGTAACTTGACCTTCTGTGGTCTCATGACCTAACAGAAAGTAATAGCTAGGAAAATACAGCAAATGTACAGTGGTGCTTTAAAGTGTGTAGAGGCAGCGTGTTTGGCCTATGGATAAAAAGCCCATTTTCCATACTGGATCCCTGGTTCAATAGCCACATCCACTCCTGACTGGCGCTTCCTGCTAATGCAAATGCTGGGAGGCAGTGGTGATGGATCAATCTGGTATTTGGTTTTCTGCCACCCATGTGGGAGACTTGGGTGGAGTTCCTGGCTTTGGCCTTGACCCAGCGCCAGATGTGGAAGCCTTTGGGAGAACAGTAGATGGGAAGGTATGCTGTCTCTTTGTCTTGAGGAAACAAACAAACAACAAAACCACTAAAAAGCGTTTATGGAATTGTGCCCAACAAGCACCACCACCAAGGTATTGTATTCTGTAACTAACTGGAAGCTCAATCAAGGCTTGGCTCAGGAGAAAGTCCTGTGTTTTCCATTGTGTGGGAGAAGTTGCCCTAGCTTATCCTCTGCCTTTTATTCTTGGGTTAACCTTGCTGGAACTAGAGCTGCTGATGAGTAGAAGTCATTTCTGCCAAATCAGAATTAGGAGGCAGCAAAGTATTCACTGCCATCCATGACAAAAGCACCTGCTGTAGTTAATGTTCAGCAATGACAAGTTGGCTTACCACTCCATGTTTCTGCTGAAGAGATACTTAGATGAGGCTTTTTCATATTTTTATTGAAAAGTCAGAGATCAGACAGGAAGAGAGACAGAGAGGAAGATCTTCCATGCGTCGATTTACTCCCCAAGTGGCTGCAGTAGCCACAGCTGAGCCAAACCAAAGCCAGGAGTCCGGATCCTCTTCCAGGTCTCTCACATGGTACATGGTCCCAAGGCTTTGGGTCATCCTTGATTGCTTTCCCAGGCCACAATCAGTGAGCTGCATGGGAAGCATGGCAGCCAGGATTAGAAACAGCACTCATATGGGATCCAGGTGCGTGCAAGGTGAGGACTTTAGCTATTAGGCTACCATGCAAGGCCCTAGGTGGACATTTCTTAGAAATGTCCTCTGCTTATTTGAAAAGCAGAGAGGGACAAATAGAGAATAATCTTCCATCTACTGGCTCAGTCCCCAAATGCCCAAAATGCCCAGGGTCAGTCCAGGCCAAAGCCAGAAGGTCAGAACACATTCCATACCTCCTTAGTGCATCAGGGACCAGCCTCTTGAGCCGCCACCTGCTGCCTCCCAGTGTGCACATCAGCAGGGAGCTGGAATGGAGGACAGAGACTGGAGCCAGACCCAGGGATTCTGCTGCAGAATGTGGCCTCCCAGGTGGTGTTAGCAAACACTCACCCCCTAGTTGATGGTGTTTATGTTACAATTCTCTTATTTTCTCTGTTTTAGGCTAGTTTTACCTAATGCAACTCAGATACCAAACATGATCATTGAGTTCTGTCACTTCTGTGTTTTTAAAAGACACTTATTTTTATCATAAAAGCAGATTTACAGAGACAAGAAGAGAAAGGGAGAAAGATCTTCCATCCACTGCTTCAGTCCCTAAACGCCACAGTGGCCAAAACTGAATTGATTGAAAACCAGGAGTCAGGAACTTCCTCCTGTTTTCCCATGGGGGTGCAGGGTTCCAATGCTTTGGGCCGTCCTCTACTGCTTTCCCAGGCCACAAGCAGAGAGCTGGGTGGGAAGTAGAGCATCCAGGACACGAACTGGCACACATATGACATCCCAGTGCATGCAGGGCAAGGATTATAACCACTAGGCTACCATGCTGGGCCCCACAAGTCTATGATTTCTTAGATAAAATGAAGAGTTTAGCAGTCTTCAAGTGAAGAAAAAACCAGCATATCTCGTCCACCTTGGCTGGTGCCTGGTGCTCAGCTTGTCAGGTGACTGCTGATTGTCTGTCACCTGCCTGTTCCCCTGATGTGCTTTGTCCTTGCTCCATCCCCCACGTGATTTTGTGGAAGACAACACTGACAGCTGAAGCTCCCTCTCTGGCTACTCTCCCATGCCCATGCTTTGCGCAACCATGGCATTCTTTATAAAATTTTTTGGGAACCACTCTTTTATAAGGATTTATGTTTATTTGAAAAATTTTACAGAGAGGGAAAATAGACAGACATAAGAAATCTTGTACCTGCTGTTTGAATGCACATTGACCCACACAGCTGGAGAATAGCAAGTACAAAGCCAGGAGCCAGGAGTTTCCTCTCAGTATCACCTGTTGTGGCATGGGCTCAAGGAACTAAGCCATCAACCGTGGCTTTTCCCAGAACACAAACAGGGGGCTCGATGGAAAGTAGAGCAGCTGAAACATGCCTTGGGACCAATTTCTGATGCCAGCACCACACTCAGAGGCTTAGTATGCTTTGAAACTGAGCCAGCCTGTTCCTTTTCTTTTTTCTTTTCCTTTACAAATAAATAAATCTAAATAAATAAATCTAAATCTATTTACTTGGAAGTTTTACAGAGAAATAGAGGGAGGGATATATCTTCTGTTTGCCGGTGCATTACCCAAATGCATGCAAAGACTGTAGCTGGGCTGATTCAAAGCTGGAAGCCAGGAGTTTCTTTCAAGTCTCCTTTGTGGGTGTGGAGGCCCAAGGACTTGAGTCATCCTGCACTGCTTTCCTAGGTTGTGATCAGGGAGCTGGATCAAAAGTGGAGCAGCCAGGACTAGAAATGGTGCCCATGTGGGACACCTGTGCTGTGGGTGGATTATTATTTGCTTTGCTACCATATCAACCTCAGTCACAGTTTTCTTCCTTTCTCTCTCTCTCTCTCTTTTTCTGAGATTTATTTATTTTTATTGAAAAGTATGCTATAGAGAGAGGAGGAGAGACAGAAAGGAAGATGTTCAGTCTGCTGATTCACTCCCTGAGTGGATGCAACAGGCAGTATTGAGCTGATCTGAAGCCAGGAGCTTCTTCTGGGTCTCCCACATCGGTGCAGGGTAGCAAAGCTTTGGGCTATCCTTGACTGCTTTGCCATGCCACAGGCAGGGAGCTGGATGGGAAGCAGGTCCTTGGAGATTAGAACCAGTGCCCCTGTGTGATCCCAGTGCATGAAAGGAAAGGACTTTAGCTGCCAGGCCACCACACTGGTCACCATCGTTTTCGTGAGATATACTCCAACTCAGTTCCTGATACATTCCCTTGCAGACACAGTCTTCCTTGCAAGCCTTTGCTGGCTTCAGAACGTGTTCTCCAGGATAGTACTGTCCATCAGAAGTGCACCTGCCATGCCTGGAGAGGAGGGATGACCTCGTCCCAGCACAGGCCTCACCTGGGATGAACAGTCCCAGTGCAGAGTGGAGGCTCTGCAGCCCCTGTACTGTTTGAATTCCCCGCTCCCCACCACCCCCCTGCCAGTGATCAGTGACTGATTCTACAGGGCCCAAGGGCCCTTTCTGTTCTAATGGAGCAGGTAAGGGAGCCCAGAGTAGCCAAGGAGCTGGCATTCCTGGCTTCTGGACATGAACACTTGGCTCTTCTGTACCTGGTAGGTGATTTTGTGTGATACAGGAATGCGTTCAGTGGAAAAGTTTATGAAATGTGCAGGTAGAGTAGTGTCTCGACCCAGAGCTTTTCTTAGATGGAGCCATTGAGAATCATGTGTGGGTCCTAGCAGGCAAGGTCAGGTGTATGTTGTCACTGAGTTTATTATTAGATAATTATTATTTAACTGAAAATATATTGGACCCTGTGTGGTAGCCTAGTGGCTGAAGTCTTCATCTTGCATGTGTCTGGATCCCAAATGGGTGCTAGTTTGTGTCTCAGTTGCTCTAGTTCCCTTCAAACTCCCTGCTGGTTGTCTGGGAAAGCAGTCTAGGATGGTGCAAAGCCTTGGAACCTGCAGCTGTGTGGGAGACCCAGAAGAAGCTCCAAGTTCTTGGCTTTGGATCAGCTCAGCTCCGGGCATTGCAGACACTTGGCTGAGTGAACCAGAAGAGGGAAGATTGTTCTGTCTTCCATCTCTCTGTAAAATGTAGCTTTCTGGGCCCAATGTAGTAGCCTAGTAGCTAATGTTCTTGCCTTGCGCATTCCAGGATCCAAAATTGGTGTCAGTTTTAATCCTGGCAGCCCACCACTTCCCATCCATCTCCCTGCTTGTGGTCTGAGAAAGCAGTCCAGGATGACCCAAAATCCTGGGACCCTGCATATCGTGGGAGACCTGAAAGATGCTCGTGGTTTCTGGCTTCAGATCGATGTAGCTCTTGCTATTGTTGAAGCTTGGGGAGTGAATGAATGGACAGAAATCTTCTCTGTCTCTGTGTATGTGAGTTTCCAATAAAAATAAATAAATCCAAAAAATAATGCCTTTCCCATAAGAAGAAATAGATGAGAACAGATTATACACAGAATTTATGTGTTTATTTGAAATCAGAGCTGTGCAGCTGTATATTACATAGGTGCTTACCTATGTATGTATGCATGTGTTTGTTCATGTAGGCATTGCTTAGGTGTTTATGAATGTATTCATGGGCTTCCAAAGGTATAGATGTATCTGTGTGTATGCATGTACATACGTGTTGGTGTGTGTCTAGATCAGGACTAGTGAAGGAGGGATGGGGATTGAGTTCCCATATCTCCTGCTTCTCTCCCCTGCCCGCACCCAATGGCTCCCATGGCCAGCAATAGGCCAGACCAAAGCCATGGGTCTGGAACCCCATTATGGTCTCCCCTCTGGGCAGCAGCAGAGCCCTGAGTCCTTGGGCCAAGTGTCGCTGCCTCTGTGGCTGCCAAGTGCCTAGTAGCCAGACAGGATATGAAACTGGGACAGGGAGGTGGGGTGCTGCAGCCTGGGCATGCTTCTGGGGATGGTGCCTGTGCTGTGCTCTGGGACCCGGATGAGTGCCATGTTGGGCCCAGCACAGTGTCTGGTGGCCAGGCAGGAATGAGCACTGGGTCCCCTGCCTTGGACCTGCGTGGGTTGTGAGGAGCCACCCTGGACACTGCAGGCCAAGCCTGGGTAGCAGCAGCATGACCAGGATCAGTGTGGAGCAGGTGAGGCTGTGTATGGGGCCAGGGAGGCTCCCAGGTCTTCTGGGTACTTGGCCTGTTGAAGCAGCCCAGGCCTCCCTCCAGCAATCTGAGATCAGGGCCATGCTCAGGGCCTCCCAGATGCGCCTCTGTGTGGGAGGTTTCCAGGGAGCGGCTGGAGGTCTTGATGTGCCTGGGCCTGTGGGAGCCTGAGGTGGGCCTGTGGGAGCCTGAGGTGGGCCTGGCTAAGAGGGCAGACTGGGCAAGGGATGTGGGTGTGTGATGGGGCGCAGGACTAGAGCAGGCATGGGGGACAGGGAGAGGAGGGAGGAAGAAGTGGGGAGAGAGGGAGATGGTGAAGGGAGAGACAAGAGGAGACGATGTGGGGAAAGGGAACCAGGGCAAGGAATTAGGTATTCCCATATATGTGTGTGTGAATGTAGAGGTGTATAGGTATATGTATGTATTATAAAGTAATTATTTATGTAATAGTGTATTAATACAGCCATGTATGACATAATATTTGTATTTCTGTATTGTGTTTAGATATGGGTAAGGTTTGAGAGTCTGTGAGGGGGCATGATTATAGAGGTGACATGGGGGACAGGGGGAGGAGGGGTAAGGGTAAAGAGGGTAATTAGGAGGGGAGAGACAAGGGGAGATGAGGGGTGGGGAAAGGGAACCAGGGGAAGGAATGGGGTGGGTATTCGTTGAAATGTATGTGTGTGAATGTAGATGTATATGTGTATGTATATATTATAAAATGTATGTATGCAAATATGTATGTATGAATGTAGGCATGAATGAGTTTATATAGGTCTGTATTTGTGTATTCTCATGTTTAGATATGGGGACGTGTTGTGGGTTTTGAGCGGGCACAGGGATAGAGGGGACATGGGGTACAGGAGAGGAGGGAGGAAGAAGGAGGAGAGAGAGAGACTGTGAAGAACAGACAAGGGGAGACGGGGTGGGGAAAGGGAAGCAAGACAGGAATGGGGTATTGGTGTATTTGTATGTGTGCTTATGCATATGTACACATGATATACATGTATAAGTAGCTTATAATGGCATATGTGTAATTACATATGTATGTGCTTATGTATGTAGTCATGCATATTTTTACGTAAGTGTATAATTATGTATATACTTAGGTAAGCAGGCGTTTAGGCATGTGAAAGTGGGAAAGAGATCGGGAAGGAGAGAGACAAGAGAGGACGGGGGTGGGGCTGCAGACACGCAGGGAACCAGGACAAGGAATGTGGGTATTTGTGCATGTGTATGTGTGAATAGGAGTGTATATATGTGTGTGTATGGATATCATAAAGGTATAAATTTTACTGTGTATGAATGTAGGCATTATGGCTTTATTGAATTTTGAATTCACAAGTGGACTCTATTGTCTGAATTCCCAGTGTTGGGAGGTTTTCCCAGTTGCTGGTGTTACTAAGTTTCTGCTTTCATTTCAGTCAGGTAAGGAAGATAGTTTATGTGATTTTAAATCACTTCAGTTTATCAGTTTGTTTCATGATCCAGGGAGTGGTCTGTGTTGGTGAATGGTTCTTTTGAACTTGAAATGAGTGTGTGTTCTGCTGTTGTTGAATTAGGTTCAATTACTGGGTGGAAAGGTTGAATTCTTTGGTGTTTCTGCTAAATTAATGACTGTTCATCTTATTGCTGGTTTTTGGGCAAGAAGTATTAAAGACTGCATTGCAGTTATAAATCTATGGATTCCTCCTCTGTTCTCAGTTTTACAACTTTTTTTGTTTTTGTCTTTGATTGGTTGGTTGGTTTTATATCTTTTATGTATGGGAGGTGTTGTGAGGAAAATGTGTATTCAGGGTTTATGGCTTCATGGTGAATTTGCCATTTGTTGTGTAAAGGTCATTGTTTATTCTAGCAATTTTATTTGCTCTGCAATCTAGTTTTTCAGATATGAATATGGACACTTGGTTGTTGTTTCGAAAGATTTTACTTGACATTTTTTTTTAATCTGCCTACAGCGTTCAATTTGAAGTGACTTTCATGGAGAGCTCTGATGGTAGGATGTGTTGTTTTGCAGTAAAATCTGTGTTTTGCATGGTGTGTTCCAACTGTTGTCATTCATTTTCAGTTCAATCTAAACTGAATAATTTGCTATCTGGCTGTGTAGCAGAAACTCACCTAACACACAGCAAGACACTCATGGTATTATGTATTCAGCAGAGGGACAGATATAGCTCAATTCCCAGTCTTCCATAGAGGTTACACTTCTAGATTTACACCCTAGTTGAGCAGGGAGTCATCAGGTGTGTGCGTGTCTGGTGGGCCTACAGTGCTTGTGAGTTTCATTTTGTCAGCATTCAGATAGCCAGTGTGTTCTGAGGATGGTTTGCTGACTGACTGAGCACAGGTCAGCCTGGGGCATGTGGGTGGATGGGGATTGCTTAGTTTGCTCAGGGCCCAAAGTTCTTGAGAAAGAGCTCAAAGTGAGGTCTAGCATTGAGGTATTTACTATAAAGGTGAAAGTTGAATTCTGAGTCTTGTGATTCACGTTGCTTAGGGCCAAGAGGTGTTTATGCCTCTAAGTTAATTTAATGAGTTCTTTTAAGTCAGGATTGCCAGTAGTTCAGAGACAGGGGGAATGGATGCTAAGGAGGAAAGACTGTGAGTCGAGTCAGTCTGCATCAGAAGCATTAGGATTTGGGACTCAATTTCAGTTTTGCTTTGTTCTAGTTTTATTTCTCCATTCCACCCTGTCTGCATTGTTTTATGTCAGTTGAACATTTTTTAGTATGCCATATTGCATATGCACTGAGAGTGTGACAGCAATTTCTTGGGATGCTTTTTAGTTGAGTTCTGTAGGAAGTATTCCTTAAGTTTATCACAGGCTTGTTAGAATCAAGACTTATCAAATTCTGACAAAATGTACATATCTTATCTCTTTGCTCAACTTGCTGATATTATAGTTGTCACACATTGTTAGGATAGGCACTGAAACCCAGTAGGAAAATGTGATAGTAATTTTTATGTTCAGCCCCAACATGTTCAGCCTCAATATGTCTTTAGGAGGTTGTGTTATATTCCAGGTGCATACGATGTTTTCTTCATTCCTCATATTCTAAGTTTCTTTCTGCTTTTATTATACTTCTCTCCTAGAAGAATGTGTTTTTTGAAAAGAGGATTTACTTGGAATTTTTATATATAGAGAGAAAGACACACACAAATGCAAAACCAGACACACACATGCACACATGTCTGCCATATGCTGAACCACTTTGAGATGGTCACAATGGCCAGGGATTGGCAGGCTGACGCTGGGAGCCAGAATCTTCTTCCAGGCGTCTCAGATTTGTGGCATGTGCCCCCACCCCTGGGTCATCTGCTGCTGCCTTTCAAGGCCTTGGCGGGGAGCTGGATCAGAGGTGAAGCTGCTGCGATGAAACTGCATGTTTAGGAGATCTCATCATCACAGGTCTTCTGTACTCACTGTGTCACAGTGATAACCCTACGTATGAACTTCCCTTGACTTTGTAAAGCAGGTCTGCAGGAAACAAATCCTCACAGGTTTCCTTGTTCTCAGAGCAGTTTTCACTTCAGTAGTGTGTGTGTGTGTGTGTGTGTGTGTGTGTGTGTGTGCGCGGGCGTATGCGTGCATATTTCCCCTGCTTTTTTCAGAGCTGTAAGGTAGGAGTTCACTCCCTGTAGTGCAGGATGAGTGAGTACCATCCAAGCAGGAGTGGTTTGGACCATTGAGTCCTGTTTGAGTCAAGGATGCTTGATGCCGATGAGATCTAGCAGTCTGGTTATCCACATCAGGATTTGGGGGTTTGTTGAGCATTTTGAATATGCGAGGTTTTGTTTTTGCCTATAGAGGCAGTTTTAGCCATTAACTCTAAAATGTGTGTTCACGTTTCTGTTCTTTTTCTCTTCTCTCCTGGAACTTTATTAACCTTGTAGTAGCCATTTTGTGATTGTCCAGCATGTATCTTAGACTTGTAATATTTCCCCTATCCTTTTTCCATATTGTTCATATTTTCTATTTCAATTGGTTCATCTTTGAAAGACAGGGTGATCTTCTATCTGTTGTTTCACTGAGCATGGGGCTGTGTTGGCCAGATCACTGCCAATTTGAAACTGAGAGCCAGTAGTTTCCTCCAGGTGTTTCACATGGGTCTAACAGGGTCTGAGGGACTTGGGCCATGCTCTATCCCTCTCCCAGGTCATAGCAGAATGCTGGATCAGAAGTGGAGCATCTGCATTATAAACCAGTGTCCCTAAGGGATGCCATTTCCAAGGGGACCAAGGATGTGCTTGAGGTACCACTGTGGCAACCCTGGGTTCATGGATTCTTTGCTGTGTACCTCTATTGTGCTATCTACAAAATGTGTGAGGTGTGGATTTTGAATATTAATTTTATTTATGTGGTTATTTTTTCATTTTTTTGTTTTATATGAAAGGTCCACGGAGGAGGAGAGGTCTAAAATTGTTTCAGTCTGCAGTTGACCGCAATGGTAGGGGCTGAGACAGTCTGAAGCCGAGAAGCAGACGCTATCTCCAGGTCTCCCTTGTGGTTGTTGGGTTCCAAGGATTTGACCGTCCTCTGCTGCACTCTCCAGGAAGTGAATCCAAAGTGGAGCAACTGAGACATGAACAGACACCCATATGTGACACTGGCACCACTGGCAGAGACTTCTCCAAGAGCGGTTGCTTGGCCAACTGCTGTAATCTCCTCTGTGCTACAACTTTGTGGAGCCTTGGATGTCACCCAACTCCTTTGACCTCCATGTGCCAGGTCAGTGTCACCATGGATGCCATGCGGAAGATGACACCCAGGTGCATAGCAAGGCAGCAACTTATTTGCAGGGGCCCTCACCACAGGCCCGTGTGCTCCTCAGCAGCACACAAGGCACTTGTCCAGCCAGCAGCCTCCCCTTCCCAGTGGTGCTCAATGGAAACCACTAGGTCTCAGTGTGTGCAAGCTGGGCAGCAGCCACCTGCAGGCCCTGGCTGGTGGTTTCCTTGAGTTGATCCTGGGACTCAGGGCTGCAGAAGCTTCGGAAGCTGCAGATGTCCAGGTGCAGAGTGGAGACCCTTGTTGGTGAGTGATGCCATCTCTTCTCACTTCCTTTTGTGTTTTTATTCTGCTGATCTTGCTATGCCTTTGTACTTAGTGTATTACACCATTCTTCTGCAGCTGATTTGTTGTGTGTGTGAGGTTATGCTGCTGGAGAATGGAGTTAGGGTTTCCGAAAATGGTTGAGATTTTTCTTCCATTCTTAATTTGTTGATTTTTTAAAAATATTGCTGAGGACTTTTTTTCCATTATTGTTATGAAGTTCTTCTGTGTTGTGGTGTGTGTTTTCAATCAAATTTTGGAAAATCTTATTTCACTATTTGAATTTTCCCAGATAGCTTTGTTGTCTGTGGAGGTGATTTCCAGGTTTATAAATTTTTATTGTGTTAAAATGTTTTATTATAACGATTGATTTTTTTTCCATGTCATCCTTGTATTTCTGGAGTAATTCTGAAATACACACCAGATATACATATTTTATTGTGCTTCTGTAGTTTGCAATGTGTTGACAATTTGGCAAACATTCACAAGCGATGCTTTCATATAGTAACTTTATAATCCCATTGCTTTTTCCCTGCCTCTTTTTCCTTTGAATGGTTTGTGGACCCCAGTGTTAATGATGTTCTAAATATTTGAAAGTTTTCAGAAATGAAGCCATCTGTTTTTAGACATCTCTTCATGGAGTTTTGGTTTCTTAGTAATGCTGTCTCTGTGAGTTACAGGTATGTTCAGATTGTCTTTCACTGGAGTGAGTTTTAGCGAATATGTGTTACTTGGATGCATCTGTCCTATCTATATTGCCTAAAATCTTGAAAGATTGAACCATGATGTTATCAGTGTTTACAATTCCCTCCTTTCTTGCTCTGTTTTTAGTTATTTATTGTTGGGTATGCCTGGCAGAAATTTCATTTCTTAGATTCTGATCTAATTTTACAAGTGTTTTCTCATTTTTCCTTGTTTGCTCTTGAGAATAATTTATCAGTTTCACTGATCAATAGTCAACTTTAGACATGAATGAATTGCTGTAGTAATTTTTCTCTTCTCTTTGACATCAGTTTGATGTTTTTCTGTTTCCTCCTTCTACTTGCTTTGCTGTTTGCACTTATGCCATTTCAGGTAAGCATGTAGGTCATTGCTATGGAGCATTGTATCCCTAGACACAGTGGTACAATTCCTTGTTGCTTTCTTGCACTGAGGGACTTTTAAAGACTAAAGGTCACATAGGCATAAGGAAAGAGGGTCTGAAACAGGATGTAATTTATATGCTTGCAAGCCAGGGCGTCAGTCAATGGACAACTTGTGTTTCTGACTGGCTACTAGTAAACAGCTTCTGCTGAAAAAAAAAAAAAAAAAAAAAAAAAAGAACTAAACAAAACAAAAAACACCCGCACCACCACGTTTGATCCATTTTTTTTTTAAGATTTATTTATTTTGTTACAAAGTCAGATATACAGAGAGGAGGAGAGACAGAGAAGATCTTCTGCCCGATGATTCACTCCCCAAGTGAGCCGCAACTGCCGGTGCTGCGCCGATCCGAAGCCGGGAACCTGGAACCTCTTCCAGGTCTCCCACGCAGGTGCAGGGTCCCAAAGCTTTGGGCCATCCTCGACTGCTTTCCCAGGCCACAGGCAGGGAGCTGGATGGGAAATGGAGTTACCGGGATTAGAACCGGCGCCCATATGGGATCCCGGGGCTTTCAAGGCGAGGACTTTAGCCACTATGCCACACCGCCGGGCCCGCTTGATCCATTTGTTTAGGGGGTTCCTACACTCATTTGTTTCCTGTTTCTGCTGGGGTCTTTGCAGTAGGTGTGAATAATGCAAAGGTGTGAAGAGAACAGTTCCCCTGCTTGGCAGGATCTGGGGGAGCTTCCAGGTGTTTGGTAGGGTCCTGCAGATTTCTCTCTGACCACCTTGACACAGTTTCACCCCCTTTCGCATGGACACTCAAGCACCCCACTAAGAATTTTGTAATCTATTGAGGCATTGTTTGCTCCTGTGAGATGGCTTTTGCAATCAACATGAGCTTGAGAGTTAATGTCATTGATAATGTCTTGGTGAGTGGGCCTTTAACTGCATACAGGAGTACAATTAAGCCCATGCCATTTCTGGACACCTTATTGTGTGCCTACCCATTGTTGTGAAATCTGACCCAGACATTTACCATGCTTTCTGGAGAATGGTTTGGTAAGAATTTTGCAAACTAGTGGAAGTAGTAAGAGTATGAGCTGAAACTGGTATGACAAAAAATATAGCTACTGTGACCATAAAGGCTATACTGTTACTGTGATCCTAAATGCTTAGTTTGCAGGCCTAATGGCCAACTAATGTCAATGACCCCAGTCCCCATAAACCAAGGCCTCAGACCTTTTAACCCATACATAATTCAAGCTGGGGTCTGGTTGTCACAAGCGGCGACAAGATAAAACTCAGACTTGAGGAGAGCAAGTGGAGACTGGCAAGCTGAGATAAACAAGGAATGTGTAATCCTCCCTCATTCATCTCTCAAGAAGTTGTCAAACTGCCCCTAAAAGAAAACTTTGTACTGCTTCTGTATAAATAAAGTGGACAGCTTTCTCACAGGGTCCACAGTGATCTTGGAATTGTAGTGGTCCCTGTCTCTTCTTTCTACGCCTATTTCACACACTCTTCTCCAGCTTCGAACTCAGCTGGAGCTGGACTCCGGCATGTTTCAACTCTTCAATATTTTGCCCTGAGTTCTTGAAATCTTTCTCAGAAGATTTCAGCTGGTTATGGTTTCATTTTTTTCCTGTGATTTATTACTATTGTTGTTGTTGTTTTGTAGTGTGCGTGCATAGGCTTTGGGGTATCATTTCCCCATTTCCTTATTGATTTCCCCATGTTATTGCAGTAGTTAGTCCATCACAAAGAGTCTCATGACCATCATTATGACACTTAACTGTAACCTCACATCACAGGTGAGGACAATGGCAGAGAGTCCAGTGCCTTATTGTCAAGACATATTTCTAAGTTTTGCTCGGAGTTCATCATGGTTTGGAAGTAGAGATGCATCACATCTTCACAGCTGGTTAGGATAGTTTCTATTACACAGTTACCATACTTCCCTTTAAATGAAAAGCTGTAAAACAAAATCGCCAATAGGAACAGTAATCAAAAACTTAGAATGACATCAAGTTAAATAACATGTGACTGAATGGCCAATATGTCACTGAAGAAACGGAAAAGAAAATCAAAAACCTTCCTGAGGAAGGTGATAGTCCTCTATGACCTATGTGTCACTGAAGAAGTTAGTAGTAGAAAAAGAAAACATTTTTGAGGAAATGAAATTAAAAACACAATTGTCAGATCCCATGAGGTGTAGCCATGTGGATCTGCCATGCTGGGGCTGGACAAGCTAGGCCCAGGCAGCATTGTTCTTCCCAACAGTACATCAGTGGTCAGGTGCATGCTGAGGTGACATTTCCAGGTGAATATACCATAGGACAAGTTTGCCTGCTGGGACCCGGATGGTTCCTGGAACACGGAGGTCCTTGGTCCAAGCTGGATCAGGCAGCCCCACAGAAACCCTAGTGGGAGTGAATGGCTCTGCTGGCATGGAGAGCCTGGGCTAGGGCCTGGGCTTGGGCCAGCTTGGTGCAGTCTGGCAGACCTGAGGCTGGGGCCAAGGGGCCATGTTGGGGCTGGAGAGGCAGTATCCATGCACCGATATCCATAGACTCAGTTCTCCAGAGCTTGTTGCAGGTGGCTGATGTGGATGTGAGAGATGGCACTAGGGATAGGATCAGGATATAGGGAGAATGGGAGCCCCAAAACCCCATGCGGCCAGGAAAGCTTAACATGGGCAGTGGCCTCCATGCTCCAGGGGAAGGGGGGAGGCCTACAGGAAACAGGAAGCTGAAACTGGTGACTTAAAGGTTCCCTTGAAGAGTGTTTCTAAATGGTAACAGGGTTATTTTAACCCATGATGTATCCTGTAGCAGGTCCAGCATGTAACACTGCAGGAGGCCTGTGGGAATTGGTGGGCAGTCTCTGCTGACCTTCCCTGGTATTGTCCCATGCCCCAGGTCTTGGTACCATCAATAGCAATGTCCGGTACACAGAGCACCATCTTTGGTGAAGGGGAACAGATATCTATGACTGATGTGGTGTTTGCTTGCCTTTGAAACAGCTGCTGCCGTGTCTACAGGAATTCTCCCAGTGGACCATCCCTGGGTTCCATGAAATCAAGAGACTGGTGGAAGCGCTGATCTGGAAAGCCAAAGCCACAGCCTGTGGCCTGCATGATGTCTACATTGTCTTCCATGTTTTGTCTAGCACCTAGTTCATCAAAAATGTGAGTTGTTTGGTTACATTACCTGGACTAGTCATTCCTTGGAGAGCCAGAGAAAACGGGATGTGATGTGATGTGTTCTTAGGCTCCTGTTGAAGTTTTGTTTGTTTTGTTTTAGTTTTAGTTTTTGATTGATGCCAGAATTTGTTTTATTACATCACATTTATTCTCTTTTTTTAAAATTTTATTTTGAATTTTAAATTTTATGGTTCCACTTCCCCCACTAAAATTCCCACCCCACCTACCAGAGATTTTCCCCATATTGTTACAATACCATAGTCCTTCATAAGAAGCTATAATTGCATCACTCTGTTATCTAAGTGTGCCTCAACATTGCTGGTACAGACAATGTCAGATAGTCCATCATCCCATTGTCTAGATATATTAAATGTTTTTGTTGGAAGTCCGTTTTTGGTATGGAAGTAAGGATGCATGTTGCATTGTGTCTTTACATCTGGATATGATAGTCTCTCTACTCCATCACTATACATTCCAATTTACACGATGGTTTCCTTATATTAGAGAGAACATATGCTATTTGTTTTTGGGGATTGACTTATTTCACTGAGCAAAATGGTCGCTAGTTAGGACCATCTAGTTGCAAATGGTATAATGTCATTCTTTTTAAGGGCTGAATAATATTCCACAGAGTAGGTGTATCATGATTTCTTTAACCACTCCTCTTTGGATGGGCTTCCGGATTGTTTCCATGTGTTTGCTATTGTACATTGTGCTGCTGTGAGTATGGGGTTACAGATCCCCCTCTCATACACAGTTTTCATTTCTTTTGGGTATATCCTTGGGTGCGGGATAGCTGGGTCATATGGTAGGTTTGTTTGCAGTTCTCCAAGCACTCGCCATCCTGATTTCCATAGTGGTTGTACTCTATCAGCAGTGAAGGAGGGTGCCTTTCTCTCCACATCCACACCAGCATGCGGTGTTAGTAGAGTTCTGAATGTAAGCCAGTCTAACTGAAGTTAGGTGATACCTGAGTGTGGTTTTCATTTGTGTCTCCCTGGCAGCTAGGTGGCCTAGCACCTTTTCATACGTCTGTTAGCCATCTGAATCTGTTCTTTTGAAAAATGTCTGTTCATTTCCTATGCCCTTGTAACACTGGCTTGATTGTGTCCCATAATTTTGATATGTTGTGTTGATGCCTTCATTTGTTTCAAGCAATTTTTATGTTTCCCATTGATTTCCTCTCTAGACCATTGCTCATTTAGCAACATTTTATTCAGTTTTCATGTGTTTGCAAGCCTTCTTGGGTGTTTGGTTTCTTGGGTTTTTTTTTTTTTTTTTTTTTGTAATTTACTAAGGCTTGTTGTGTGACCTGTAACATGGACAGTTCTGGAGAAGGTTTCATGTACTGATGAAAAAAAGTGTATTCTCTGTCTATAGGATGAAAGATCAGTAGATATCAGCTATGTACATTTGCTGTTGTATCTGGGTGAGTTGTACTGTTTCTTACTGAGTTTCTGTTTTTTCCAACTATTGATATTAATGGGGTATTAAGGTCTCCCACTGTGATTGTATTGGAGTCTGTTTCTCCCTTTAAATCCATTTGTTTTTTTCATATAGCTAGATGCTTTGACATCTGGCGCCTATACATTTATTATGGTGATCAATTGCTGAATGGATTCTTGGATTATTATATGGTGTCCTTTTTCATTTCTTTTAATGTTGTTCAATCAAAGTCTGTATTATCTGAAATAAGAATGGCAATCTCCGCATGTTTTTCCTTACCATTCGCTGGAATACCTTTTCCCATGCTTTCATTTTCAGTTTCCTCTGATCTTTGTTGATGGGATGTGTCTCATTTAAGCAGCAGATAGGTGGGTTTTGTTTTTTGATCCAGTCCTTTAATCTGTGGCATTTGATTGATACTTTTAAGCCATTTACATCCAAGAGTAATACGGATAGGTGGCAATTTGGTTTTGTCACCTTAGCAATGGGTTGTTTTTTGATGGAGTCTTCTGTTAGCCTTTTACTGAGATGTTCTCTACATTTACCATGGATTTGGTAATTGCTGTTCCTTTTTTCTTTCATAAGAACATCTTTTGAGTATTTGTAGGGCAGGCTTGGAAGAGGTGAATTGTTGGAGTTTTTCTTTATTGTGGAAAAAATTTTATTTCATTTTCAAATGCAAAGGAGAGCTTATTGGATATGTTATTGGCTAAATAATTTCCTTTTTAGAGTCTGGCCTGTAGCGTTTCCTCTGAGAGCTCAGCTTTGAGTTTCCTTTGCATTCCTCTGTAGGTCACTTGATTTTTTCACATGCACATTTAAGGATTTTTTTTTTTTAATTCAGATGAAGAAAGCTTAATCATCATGTGTCATGGTAAAGTTGGCTTTTGATCAACTCTGTTGGGATTTCTGTGACTCTTCTGCGTATTACTTTTGAATTATTTCTCCAGATTAGGGAACTTTTCATTTATCATTTCATTGAAAGCACCTTTAATCCCAGCTTCTCTTTCTGTGCCTTCTGCAACTCTCACGATTGTTATGTTGAGCCTTTTAATTATGTCTTTTGATTCTTGAATGCTTTGTATACCTAGCTCTGCTTCCAGCTTTTTCTTCCAATTCTGAGATTCTTTCTTATTCATTCTATTTTGAAGCTCTCCACTGTACTTTTAACTTGCTCTAATGTATTCTTAACTTCTGAAATGTCAGCTTTCATTTGATTCACTTCCTGTGTAACGTATTCCTTAAATTGCTTGAATTCCTATATTATGTGCTTCTCTTTGTTGGTCAGAAGCTATATAATGGGTTGTCTGAACTCTGTGTCCCCATTTTTTCAGTATCTTCCTCAGTTAACTCTGATGGTGGTAGAGGCTTTTGTTTCTATACCTGGGAGTTTGGTAACATTGAATGTGCCTCTGTCTCTTCTTCTAACTTTAGACATTGCTATTGTCATTGGCGTATTCTTCTTCTGAATGCAGATTTCTAAGATGCATTACCTTTAGGTCTACAAGTTGATTTTAATGTTCAATCAGTGTCCTGGATTAGGACGATGCCAACTGCCCCAAACAGCTGGTTTGTCAGTGGCTCTGGCCTTATCTACAAGTGCTGGCTGTTAGTCTAAGTGCCACCTGGAGTTACCCTGTACAGAGTCTGTAGAATGCCACCATGGAACTGTTTTTTCTGAGAAGCCTCTGCAGTGCTCTAAGCTGGAAGTGGTTTTGTTCCCAGCTTAGCCCTTGCGCAGTTCAGCTGTATTCCCATTAGTCTAAAAGTGCCTGGTCCCGTGAAAATGGCTTCTGAGCTCTACTGATGTAGCTCATTTGCAGTTTAGCACTCCTCCTGATCCCTGAGCTCTTGCCTCTCTGTGCAAAATGGCACCTGGCATGGCACTGACTCAGATCCAGGGCTTTCCACCATCAGATCCGGGGACCACTCAGACTCTCCAGAATGCAAGGCTGGCACATCTTTACCCATGGGCTCAGCTCAGTATGATTGATTAAAATCAAGCGCAATCTGGACATTTCCCTGAACACTGCCCAACACACAAGATTGCACCTGGTGGGGCACTGCTGGAGAAGTGGGGCTGTTGGCTTTCAGATTCAGGGACCACACAGACCCCTACAAGACACAGAGCTGGTGCTGCCCTCCCCACAGGATCAGCTCAATACAGTCAGCCAGAAATGTGTCCACTCTGGTGTCTGATCCCTGTTGTGAGCTCTGTCTTGCCACTGCTCTGCCCTGTGGAGTCCACTGTTCCTTTGTTCTTTCTCTGCTCATTGCTGGGCCAAGGTATTCAGCAGGATTCACCAGTTTCAGTCTGCCTTTGCCTCCTGAGTTCCCTGTGTGAACTCAAGCTCCTTCCTAGCTGGTGCAAGAGCCGATCTGTGGCTGTCACTGGATCCCTGGTTGTCACTGAAGTCCAGATCGCCACTCACCAGCCACTGGTGGGTTTTCTGTTCACTGCTACACCACTCTGCCATTGCTACCTCTTCCCTGTCTGCAGAGGGTTTCTAGGTACCCTTTTTAGATTTTTATTTTTCATTAGTCAATTCCATATGCTGAAGGATTTTTCTTCTTACCCTCCTCATTTCACCATTCCCCCATGGTTTCTCCAACATATTACAACAGTGTAGTCCTTGATGACAGTCACAAGTCCATCATTCTGCTGTTTTTGTGTATGACAGTGGTAGAAAGTCCTGCTTCATAGTGTCAGAACGCATATAACAGTTTCATTGGGAATCCGTTTTTTATTTGATAGTAGAGATACATACTGTAATATATCTTCACTTCCCTGTATGTTAGCCTCTATTATAAAGCTTATCTAGGTGAATCAAGATGGTGGAATAGGGTAAGGACACGTTTATACAGATGGAAAAACATTTAATCAGAATGAAGCAGAGAGGACATATTTCAGGAAATAGGAAAGGACAGAACAACAGCAGAGGGGTACCTAGAGACTGAGAGACACAGGAAAGCAGCAAACACAACGGTGTGGTGTTGCAGAGACTGATACTCCAGCACAGCAATCTGAACTCCACAGCAGCCAAAACTCCACCAGCAACCAGGTGGGAAAGGACTTACACTGGGAGATTGGGTGGTGAACGCCGAAAAAGAACTGTCTGTTCTGCTGGTTCATTTGATTTGACCAGGAGCAGAGACAGAGCAGCAGACCTCAGATGGGCAGTGCGAGAACAGAGTGGATTTCACAGCCCAGTCAGCCTGCTAGAGCTGAATTGGGCACCATTTTGTGTAAGGAGAAAAGTGAAAGGGAAAGGACGGAGCATGTGCTGAGCTGGGAGTGAACTCTTTTCTGTCTCAGTGAACTGCAACAATGTGGCATTCTACGGGTTCCGCCCAGGGCAGGTCTGGGATAGCCCTCGGATCTGACGGCCAGCAAATCAAGAACCTTAGTGGTTGTACATCAGGTGCCATTTTGGGCACTGTGGCAATAGCTTTGGGACTGCAGGGGACAGTAGTGAACTGTGCATGTGCTGATCTTGCAAGAACTTGCTGACATCAGTGGATTGCATCAGTCCCGCAGGAAAATAATACCGACTGTGACATTATACTGGCCAAAAGAGGTCCGTGTGGCACCCAGACCTAAAGTCCAACAGGTTCTGGCAAGATCAGCACCACCAACAACCTAATTATATAGGACACCTGGTGTCTCTCTAACCCTGGGACCTGCTCCAACAGGAAGTGGGAGAAAGGTTGCAGAGAAAACGATGCAGCTTCAGCACGGTATTACGGGAGGTGGAGAGTGGTGAGCCAAGTGCTGGGGCTGTGGAGACCACGGTGGAAATCCAGCATAAGAACACAGACCTGGAACTCACTGGAGGTTGTGGCACAAGTGGCTGCAAGCAAGAAGTTGTGTACCAACCGCAGTAAGTTAAATCGCATTGTAGACCTGTGGGTGACAGAGCTTAGAAACCTACCTGAAGGAGAAGACTCTGCTAACCAGAAGTACAATGATCAAGAACAAAAGAAGAGACAAAGGCACAATGAATATTACTGAAAACTCCCCCTCAAAGGAGCAAAACCCATTGCCAACCTCAGAGTTCACTGTGGAAGAAATCAAGAAAATAGGGCACACAGAATCCATAAGACTCATTTTAAAGATTCTGATTAACAATGAGAAGCTCATGCAAGAGTTCAAAGAATTTAAGGAAGCAATAAAACAAATCAAGTCTGGTATATCAGAAATTAAGAACACAGTAGAGCAAATTAAGAGTACAGTGGAGAGTCTCCAAAACAGAATGAAGCAAGCAGAAGAAAGAATCTCAGAATTGGAAGGTATTTCCTGTCATCATGGGGAAGCAAACAAAAAGCTGGAGGCAGAGCTGGATCAGGCCAAAAAAAGTATTCAAGAATTGAAAGACACTATTAAGATTCCAAATATAAGAGTTATGGGAGTCCCAGAAGGTGCAGAAAGAGAAGCTGAGTTTCCAAATGTATTTAATGAGGTAATAAAGGAAAATTTCCCTCATCTAGAGGAAGAATTGGGAAACAAGTTCCAGGAGGGGCACAGAACTCCCAACAGGCTTGATCAAAAACGATCTTCACCATGACATATGATCATCAAGCTCTCTTCAATTGAACATAAGGAAAAGATCCTTAAATGTGCACGTGAAAAAAATCAATTGACATATAAAGGAATGCCAATTAAGCTCACAGGAGACCTCTCACAGGAAACTCCACAGGCAAGAAGAGAATGGAGTGACATATTCCAGATGCTAAAAGCAAAAAATTGTCAGCCCAGGATAATATATCCAGCAAAGCTTTCTTTTGTCTTGGAAAATGAAATAAAATTCTTCTACAGTAAAGAAAAGCTAAAAGAATTTGCCTCTTCCGAACCTGCCCTACAAATGATACTTCAAGATGTTCTCTTGACAGAGAAGAGGAATAGCACCTACCAAAACCAAAGGCAAACGGGAAGAACATCCCAGTAAAATGACAACAGAAGACTAAACCAATGAACAACCCATTCCTAAAATGACCAACCATGTATATTAAACGTACCAACCATGTATATTAAACTCTGAATGTAAATGGTTTAAGCTCAATCAAACATCATAGATTACAAGACTGGATTAAAAAACAAAACCCATCTCTTTATTGTCTGGAGGAGACACACTTCAACAAATTTCAGCGGAAACTATATCACATGGGTTTTGTTGTTTTCTGTTCGTTTCATCTCTTCAAAACACTTTCTTCTGATTAAATCATTCAGTGACTAGTAGATCATGCAGTGGCATCATTTTCTTCAAGAAGGTTCTTGATTTTTCATTTCTTCAGCTACACATTAGTCATTTAATAACATGTTATTTAACTTCTTGGTGTTGTTAATTTCTTTTTCTCCCAGATATTGATTTTGTTTTGTGGCTCTTCATTTAAGGGGATGTATAGTAGCTGTGTAATGGAGACTGTCATATCTAGTAACATGGCATTTAACTTCATGGCATTGTAAATTTCTATTTTTCTTTTCATTGTTGATTTTGTATCACGACTTTCCATTTAAGGGGATGTAGAGTAGTTGTGTAATGGAGACTGTCATATCTAGTAACATGGCATTTAACTTCATGGCATTGTAAATTTCTTCTTTTCTTTCTGTTGTTGATTTCGAATCATGACTTTTCATTTAAGGGGATGTACAGTAGCTGTGAAATGGAGTTATTTCAGATGTGAGGATGTAGTGTGGTTTGCATTTCTGCTTCCAGACAAAGATGAACTTACAATGAAACTGTTTACTATATCTTGATAATAGGCTTCTGGACTGTCTGCCATTGTCCAGGCCCCCAATGATGGACATATGACTGAGAATGAAGAATTATATGTTAGTAATGATATAGAGAAACTAGATGGGAGGGAGGGAACTGGAGAGTGGATAAGGGAATATGAAACTGTATTATAAAATAATAATAAATGTATTTTTAAAAGTTAAAAATAAAGCTTATCTATGAGAATATATGTATATACTTGTTTATCTATAGATCTATTAGTTTTGTGTTTTGCATGCAGAGGAACATATGGTACTAGGTGAAACCACAATGTGTTTTTTTTTTTTCTACTTCCCCAATAGCTAGGAAGCCTGCGTATTTTTCGTCTGTCTGTTAGCCATCTGAATTTGTTCTTTTGGAAACTGCCTATTTTCTTGGCTTATTTATTAAAAAGGTTGTCTATTTTGTTGTTGTTTCTGAAGCTCTTTGTTAATCTTGGATGTTAATCCCCTATCTGTTGTGTATTACACAACAATTTTGTTTTCTCACTCTGTAGGTTGTATCTTCAGTTTGTTGATGATTTCCTTTGCTGTAACTGCCTGTGCGTTTGATGACTTTTCTTATCTTAACCTACACCAACATCTTGTAAAGTACTTTCTTTGTTGTCCTCTGTTAGTTTGATTTAGGTCCTTGATCCTCTTAGAGCTGATTTCTGTATAAGGTGAAAGGTGTGGGGTCCTTGTTTCTTCCTTCTGCAAGGATATCCAGTTGTCCCAAAGCAATTGTTGAGGAGACCAGCTTTTTCCTTGTTATTTTCTGTCCACGTGTCAAAAATTATTTGGTTCTACATGTGTGAAGTAACTTCTGGGGTTGCTATTCCATTGATCTTCTCTACTTTTGTAACCAATATGTATTTGTTTTTAAAGTTCTGTGAGTATTTGATTCCAAATTTTGTTTCTTCTTGTCAAGTTTACATTGTTGATCAGGGTGGTAAGGATAGAGGATTAGGGGAAAGTGGATGTGATTATTGTTTGCATTTTCCCCATTTCTGCTTTCTTTATCTGGGGGAAGAAGGGAGGCAAGGGGAGAAGCCATACCTATCCTCAATCGCCCTTGTATCCAGTGATGAGAAGCAGCCACCTGGTATCAACACAGAGTCCCAATGTGGCACATACTCAGAGTTCTTCCAAAGTGAAGTTGATAGTTTTGAAGTGCTGTCAGTCACGTCAATCCAAGGATGAGGGAACCCTTCCAATGTCCATTGGCTGACATAGTCAACCTTAGAGTCTCCTTTTGCCCCAATTTTTGCAGTCGTCATTTAGGTAGGGTAGAGGTCCAGTTTGCTCTGTTCTGCCATGGCATCAGGTGTCCTCTGTAGGATCCAGTGGACTGCCATATCCTCCATGTGTGCCCAGGTCATCCATCCTCTACTCTATTTGCCCCTGTGTGGAGATCAAGCCTTCACAGGCAGGCCCAAGGCCTAGGCCTGGCAACTCAGGCCCCACCTGACTCCCTGCCCCTGCTGTTCACGCACCCATCACACACAGCATAAGTGGGCCCAAGGCCCCCATAACCCATGTAAGCCCACAGACCCAAGTCCTCAGAGTGTGCTGCCAGCTGGCCCGAGAACTTGACCCAGAGCCATTGGCACATGACTTCACCATTCTGAGTCACACCTGCCATTGCCAGTGCACAAAGGTGAAAGGACCTCGTGTAGTCCCAGAGGCACATCTGAAGTCACCTGCTGCCGCTGCTGGGCACATGGGGTCAAGGTGACCTTGTAGGCCCTATCTGGAGTCCCCTCTGTTTTCTGTTTTTATACTGATAAGTGAGAGGTAATTGCTGCCTGGTTCCAGTTCATGCTGCCATGTATTACAGCCTAGCCCACCCACCCAGCCCCAAGTCCAACCCTAATGTGAAATCGTTGGTCTTGTGGCCTGACCTGGCCTGACCTGCATCTTGTCCTGGTTCTCAGTCCTAACAATGGGTGCTACAGATTTGCCCAGCCTGGCCCACACCTAGAACTGATCCACATGTATACTACTGAGTACTGTAACCTGGCCTGGTCTGTGCTGCACCCTGCCTTTTTGTTGTTGTTGTTTTTGTCATTTTGTTTGTTTGTTTTATGGCATAGTTTAATAGGCACTGGGGTTTCCCTTCCCCCTTCCCAAGTTCCTTCCCTCCCCACTGATTTCCCCTCCAGTTTTACAATGGGTAACTTTTGTGAGCTTTCACATGTCCATCAAGCTGCCACTGAGGTGTCTTTCAACAATGTAGCCATGGCTAATGTTACAGAGTCCAACATCTAACCCATCTAACCATCAGGAAAATGAAAAATGCAATAAAGGCTACAACATCATTACTTATGAGAAGTAACAATAAGAGTGATAAAAGAAACCTTAACAATCTCAGGTGATTTTAAGCAATCAGTTTCTTAAGAATGATTGGTTAAAAGATTGCATCACAATATCGTCTTTAAAAAGGTACAAATACCCAGGAAGTGCAAAAAGCTAAATTTTACAGGTAAATTACTTAGATCTGACATCATATTACTTTAAGTTAAAAACAGGAAAGAGCCATCCCCTGGGATGATGTGCTAAACTTCCCATAGTTATGTTAGCATTGAGCCTCATCAGGGCACAATCTCTTACAATTAGATACATATCAACCTGCATTCTTTTGTAGAAATGCATGCCGTTGATTTTCCTTCCTGGTTTTCTGGTCTCTGTTACATCCTTTGATTGTGGGACTATATGTGTTTATTTGTTCTCCTCTGTGACGTTGTTGTTTTGTAATGGGTGTTACATTAGAGCAAACATATGATATCTGTCCTTTGGGGATTGGCTTATTTGCTTTAGCATAGCATGCTCCATTTGGCCGCATACATTTGTATTCTTTTTTAGTAGCTGAGTAGGATTTCACAGAGTAGATGAAACAGTTTCTTTATCCACTGCTAACATGCATTTATCCAGTGTTAATGGGCATTTAGGTTACTTCCATGTTTTTGTGATTATTGATTGTGCTGCAGTGAACATAGGGGTGCATGTTGCCTTTTCATATTTTTTGGATGTATTCCTAGAAGTGAGATTGCTGGGTCATAAGGTAGGTGAATGTTCAATTGCCTGAACATTCTCCATACTGGGTGCCATAGTGGTTGCACCAGTCTGCAATCCCACAGCAGTGGAGTAGGATTCCTTTTTCCCCACATGCTTGCCAGCAGGTGTTGTTGGTAATTTTCTGTATGTGACCATTCTCACTAGAGTAAAGTGGAATCTCAGTGTTGTTTTTATTTGAATCTCCCTTATTTCTAGGAAGCTTGAGCATTTTTTCATATGCCTGTTAGCCATTTGGATTTGCTCCTCTGAAAAGTGCCCATTTCTTGACTAGTTTGTTTTGTTGTTATGGTTGTTCTTGAGTTCTTTGTATATTCTATATATTAACCCCTTATCTTCTGTGTAGCATGTGAGGATTTTCTCCCATTCTGTTGGTTGCCCTTCTACTTTGTTAATTGTTTCCTTTTCTGTGAAGAAACTTCTTAGCTTAATGTAGTCCCAATTTGTATATTTTGGTCTTAACTTCCTTTGCTTTTGATGATTTTGCTAGGAAGTCTGTGCCTGTACCTGTATCTTATAGCGTCTTTCCAGCATATCTTCAAAATTTTTATGGAATCAGGGTCTAGGTTTAGATCTTTTATCCATTTAGATTTGATCTTTTTGTATGGTGAAAGGTGTGAGTCTTGTTTCTAACTTCTGCAGGTTGCTCTCCAATTGTTCCAACAGCATTTATTGAAATGACTTTCCTTTTTTCCTGGATCGTTTTGTTTTCTTATTGAAGATTAGATAGTTGTGCATGTGTGGGTTCCCTTCTGGTGTTTCTGTTCTTCTCCATTAGTCTTCCTCTCTATTTCTGTACCAATACCAGTCTGTTTTGATAACTACTGCCCTATAATATGTCTGAAGGCCTGGAATTATTCCTCCAATTAGGTTGTTATTCTTCAGAATGGTTCTGGATATTCATGGACTTTTGTGTTTCCATATGAAACTTTGTGTCAGTTTTTGCAGCTCTGTGAAGAATGTTCTTGGTGCTTTGTTTGGAATTGCATTGAATATATATCTTGCTTTTGGCAATATGGACATTGTTGTGATGTTGACTCTGCCCATCCAGGAACATGGTGTACTTCTCCACTTTTTGTAGTCTTCTATTTCTTTTTTTTAAATGTTTTGCAATTTCCTCGTAGAAGTATGTTGTGGAATGTTACTTTTATGTCTATTTCCTTTGGAGTTTTTAGTATGAAGTGTGTTGGATTTTATTGAATGATTTCTCTGCATCCATTGAGATTATCATGTGATTTTTCTTTAGTTTCCTGATGTGATGCATAACATTTATAGATTTGTGAATGTTTAACCATCCCTACATGGCAGGGGTAAATCCCACCTGGTCTGGGAGAATGGTCTGTCTGATGTATTTTTGTATTCTGTTGGCTAGTATTTTGTTGAAGATCTTTGTGTCAATATTCATCAAGGCTATCAGTCTATAGTTTTCTTTCTCTGTTTTGTGTCTATTTGATTTTGTTATAAACATAATGTTTGTCTCATACAAGGAATTTGTAAGAATTGCTGCCCCTTCTATGGTTTTAAAAAGCTCATGGAGAATTGAGGTCAGTTCTACCTGGAATGCTTTGTAGAATTTAGCAGTGAAACCATCTGGGCCCAGACTTTTCATTGTTGGAAGGGCTTTAATTCCTGATTTGATTTCTGCCTCCGTTATAGGTTTGTTTAGATTTTCTGTTGCCTCATAACTATGTTTTAGTAGATTGAGAATCCAGGAATCTCTCCAAGTCTTCTGATTTGTGGGCATATATGTGTTTTTACCAGTTTCTAATTACTCTCTGTATGGCTGAGGTATCTCTCTTAATTCTTGTTCCCACCCCCCCTTATTTTTGTCAGTTGGGTCAATGGAGTGTCTGTTTTGTTTATGTTCTCAAAGAACCAACTTTTTGATTCATTGATTTTGTTTATTGTTCTTTTGATCTCTGTTTGGTTTATTTCTTATTTTGATTGTTTCTTTTTTGTAATAATGATCATTTATTATATTAGTTATTATCTCTTTTTAAAATTCATTTATTAATTATATATTGTATTATGTGACACAGTTTTATAGGTACTGGGATTCCCCCCACCCCCTCCCGAAACCCTCTCCTCATTGATTGTTTCTTATTTTCTCTTGTTTGGGGGAATACTTTGCTGTTGAATTTCTAATTCCTTCAGGGGTGTGCTTAACTCTTTTACCTGGTATCTTTCTTGGATCTTGATGTGAGTGCCAACTGCAATAAATTTGCCCCTTATCACTGCCTTGGTGGTATTCCACATGTTTTGGTATGTTGTGTCTGAGTTTTCATTGATTTCAAGAAAATTTTTTTATTTCTTCTTTAATTTCTGCTCTAATCTATTATTCTAACCCATTTCTTATGCCAACAGTGCCATATCACATGTAAAAAGCAAAAAGCAAAAAGTTGGAGTCAGTTATTTTTCATCTCTAATTCATGTATTTTATTTGAGTTTTTCTTAGTTTTGATTTTTTTCCCAGTTGATTAGGGTGAAAAGGGTTGAGGGATACAGGCAGATGGGTGTGACCATTATTTCCACATTATCTTTTTTTCCTTCCTGTATCTGCAGGAAGAGCAGTGGATAAGGGAAGAAGCCACACCCAGCCTCCCAAATGCCTCTGTATCCTGGGATGGAGGACAGCCACCCAACACCATCCCGGAGTCCATGATGGTCCTGCTCAAGAGGTTTTGATAGTTCAGCAGTTCTGGATTACTACTAATCTCGCCTCCCCAAGCACAATGAACTCTCTCCAGAATCCACTGGTTAACATAGTCCACCTCACAGCCTCCATTTGACCAGAGATATTCACTGCCAATGCTTGGCTGGGATAGTTGAGCAATTTGTTCTGTCCTCTGTCTTGTTACGATACCAGGTGTTCTCTGAAGACTCCATTGTACTGCCAAATCCTGCATGTGCACTTGGATATACTGTCTACTGCTCCATCTAAATCACTGAAGAGGCCCAGCTCTGACACATGTACTCCATGGTCAGACCATGGAACCTGCAATTGTCTCCATCATTGGGGTTCTGAGTCCAACAGTTCAGTTGGACTTCATCTGCGATGATCCTAGAGCTGATTCTCGCATGTACCTGCCAAAACAGGGTCTGGCAGAGTCTATTGCACCACTCAGTGTATGTAAAGGCTGGTAGTAGCAATTGCTGTGTCAGTTCTGTCTACAGCCCTATCTTGTACACAAAACAATTGGTGTTGCAGCCCCTGTTCCTGTCCACCACACACTCGGACCTCATGGAAACCAGTGGGAGCTGCAGCCCAGTCAAAGTGAACTGTAGTAACCCCACTAAGACTGCCTCCTGCCCTGGTTCCTCTGCTTGCCAGTGTGTACAGCAGACTGATCCAGTCTGTGCTGCATCTCACTCAGCTCTCATACATGTCAATGGACATTGAAGCCAAGTTCAACCAAATCAACCAACTATCCAGCCCACACATGTGCCAGCAGGTTCCACTCTCTGTCTAGCCATGTCTGCTGCAGTCATGGTTCTCATGCTCACCAGTGGAAGTGGCAATCCAAGTGGGAGGTGCCACTGTTTTTCTACTGGCCCCACTCCCACTCCTGGATCTTGCACTATCCATGTGGTTCTGCAGTTTATCTTGACAGATTTTTGCTCCCTGTTCCAGCATCTGTCCAGCTGATGCTGCGGCAAAACCCATCCAACCCACACCCACTTTCTTGCGCACACACTAGTAGCAGTCATCCCAGCCTGGCTTTCCCTTGATCCAGCTCATATGGGACCAACAGGTGTTGTGACCCATCCTGGGTTAGTCTGCCCCTTTTCCAGCTCTCGTGCTCACCAGTGGGAATAGTGTCCCAGCAGGGGAGCCCAACAGCCCCCCTACCAGGGTTTTCCCCTCCCCCAGGGACCCATAAGTAATGGTTGGGTGCTGCAGCCCAGTTTGGCATGGCACATCTCACCTTGGCGTTGTCCAGTGCATGCTGTAGCCTGCCAGGCCCAGCTCACCCCCAATTCCAGTTCACGCTGGTAAGGGCTACAGCCTAGCCCAGCCTGGCCAGCCCCCAGTCTGGCCCTCATATGAACTGCTTGTGTTGCAGCTCAACCTGGCCTGACCCACACTTCATTCTAGTGCTCAAATTCACCAGTGGCTGATATGAACTGGCCCAGCCTGGTTCACCCTTGACCTGCGCCAAATGTATGTCGGTGGGTACCATTCCCTGACCTGGTCTGGGTTGTTCCCTGTTTCGGTTGTTGAGCTCACCTGCAGGGACTGTGTCCCAACAGAGGAGTTTCCCAAATCCCCCACCAGAACCTCTCCCAGTGCCAGACATTGCGCCGAATAATGGGTCCATGAGCCAGCCCTACTTAGTCCACCTCCTGTGCTAGCAGGAACAGTGACCTTTCTTGACTGACTTTCACCCATTCCAGTTTTTACTTTTGGGTGTTACTGCCCAGCCAAGCCTGGTCCACACCTAGGCACAGCTCACACATGGCTCATCAGGAGCAAAGACTTAGCTCAGCCTGTCCCATGCCCCCCCGGTTCTCACGAGCACCAGTTTGAGTCTAGCCCTGTCTGACACACCCTAGACCCAGTCCACACTCATGCTGAGTGCAACTGCAGTGGTGTTCAGATCTGGCAGCAGCCTCCACTCTGGTCCTTGCAATTAGTGGGAACCACAGCCCAGCCAGGGTATCCCCTTTGCTCTTTATATAGGTCTGTTCCTTGCAATAGATCTTGTTCATGTTAGTGGTTGTTTTGATCCAGCTTAGTATAGCTCCACACCTGTCTTGGCCTTTGCCTTCTGGTGCTGTAGCCTGGCTTTACCTGACCTGACCACAGTCCCAATTCTCACTAGTGAGTGCTAGAACCTAGCCCTGCTCAGTCTGTTCCGATCCCTGGCACGTGAAACCAATAGATGTGACAGCCTAGTCCAGGATGAGCTGCTCTCCAGTCTGGTTTGTGCACTTGCCAATTAGTTAAGGTTTGGTTGGCTCTGCCTGGTCTGCACTCTTCCAAAACCAACCCATCCATTTGCCAACAGGTGGAGCAACCTTGCCCAGCATTCCTAACTACCAGGTCTAAACCTCATGCTCACCAGCGGGAGCTATGGCCCACTAGGGGCATTTCCAGCAATTCACTCGGCCCACTGCCACACCCAGATCTCACTCATGCCAGTGGGTGGTAGGCCCTTGCCTGGAATAGCCTGCCCCATCACCCTTGGATTTGTATGAGCTGGTAAAGGTTATGGCCCAGCCCTCCCCACACCCTGTTTAAGGATGCACATGTGGATGCTGAAGCCTGGACCTCCCCAGCCTTTTCCCAGCCCCAATAACCGTCAGTGCCTGCAGGTACCATGGTCACACCTAGCTCAGTCCATCTCCATTCCAAGTCTTCAGCTAACAAGCAGGATTTGTATTTTCACATGGTTGGACCCACATATTCCCCACAGAATCTACCTGTTGACCTGGTTCTCTTGCATGCTGGTTAGTGTCATGGCCCTGCCTAATGTGACCCATCCTTGTTCTGACGTTCAGTCAGGCACTGGGCTCCCTGCTGGACAGTTCCATAGCCCTTGCTTTCATGTGGACCAGTGTGTGGTATCAGCGATGTTCCATGCTAACAAGCCCATCTCAGGACTCGTTGTGGGCTGATGCATCGTTCTGACCCATAGAGATCTGGTTTCTCCCCTCCAAACTCCCAGGTATTAGTCCCGTTGCTTACCTGCAAGTACAGTGATATTGTCATTGAGAGTCCTTCAGGATTCATTCCTCACCTACACTTACATTGGCCTTATCCATGGATATCTTTAGACAGTAATTCCATATCCCCAAGTCCCCAGAGCACCACCAGGAGCCAGAAAACAAAGCCCAGTGCCGTTGGTACTCTGGCCATCCAAGCCAAGGCTTTGCTGGCCACCCCTAAGCAGCCTGACTAGGCTGTGTGTTCCCCTTCCCACTACTAGCCAAAAACAACCAGCAGGGCAAGGGGTCCTGTTGTGTGCCAGCCTTCCCAGCCCAAGCCAGGATGTTGCTAGCTACCCCCAAGTAGCCCAGCTAGGCTTCATGCCCCTCTTCCCAATCTAGCACCAAACGTCCAGCAGGGTGAGGAGTCCTGTTTGCACACCCTCTTTCCTGGCCCAAGCCGAGATGTCAGAGACTATCTGCAAGCAGCTCAGCCTGTTTCTGATATTCTTTCTTCTGCAGCATTCATTTGTTGGGCGAAAGAACATTTCTATTGTGTTCTTTAGCCCTAGTATTTCATTTTGGACCCGTTTTATCTCTGTCATGATGTTAGTTTTGAATTACCTGAGTCCTTCCCACCATTTTTTATTGTCTCTTAAGTTTCATGATGAGTTTTTATTTGTATTCCCTATGTTGAAGTTCCTTCATCTTGCAACTCTCAGACTGATGGGATCTTTTTTGGTCAGTTTTGGGGAAAGTGTTAGGTCCTTCATCTGTATTATTTCCTTTCCTGCTGCCTCTTCCCATGTCTTTATGCTTTCTTGTCACTTTGTGTGTTTAGCCTCTGATGTGCTGTTGAAAGTTTCTAAGATGACTGTGTCTGTCTGATTTCCTGGGGTTTGCTAAGGCAGCGGGACCCATGCTGTCGCTGCTTGTGAGAAGAGAGGAAGGTATCTCTCTGACCTGTCTTCTTTAGGCAGTGGATGGTTCTCAGGAATGCCTTTCAGTCCTCACTCACCAGTCAGAGGAGCAACCTGAATGGTGACCAGCTGTTGCCACTTTGTGGACAATCAGTGCACTCAGTCTCCTCGGCCCCTGTCCCCTGCAGGCAGGAGGGAGGATCCTATGGCTTCTGACTGCAGGTCAGCTAGTCAGTATGAGTATGTACTAGCCACTGCTTTGTGTGTGAGCAGCAGACTCACTCTCCACTACTCATTGCTTCGCACCAGAGGCCCCTCACCTTCCTTTGTCCCTGTGGGGTAAGTGGCTTGGCACCAGAGGCCCCTCACCTTCCCTTGTCCCTGTGGGGTAAGTGGCAATAAGTGTGGTTCAGCCATGGCTTTTATCACTCCAGGGTTCTTTACTTTCATTACTTGACATCTGAGGAGCCTCTGACTTTGAGGGATTCTGTGTCTCTCTCTCTCAGGTATTCCAGTCTTCCTCTGGGGGGCTCAGGGTTCAGAGCCTTCAGGTGTGGGTGGATTCAGATCTCGCCTCACGTATCTCTGTCTCATATGGTCCACTCCCCAGCTGCCCTCTTCCCAGTGGCATCCCCTCCTCAGGTAGAGGTTGCCCGGTTCCCATGCCTGTGGATTTATTCTCTGGCTACCTTTCTTTCACCAGTGTTCTGCCCTGTCGGTTCTTCTGCCTACCTCTGTCCCCTATGCATAGATGAAGACTCTTAGGGATTCTCCCTGTGTTGGTTCTGCATTCACCAGGCTTTGTCTGAGTCCCTGTTTGCCCTGAATGACATCTGCATTCACCTTCTCAGGCTGCAGGTTACAGACTTGGGTGTTTTGTGTGGCTTTTCCTTGCCTGCATGGCACCTTCCTCGATCTTGTAGACTCTAGGGTGTTTGGGACACCTTTCCCAGCAACTCTCTTCTAGCTCTTTGCTCCACTATATCCTGTCCCTATCTTTCCACACACTCAGCTACACCAGCCTTCCATGATCGGTCATCTTGAGAAACCCTCCTGCCTTGATTCTTACTCTCACTTGGAGGGACAGTGTCGTGATAGAGAATTTTTCCAAGCTCCTCTGTCAGGTCTCCCAGTTCAGATCTCATGCACATTGGTGGGTTCTTGACACAAACTGATTTAGTTCGGCTTGTGTCCGGCGGGAATGGTGGCCTTTTATTTTTGGGTGTTTTTGCCCAGCCACAACTGATCCACACCCAAACACAGCTCTCATGTGTTTCAGCAGCAACTGAGACCAAGCTTAGCCTATCCTACACCCACCTTGGCTCTCATCAACACCAGTGGGTGCTGGAGCATAGCCTGGTCTGACATACCCAAACCTGTACACATCCTTGCTAACGGACACTCCCGTCATGTCCAGGCTAGATCAATGCTCCCATTCTGGAAATTGTAGTCACCAGTGGGAAGCACCACCCAGCTGGAATGTTCCCTTGGCTCTCCAACCAGGCCTGTTCCCAGCCATAGATTTTGCAAATGCCAGTGCCTTTGGCTTCACCTGCTGCAGTCTAGTCTGTCCTGGCCCATCCCAGTCCCAACTCTGGCTGGTGGGTGCCCATTATGCTCACATCCCTGGTTCATGCAAATTGGCAGGTGTGATAGACTAGCCCAGCATGACCTGCACTCCAGCCTGGCCCTTGCACATGCTGGTGTGCAATAGTTTAGCCCAGCCCTGACTGGTCTGTCCCACCTCCCCTCTCAAACCAACCAACACACTTGCTGACATGTGGAACTTGCCTGGCCTGAACAATACCCAGAGCTGAAACCCATGCTTAGCAGCAGGAACTAGAACCCCCTATGGAGTTTCCCAAGTTCTCCCTCCAGGCCCACTCCTAGACCAAGTTCTCATACATGCCAATGGGTGCTAGGTCTTTGCCTGGCATAGTCTTCTCCCTCTGTCCCAGCCTGTATATGAGCTGGTGGATGTTGTATCCTGGCCAGCCCCACCCCCTATTCTCGGATGTGATTGTGGATGTGGCATCCTAGAGCAGCACAGCCTTTACCCAACACCAATGCCCATGATCTCAGAGGGTTCCATGGTCATGCCTAGCTCAGCCTGTCACTACCACTAGCTCTTAAGCAAACCAGAGGAAATTGCATTTCTACAGGGGTTGGTACATGTACCCCCACAGAATGTGCACCCAGACCTGATTCTCATGTGATGCTTTCTCATGACCAACCTATCATTATCCATTCTCTGTTACAACTCACTGGTGGGCACTGTAATGTAGACCTGCCAGTAGGGCCCCAGCCCTAGCTTTAGTGTGTGACAGTGAGTGGTTGTCAGTAGTAGTCAATGCTAATTATCCCAGCTCAAGTCTCCCATGTTGGGTGGCACATTAGTCTGACCCTTAAAGCTCCTCCCATCCATACTGCTCGGTCTCAGCCCCCTTAGCTGCAAGTACAATGGCCTTGTCAAAGGAAGTCCCTCAGTGTTCATTCCTCACCTACAACATATTCCTTCAGCAGTCCTCCCTTCCACACATCCATATACTCCCTCCCCTGGGCACTGTGTGCTCCATCCTCTACTATGGTATCAGATGTCCTTTTCAGGCCCCAGTGGACTGCCAGCCACATCCTCTATGTGCATGTGGATATGATATCCACTGCTCTGTCTAAACCTCTAAGGAGGCGCAAATCTGCAAGGACAGTAGCCTTGTCAACGCAAGCCTCTCAGAGGCCATTCCTTACCTGAACGTGAGCCTCAAGTCTGCACACACACCCCCACCCATGCCATCTTCCAGGCCTCCCTCAGTCCCGCATCCCCAAGTCCTCATGAGCACACCACCAGGCAACACAATAGCACCCCAGGCCATCAGACCTGGAACATATACAGACTCTTACGTTGCTTTGTTGTGTTGATAGTTGGATGGCTTAAAGTAACCTAACAAGGGAGTTCAGCCTGAAAATTCCAGTAAAGATGGAAGAAGCACAGTGATGCCACTTGGAAAACCCAGAGAGAAAGTGAGCAGTCAGGAGCCTGGAGAGTTAGGAAGAGTGAGCAGATGGAAAGGGAGACAGGATTTGGGCAGTGTGGATACAGGCAAGTGGTCCTGGGTTTTCAATTGCTTTCTTCTTCCTCCACTGTCTCCTGGCCTGTCCCACAAGGCAGATCTACACTGCAGGTGTGGTGTGAACACAAAACCCCTAGGAGGAATTCCACTCATAGGGCCTGGAGGTTTTTGTTCCACGTGTGTCAGATGTGTTCTTTGCTATATCATGAGGTAAAGAAAGTAAAGAACATGCATTTCTTTTTTAAGATTTATTTTTTCTTATTGGAAAGGCAAGTTTACATAGATAAAGACATAGAGACATGTGGCGACACTGACTTGAGCTGAGCCAATCTGAAGCCAGGAGCCAGGAGCCTCTTCTGGGTCTCCCATGTGATTGCATGGCCCCAAGGTTTGGGTGGTGTTCCACTGGGTTCCTAGGCCACGAGCAGGGAGCTGGAAGGGAAGTGGAGCAGCTGAGACATGAATTAGCATTAATATGGGATCCCAACAAGTGAAAGGTGAGGACTTTAACCATTAGGCTACCATGCCAAACCCAAGAACATTCATTTTTATGGGAAGTTACACAATTTGGCTTTAACAGACTTTCTCAAGATTATCTTGATAGTCCAAATATAGTTCATTTGATACTTGCTTCTCAGATTGAAGGGCCAGGCACAATGAGTAAATGCTCACCTCGCAAGTGCCAGGATCCTATGTGGGTACCAGTTTATGTCCATGATGCTACACTTCCTATCCAGCTGCTTGCTTGTAGCTGAAAATGCAGTAGAAGATGGCCTTAGGACCCTGTACGCATTTGGGATACAGAGAGAAAACTTCTTGCTCGTTGCTTCAGATCCACTCAGCCCCAGTGGTGAAAGATTTTTTCCTTCACAAAAAAGGGCTGTGCCTTAAAGAATCAACAGTAGGCCTAGCAGAGTAGCCTGGTGGCTCTACTTCTCTCTGGCCATTTACCAGTTGAATCAACCCTGAGCATGTCGGACAACACCCGCTGTATGGGTTGGGCAGAAGACAGCTCAGGGTTGGCAGAGGGTGAGGCACAAGTGCTCTGCCAAAAGCTTGATGTGGCAGGAGGTGACAGGACAAAGCTGGTTGAGTGTGCCAGTTTGGCGCCAGCCTTCTTAGGTGTTGGAACTGGTTTCAGAAGAAAGGACAGCCCTTGGGTATGCTTTTATAGGAGCTATTTGCACTCCATGCAAACAGCTGCCTCTCCCTTCAGGTATCCTTCCTGTCAGCAATCCAAAGGGGAAGGTCAAGGGCAGGCAGGACAAGGACAAAGGGGTGTGGATGGTGTACATATGGGGTGCTCTTATTCTACCTCCCTTGCTGACATTCTGCTTGTATTAAGAGAACAAAGGTGGTTAGATGGGACAAGGTCCGGGACAGTCAAAGAATGAAGCCTCTGCATGTGAACCCAGGTTGTGAACAACTGGGAAGACTCTGAAGCCATCGCTTAGATCAACTGTAAGTCAAACACTCATGTGATCTCCCCTAAGATTAGATCGGCAGCAGGGTCTTACGGAGAAGCTTGGAAATTGAAGCTGGCAGTGTCTATGAGGAGAAAAAGAGGGTTCAAGGCTGACTTCTCCTCTCTGATCATGCGGCCAAAGCGTCCCTGATTGTGCTGGGCTTCCTTGGTGCTATGAGGTGAGGCCCACTGAGCTGTTGGTGTCCAAAGGGTCAGGGCACACCGTTCTGTCCACTGGCCTTCTGGAGTGCACCAGTGGGTCTTAGAATCAGCCTTGCCTTTCGTGTAGGGGCTCAGCAGTTGTCCAGTTGAAAACAGGCTTACAGAACACCTACAGTGTCCAGGCTAGAGAGGGTGTTCCCACACCATGCCCAAAACTGTGCTGCTGTGGTAATTCCTAACTGAGGATGTTGGCATCAACAGTTATACTGACCTCAAGGACTGTCCTTTTGTGCCATTAAAGCAGCTTGCTCATGTCAAGACTTGGTCTGGTCCAGCATGCCACAGCTTTAGCTTGGAAGTATGTGTTTTAGGTTCTGGGCAGAGAAGACTCTGAGGTTTGGGGAAAGGTGCCTCTGGTCCTGTGGTTGACCTGAATTCTTCCGGGTTGGCAAGGAGAGTTCATCACACATGTTTGTCCCACCTCAATGTTCGTGCCTCCTCCGCACGCTAATCTCTGCTTGCCCTGTTTGCGTATGGCCAGCCACGCTCTGTGTCCATGGAGCAGATTAAATTCTGTCTGCCCCAACCTGCCTGGGGCTGTCCTCTCCCAGGTTGGAAGTCCTTAAAGGAAAAAGAAAATAATCTCCTCAAATACCCAGTAAGCATGAGTCCACAGATCTCTGAAGTGGGATTCATTGCTAAAAGCACATTTATGGTAATCCAGACTCCACATTAATTCACTCTGTACCTCCCCTGAAGTTGAAGGTCTCTGGGGAATTCTTCCTGGTTGGGGTCCAGATTAGAATTGGCCACTGGCTCATCATAGTATTTCTGATATGTGACACCTCTAGCAATACAGGTGATACATCCTGTTTGATGTTAGGATCACCTGATCATGTTGGTCTCATCTAATAAATCGCAGGTGTCTTCATGCTGGAGTGCCAGCACCTGCGTAGCACAGTGTGTCCACTCTGACTCCAGTGGACGGGAAGAATTATGCCCTGCCAACTCCTTAGGAGCCAGAGTATCAGGCCATGACGGGGTGGTAGCAGTGTGGCTGCAGCAACGCTGGCCAGGACTGCTCAGGTGGGCAAAGCTTTCTGTGGTCATTGACCTAGGAACCTGCTGCCACTCCTCATAGATCGAAGTGGTGTGCAGCCTGTTTTCAGCTCACTTCAGAGTTCCGTGGTTTTCTGACTCGCATTCAGATGGAGCTGGGAATGGGGAGTATCCTAATTTGTACATTTAAAATGTTTCTTTAAATTTTTTTTCCCCTCCAAGTCGTAGTCTTCAGAGAGCTCAGGGAAGTACGCACACTCTACAGCTTAACTGTGTGGTTGGTAGAATTGCAGAAGTGGGAGGTGTGTTCTTCCCCATCTTGCTTTCAGCAGTCGCACACCTTTGAGATTGCCATCATTGGAGTTGAGATGTCAAGATTGGAGGATTCAGCACCATGGCCAGAGCCAGAGAGACAAGGACTGTGGACCTAAAATGTATCTTCACCATGGGATAATAAAGAGGATCTTTCAGAAGAGACTTCTGTCTCCCCCAACTCTTGTGGCGTCTGAGCCAAAACTCAGGTCAGTCAGAGAGGAAAGCTTGGGAGGCTCCAGCTCCATGTGGTGGTGGAGGCCACATTTGTGTCCAGGTACTGCCTAGAACCCCAGTCTAGACTCCTACTGAGGTCTTGCTAACTTCGGAAATATTTTTTTTTCCTTTTCTTGATTTCCTTATGTGCTGATCTGCACCATGGAGGACACCAACTTGTGTCTCTTAGCTGTGTCCCTGTGAGTGGTGGGGCATCTTCCTAGACAGAAGTTAAGGGCTGACCTTCAGGGTTCTAGCCTGAGAGTCACTCCCCTGCCCTCCACATGGCTCTTGTAAGTGAAGGGCTGAGCTTTGCAGGTTCGACAGTTCTGGAAGGCAGGTGGCATTGAAGGACCAAGGGAAGAGGTGCCAGCATCCGCTCAGTAGCCCATTTCCCAATGCCAAGTGTGGACTTGTCTCGCTCTCAGCTTCACAGAGGGTTCCTTTCAGTGGGTGCACATAAACAGCCTTGCCGTGGCAGAGCTCTTGACGTGGCATACAAAGGAACAAGGATTGAAGGCAGTTTGAAGGTACAGTCTGCTGGGAATAAAATCCTTAGCAGTTCTGTTAACTGCCCTTGCAAATAGAAATGCAAAACTGGTACTAAGCACTTAATTTCACAAATCCCACAAAAATCACTGGGAAACATAAATACTATCATTACAATTTTTGAGGTTGAGGAATGAAAATATGGAGTGACATTGCATTGTGGCAGGGTAAACCACTGCTTGCAACCACAGACTCTCACAATGCAGTTTGCTGTGGACTAGCTGGTCCACATCTAATCCAGCTCACTACTAATACACTCAGATGGAGTTCTGGGCTGCTGGCTTTGGCCTGGCCCAGGCTGAGCCATTGTGGCTCAACCTGTTTGGGGAGTAACCCAGTGGATATAAGATCTACTTCCCCGAGTCTGTCTCTCCCACCACTTCACTATATCTTTCAAAAGCAAATACATATACATAATTTTTTTTAAAAGATTTATTTTATTTTTATTATAAAGTCAGATATACTGAGAGGAGGAGAGATAGAGAGGGAGTGGAGCTGCCGGGATTAGAACCAACAGCCATATGGGATCAAGGTGAGGACCTTAGCCACTAGGCCACACTGCCGAGCCCATATACATAGTTTTTTAAGTCAAGCAACTGCAGCAGCAAAACAAATGAAAATCTGGCAAGATCATTTCACTCAGGGTTCCACCATTACTAAGAAACAGGGCAGATCTGAACTCGAATCTCTGGTGTTGGTAGATTTCTGTGTCATCAGGGATAAGGAAAATCACATTAGAAGTTGTCTTGGATACATAGTGGATGGAAATATTTTATAAGAAAAGTAAAAGCAGGCAGAGTTACTACACTCATCTGAATCTGTCACCCTGCAAGACAGGGAACAGAAAAAGATCAAGTTGGCGGCTGAGTGCTTTGTTCCCTGGTTTGCCCGCCCTGCCATGTCACCGCAGGGCGTGCAGCTTCTTGCAGCAAGAGAACAGAGCACACACCCTTCAAGTGATTGGCTTATTTCAAGTTTAGAATCCGGTAAAAAAAAAAAAATGGAAGGAACAGCACCATGGGATAGAGCACTAATTCTCTGCCTACAACACTGGCATCCCCGTAAGGGCGCCGGTTCTAATCCCAGCTACTCCACTTCCGATCCAGTTCCCTGCTTATGGCCTGGGAAAGCAGGGGAGAATGGCTCAAGTCCTTGGGGCCCTGAACCCTTGTGGGAGACATGAAAGAAGCTCCTAGCTCCTGGATTTGGACCAGCCGATCTCTGGCAGTTGCGGCCATTTTGGGAGTGGGCCAGCAGATGGAAGAGCTGTGTTTTTCTGTACGTGTCTGTCCTCTAACTCTGCCTTGCAAGTAAAAATAAGATAAATCTGTAAAAATGCAAAAAAAAAAAAAAAAAAAGAAAAAAAAAAACAACAGTATCCAGGAAAAGTTGCAGAAAAGCTTAGACCAGGAGTACAACATGGGATGGAAATCTGCAGGGAGGAGATGCGAGACCTCTCTGGCCTGTGCTAGAAGCAGATGCCAGATTCAGACAGCAACAGCGAGCACTCGCCTGATAATGAGACACAGCTGCATCTCTGTTGCCATTGAGCTGATGGAGACACTGCAGGTGTGGTCTGCGTCCCAGGGGATCTCAGCGTGGGGATTGGCAGCTGCAGGTGTGGTCTGCGTCCCAGGGATCTCAGCGTGGGGATCAGCAGCTGCAAGTGTGGTCTGCGTCCCAGGGGATCTTGGCGTGGGGATCAGCAGCTGCAGGTGTGGTCTGCGTCTCAGGGGGTCTCGGGGTGGGGATCAGCAGCTGCCCTCCCCAGCACAGGCTCCCTCACCAGATGTGCTCATCAGATGGTTACTCACTGTCAGTTGAGTGTCTCAGGGCATTCTTTAAGACTCGGTCAACTTCTCCCTTTCTAGTCCACTTGCATGTCCCACATAGATGCTGCTTTTACAGAACAACTTGATCACTGTGGTCTCCCTGCTTCCATGTCCAGGCCACCTCCTTCCCACCAGTGGGACAGCATTCGGCTGAGGAGTTGGCCTCCGATTGTGGCCTGGCCAGTCCCCGCCCACTCTGACCAGCCTGCATACCCTGCTGTGTAATCTGACCTTGAAAAAGGCAGTCATGAATGTGTTTATAATGTGAGACAGTGAGAGACTTAGCAATGAATGAGTGAGAATCAAGATTCCGTGTGCCTACTTGATCTCCAGTTCTAATGTTTTAGTTTTGTTGTTGTTGTTGTTGTTGAATTAATGAAAAAGGAGAAAAAGGAGTGAAAGTTACAGGGGCTAAGGTTGTGGCACAGAGGGCTCAGCCACTGCCTGAGATGCCAGCTTCCACATGAGCACTGGTTAATGTGTGGCTGCTCTGCTTTGGATCAGGTCTCTGCTAACGTGACTGAGAAAGCATCAGAAAATGGCCCAGGTCCTTAGGAGACTCGGATGGAGCTTTAGACTCTTGATTTCAACCTGACCGATTCCTGGCTGCTGTCACCATTTTGGTTTACTTGTTTGAAAGTCATTTAGAGAGAGGGAGATACAGAGATGTTCTCACTTCTGCTTTACTCACCTAATGGCTGCAGCAGTCAAGCCTAGGTCAGTCCAAAGCCAGGAGCCAAGAGTTTTCATCTGGGTCTCCCACATGGATGGCAGGAGCTCAGGAACTTGGGCCATTCTCTGCTACTTCCCAAGATGCATTAGGAAGGAACTGGATAACTCACATGGGATGCTGTTGTCACTGGACCACAGTGCTCACCCCACCAACCCAACCTTTTATAAATCTTAAGTTCTCTCTCTAAATGCTCAAAGTTGTGCATTTCTTTTGAATTTGGAGGAAAAAAAGCCATGCAACCTAATTTTGTTATCTGGTCTTTGAAATTCCATAGTAGCCTGTTAATGCTCATTATGATCAACTAGAGACAGACAAATTCTGGTCACTACTGGAATTAAGCATAATAAAACACTAAAATGTTCATTACAAATGAATAGTCTTTTCGATCTCAGAAAAGGGAAGCTGTGTGGGAAGTCTGTGGAGATCAGTTAGATCGGTAACAATCCTTGCGCATGATGCAGCATATTGGCAAGGCGGTGAGGACCACAGGTCTCAGCCCACTGCCGGGTGGGTGAAGAGCCGCTAGGTAGTAGAGATTTCCACTTCCAGTGAGCACACTGTGTGTTCCACAAGTGCACACGACACACACTTGTGCAATGTCCTCCTGCAATGCTGTCTTCCATCATAACTACTAGGGGAGCATTGGTACACGTTAGGATGGCTCCACTGCTGTACCAGCAGCCAGAAGACAGCAAAATGAACACGTACGCCAAATACATGCCCAAATGCCATGGGCAGACAGAGGATGCTGCAATGGGCTTACCAGGGCCAGAAGTTAAGATCTCTGGACTGGTGTACATTGGTTGTTACTACATTACATTGCAGCTTGGGATAAGCCATGTTAGAATAATTTACAACAAGGAAATAGACAAAAGCTACATCCCTGTCCTGCATGGCCAGAGCTAGTTGTTAAAATTTACTCAAATATGTACTAGCACATCGACAGATTTAAAATCAGTACCCCTTAGCGAGCTGCATTGCACATTGTTTTGGAAATGATCGGGCGGAGTTAGCCTGAGTTGTCACAGTTAATAAGTTTGGTTTTCCTCCTGTCTTGAAGACTCTTTCTTAACCCTAAAAAGGCAAGATAAAATTTACCTGTTAGGGAAGTCAGCTAACAACAGGATGCCACATAGCACGTTGCAACCTGAAACACATTCAAGAATGCAAGGGGACAATTAGAAAAACTTATTTTATTTGAAAGAGTTATAGAAAGAGGAGACCCACACGTGCAGAAGGAGAGGGGGGAAAGAGAGGGAGAGGGCAGAAACGTCATGGCAAGGCCGCAGCTGGCTGGCACTTCCCTGTGGCATGGTGACAGGCACTGTTCCACCTGCTGGGAGTGACGACTGCAGGGACAGCACTGTGTAGGGGAGCAGGGAGCAGACCTTCACTCTAGCCGTGGCAGGATACTGCCTGTGATACAGACAGGGACGGAGTGGAGGGCCCATGGCAGGCAAATCACAGTGAGGGTGAGGCCAGGATGATGCAAAAGCAACAGCCATGCAGAGAGCTAAAGCAGTTCTGATTGAGGCACCCAGCCTTGGAGAGGGACTGAGTTTGGAGCACAGTGAGGGCTGGTGAGGAGGACTGTAAGAGACAGAGTGGTCAGAAATACAATCAAGGGGGTGGGCAAATGCCAGCGTGGTAAGACTAGACTGGGATTAAGAACCTGAACTTTATTCCTGTGCTACCATTGGTGGGTCTGGACAGAAGGATATCGCAATACCAGATGCCTTTTTTTTTTAAGATTGTTTGAAAGAGCTGCAGTAAGAGACAGAGAGATCTCCTATCTGCTGCTTCACACCCTCCACCCTATCTGAAATAGCCCAAGCTGGACCTGTCCAAAACCAAGAGCCCAGATCTTCTTCCTTGTCTTGCACATGTATAAAGCTCAAATGCTTGGGCCATTCTCCGCTGCTTTCCCAGACCACAGGCAGGGAGCTGGATGGGAAGTGGGGCTGCCGGGATTAGAACCAGCATCCATCTGGGATGTTGGCAGTGAGGGCAGCAACTTTATGCTAGCTCTATACAGATGAAGTTTTATGGAGACATTTTGCTATGTGGAGCTGTGGAACCACAGAATCCCTTAGAAAACTTGTAATAGTGAGAGAGAATGGAGTTTCTTGCAGGCAGGGCTGTTCCAAGTTTTGTAGGTACATCTGACAAAATCTGCAGAAAGATGGAAAGTAGGGTGTGTGAGGACTGCTTTCTAAAGGGACAAACACGAACAGGTGTGAATGGCATTTAGCTTCAGGTACCTGTTAAACACCCAAATGGGGAGGGGATGTGCCAGCTGGGAGGGAATGTGCCAACTGTCTGTTTTCAAGCAGATCTTTTGTCAAAAAACTAAATAAAATTCAAGATCACTATGAAACCCAGCAAACTCACTTGTAGGTATATACCCAAAGAAAGTTAAAAAGCCAGGCCCAGCGCAGTAGCCTAGCATCTAAATTCTTCACCTTGAATGTGCCTAGATCCCATATGAGCACTGGTTCCAATCCTGGCAGGCCTGCTTCCCATCCAGCTCCCTGCTTGTGGTCTGGGAAAGCAGCAGAGGACAGCCCAAAGCCTTGGGACCCTGCACCCGTGTAGGATACCTGGAAGAGCTCCTGGCTTCAGATTGCCTCAGCTCCAGCTGCTGTGGCCACTTGGGGAGTGAATCAATGAATGGAAGATCTTCCTCTCTGTCTCTCCTCCTGTTTGTATATCTGACTTTGCAATAAAAATAAGTAGATCTTTAAAAAGTTAGATCACGAGCATGGGACTGGAGGACGTGCTAAGTGGAATAAGCCAGCGCCGCATGCTTTTAAGCAGGAAATGTTGCTGCTGAAGAAGGAAAAAAGAATTGTGGTTCCTAGAATCAAGGATGGTTTAGGGAATATATAGATAGATTGCACAATAAATGCCAAAATACATCAGTGGAATACATTCTAGTGCTAACACAACACAGTAAGTTGCTGAACTTAAAACAGCAATGTGGTTTTTTTTCTGTGGAGAATCAGGAAAGAAGAATTTGAAAATGCTAAATAATAAATATTTGACCATTACATTATATATATATATATGTATATATATATATATATATATATATACACACACACATATATAACACACTGCACTCTTAAAAGTATTTTAAATTTTATAAACAAAATCATTACCATTCCAAAAGCTATAATATCACTTTAAAATTAGATTTTTTTCTGATTAAACTTGGATAATCGAAAACATTTAAAGATCATTCGACAGTGAAAATTCCATCAAAATTAATATAAACAAATAACTTGAAAATAAGTATATAAGATATTTAAGCATATCTCTAAAACATATTTGGCATAAGTAAAAGGAACATTTTTAAAGTTACAAATGAACAAAAATGAAGGTCATAACAATGTGGACAAAATATTCTTAAATATTATTTGTCATTAGAGAATCAAAGTATAACATGAATATGTAAATATGCCCACATAGTGTACCACTCACTGGATTCTCACAAAGTGGATATGCCCTTGCAACTATCAAACAGCTCAAAATCCAGTATTAGCTCATCAAAAAACAAGCAGTTCTTTCAAACCAACGGAAGACGGTGGTGTTGAGCTGTGAAATACAGGCAGCACCTCAAATCCTCAATGTTAGCTGCTCTTCCAGAAAGGAAAGGCTGTTTCCAATCAGTGGGAAACAGACAGCTTTAGAATTCAACTATAGAAAGAGTACTTGGAGTAAAAGTCAGCTGGTGGCAGTTTCTTCCCACAGAAAACAGACCAGAAATGGACGCACATCACTGGCCTGAATTAAAATGTTCCTAAATATTTATGGATATGCAGAGCCACATTCCGAATCTTGGATCAGGACCAGATAAGAACCACACAGCAGCCAAGTCACACGATCTGGGAGAATATAAAATGAGGATCTTGCAGTAGCAGTGGGAGAAATTTGTACAGATTGTCCTGCAAATCAAAATAATAGATCCCATTGAAAATAGAAAAATCAAATACTGAAAGGCACTAGAGAATAGGCAGAGGCAGAAGTGAGAGGAAGAAGGGAATGGCATCATTGTGCAAGTTTCTGTCCGACTTTGTGGAGTCGGATAGAACTTTAGTAGCAACGCATCATCTTACTGACTTGAAGAATTAACAGAATTCGCCACTACCCATGATGCAGCATGCTATATGGGATCACCAGTTTGAGTCCTGGATGTTCTGCTTCCCCATTCCAGGTCCCTTCTGCTGCATTTAGGAAAGCAACAAAAGATGGTCCAAGTACTGGACTCCTGCCACCTGCAGGAGAGACCCGGCTGGAGCTCCTGGCTCCTGGATTTTGCCTCGCTCTGACCCAGCTGTTGTGGCCATTTGGAGAGTGAGCCAGTGGATGGACATGTGTCTCTCCCTCTCTTGGAATCTCCTTTTAATCATTTTACTTGCTGTTTTTAATATTATTTACATAGTTGAGGTGGGTCTCTGATTAGAGTGAGGAGGGTTGAGATATGGAGGAAAGTGGGTGGGATAAATGTTTCAGTTGTTTTGTTTTCCTGACCTGCTGGGTGGTGGAGCAGGAAGAGATCTTCAGCCCAGTGGTTTACACTCCAATGCCCACAGTAACCATGGCTGGGCTTCAGGACTGAGTACTCACTCTGCAAGGAGCGAGGAACAGAGGTGTTTCCGTACCCACTCCTGCTGTCACTGGCTGCGGCTTGCTCCTGGGGCACGGGCAGCTCTTTCAGGAGCCCCCTCCTGTTACTATGGCAGGAAGCCTCTCTTCTCTCTCCCCTCTCTCCTTTCCCATGGCCATCCTCCCCTGCCCTGCTTTCTCCCACTTACCCATGGTTTTGCCTTTCCCACTAGTAGGAACTGTTGGGTTTAAATTTGTGTGTCTTGCACACACTGCTCCCTATAAATGGGCTAAACTAGAAGAAATAGCTGATATTCTTTTTTTTTTCTTTTGCAACAGCTTCTCGTGGAACTCCTGCCTGAGGAGTCACTGACTGTGGTTTTTACATTTAAATCATAGGATTCACATAAACCACTATATTACAGCAATGCATTAGAAGAAAGATGTTATAATTATTCAAGAGGTGACTATCTTAGAGAAACACAATTGAACATACCATATGTTATCCTATCAACTATGCATGTTGAAACACTATCTGAAAGAAACAATATATTCAGGTATAGATGAAAAGCAATTGTATTCTTTTCAACATGATTTCCTGTATGATTTCCTCTTCTCTATCCCCTCTCTCCTTTCCCATGGTCATCTTCCCCTGCCCTGCTTTCTCCCACTTACCCATGGTTTTGCCTTTCCCACTAGTAGGAACTGTTGGGTTTAAATTTGGGGTTCAGAACAAGAAATCCACACAGAATAAAAGTTCAGCTCAAAGTAAGTTATATTGAGAGCACTCTCCAGTGAAGTTCACTGTCTGGCACAGTGCCAGGCCAGAGAACTCGTGCCGGGGGTGTTGTGGGGAGGAGATGGCAGATAGGTGGTGGAAGGAGAGAGAGAGAGAGAGAGAGAGCCTGCTTCCTGATGAGAGACAGCCCAGGACCACATCCCCATGGCGGGGTGACCCATGAGGGAGATGGCTGCCCAGGCTACACAGCACTGGGCTGTTCTAGTTCTCAGATGGGGATGGGGAAGGTGGCAGCTCCTGAGTTCGTGCATGCTTGTGACCTTGGCGTGTCATCATGACAAGTGGTGTTCTGTGCAGACCTTTTCCTTGGAAGCATTTCTGGACGACAGTGTGCTTGACCTCGGCAGAGATGGAACTAAAGCTAGTGAAGCTTTTTTGTTTGTGGCCAGAGGGAGGCAGCAAGGAGAGACAGCACCGGGATTCAGTCGCTGCTGGTGTTCCAGGGTAACCAGTGTAGAGCTGAAAATGAAATGGAGTAAGATGGCTCATCGCTCACCACAATACTTTTCACTTTTACAATTTCTGCTTTGCTTGCTTGGCTGTGAAACTGTGTGAGACTGTGAACTCGTGGGCCGAGTTGTCTACATGACCTTCAGCACGAATAGTTCTCATTTCCCAGGAATCGAGGTCTGAGTCTGGTTTTCTCACAGGTGTCTTCAAGGCCTAAGTCTGGTTATCTTGACTACTAAGCCAGAGAAGAGCCAGGCACAGGCTCCAACCACAAGCTTCAGTAAACTGTCCCTATGAACACTCTATGAATGTGCTGCCTGGGGCTGCATTCTGTTACAGGGTGTTGGTCCCACTTGGTTGGTTGCCTGGTTGGTCGGTCGGTTGCCTTGCCTTGCATTGTAATAAAACTTGGTTGTGATGGTCGCTGGTGACTGTAACACTGTTTTGGCAGTGGAGTGCGTGCAGCACCAGAGGTTCCTGGCTTGCCCTTTGATGCATGCAGCGCCTTCAGGAGCTGCTTCTGCTTAGCCTAACAGAAACATCACTATTTTGTCTTGTTTTTTGTCTTCTATGTCATGGATGTGCATGAAAGTCATGATTTATTCCCTTTTACATTATTGTGCGGGTAGTTTAGGGAATTCTCATGACATAGGTCTTAAGATTTATTCCTGTTTTTGTGGGGGGCGATGAGTTAATCACAGCAGGATGTTAATTTTCCTAAGGAATTGTTATTACACTTCATTTTAACGGGAGTGAGAAAGTTCAGTTCAGATACAAACACATTACCATGCTTTCTTTTGGCAAGGGTGTAGTGCAGCCAGAATTGCCAGTACAGCTGAGTCAGGCCCTTGTCAGGGTCCTTTCTCTAGTGTGGGGCACGAGACTGGCCAGGCATAGCCATGATTGCAGCCGGTGCTCTCAAGGCCTGAGAGCAGCCTGAGCTTGCACAGGCATTAGGAGAGGAGTCCAGGAAGACCCTTCCTCCTCAGACAACATCTATTCTTGGATACTACAAATACAAGTCTGACTCTGAGGGTTGTTTTGCAACTCTCCTGGCACCTAGAGTAATACAATGTTGCAACATCAGCTTCCCTGGAACATCCTGTGAAAAACGGCTTGATTAAACTTTCCAGTTTTCTGGGGCCTCTACCTGTGCTTCCTTCTTGCCACGAACCCAAAGTCTCCCTTTGAACATAAGCTGTCAAGGAGCTATACTTTTTAGCTAGCTTTGTGGGTGGGGTGTGGACGCCCCCCAGAGGAGCCCTGGACGACTCCCACGTGAGGGGAGGCACCTTCATTTCCTGCCTCCCTCTCCTCCTTCATGGCCTGCACCCGCCTCCCTGAACAGCTACCCCCACCTGCCTGAGCCCATTCCATGAGCTGCTGCCCTCCTCCAGTTGAGCGGCCCACCTGATCCTGAGCCCTTCAATGTCCGCAGTTCAACCCACTTTCTGTTGGTGACATGGTCTGGGCCCCATGATCAGCCACCTCTGCCTGGCACCACCAACCCCACAGCTGGCATGTCTGCATGCCACCCGTCGCCCACATCGCCTGTTGCTGCCAGCACTCTTCAGCCGCTGGAGCCACTTTAAATGTCTGCTCCCAAAGGCCAGCAGCCAAGGCTAGAGCCGCTACCGGCTCCCCTGGCGGGATTCCAACAGGCTTCCTCGGCCCAGCCCTGCTGCTGCGCGGCTAACTGCCGCCCTTGCTGCCCGGAGGTGCTGCGTGCTGCGTGCTGCCACCAGCCTCTGGACTCAGCCTGCACCTTCAAGGCTGAGTTAAGACACCTCTGGCCGCCGCCAGCTGTCTGCGCCCAGCCTCTGGCAACCTCCAAAAGCGGCTGGCGTGGCCCGGCCGCACTTCGCCTCTGCCGGTGGCCACCAGCGTCCAGCGCCTCCTGCCTCTGCCTGCATGCCTGTCCGCCTGCATGCTGATGCTGGGCGCCACCACAAGCCTCTTCCGCCCCTTGTCACCTGTTGGTGCCAGATCCCTCTTGCTGCTTCGCGGCACTTTAAGATGCCTTTGCCTGCAGTCAGCAGTCACTGGGGCCCAGAGGCCGCCTGCTGCCAGCCCCCGTTTGCTGCTGCCCAAACCTCTCTAAGCTGCCTGTGCCATCGGACATGGATGCCAGCCCCGCTGCCCATGTCCACCTGCTTGCTGGGTGGTGCTTTAAGCCGCCTCTGCCCACTGCCAGCACTCCAGTCCGTCCGCTGCGCGCCCCAACCCTCACGCCACGCTCCTGCTTTAAGCTGCAGCTGCCGGCTGCAAGCAGTGCCTTCACTTGTGTCCCAAGATGGGTTCTGCCCTCTACGTTCAGGATACCACCTCAGGAGATCCATCGCCAAGGTCAAAGTAGGAGTCCTGTCATTGGAAAGGAGAGGCAGGGGAGAAGTGTGGGGGCCTTTGTTTGCATGGCTGTGTGACTTGCACAGGGCTGGGAGGACCCTGAGTGGCATCACTCTGAAAGACCTGGGGAGGGTGTTGTGATGGAGGCTGGGAGGTCCAGGTTGGTCCTGGTTGGTCCAGGTTAGCTCAGGTCTGAGGCCCAACAAGCCCATAGTCCTGAGGGATCTGTGTTTGCACTCCAAGTTTAGAGACAGAAATGAAAATGCTCTGAAGTTCAAGTGCAACCCTCCCTGACTCAGTTCATCCGGCTTGTTGAACCTGCTGTTGGCGAGTCCTGGAGTTTCCTTGTGGTGTCTAAGAGCACAGGTGTCAGGAGGATTTTTGTGGATATTTGATAGCTTGTGCCTTTTTTTTTCCTTAGCCCTGCTTCTCAAAGTAGGAAAATATGACTTGAGTTGAGGCAAGACGATCACATAGACAAGTCAGTGCACTTGGAATGCTGCTTTCATGTCAAGGTGGGGCGTCAGGTTAAGCTGTTTCCACTGCAGGTGATCTCTGGGCGTCTGTTCCCTCATCCTGGGATTGGGAATGTTCCTGGTCTGTAGATTTCATAGGATGTGAGAGGAGAGCCATCCAAAGTACTGGCTGGAATTGGTAAGATAGAATACTTTCAGAGAGACTGACCTATTGTATCCAATTTGTTGATGAGTTTGATGCTTTTCAGACATGTTTTCTGTCTCGACTGTGAATCAGGCTGAATGACTGAATAATGAAAATTGTCAGTTTAGTCTTCACATTCTTTGGGTCAGGCATGCTTGTCAGGATAACACACTTTGATTCCAGTTCACTCTCACAAGTGTTGAATGAAGAGGGAAGGTGGTTTACTGCCGGCCTGAACATCTGCATAAATGCTTATGTGCACCTGTTGTTCTTGTTACCCTGATATAATGGCTTTATGTTTTGTTTTGAAAACTTTTTTGTTTTGTGTCTGAGGGAACTAGAACAAATAATGTAGGAGTGGGTCCCATGTCCTTTAGAACACTGTCAGCTTGCATGTAGCTGTGACTTTCTGAGTACACATTTAGCATCTTAGTGAATAATTGTTAAAGTGGAAGACACTTGTTTTACCTTTGTGGATTTCATGACCTCTGCCTGCATGTTGGAGAGAGCCAAGAGAGCCCAGATAGCCAAGGTGGTAAGAACAAAGCAATGCTAGTTGTGTAGAGCCCAAATTTAGCTCTAGCAGAAAAAGGGTCAATAGGATGCCTGCAGGCAGAAGACCTTGTGAGATAAGGAGCGGCAGAAGACCTTGCAAGATAGAGAGCTAGGAGCCGTTGGGTGCTTTCCAAGAGCTAGGAACAGTAAGCTTCAGTTTCCCAAGTTTCTATTTTACAAAAGAAAGATAAGTGTTAAGTTTCCATTTCTCAGACATTGAGTCATTCTTGAAGACTGCTTTGAGCAAGGGCAGCTCCTGTACCAATCATAGCCTTGTGTGACTTAAAGGTGCCAATGGGATCCCTGTAACTATGCATCTGCTTCTGTAACCCCGCTTCCTGCTTCCCATATCCTATAAAAAGACCCAGCTTGTGCGGCTCGGCGCGACTCCTTACTAGATGAAGCAGGAGCGCCCACGAGCCCGTGTGAAATAAACCTTGCCTCATGCGTGTTTGCATCTCTTGGTCTCCTGTCTCATGTCTGCCGGAGGGCTCCTTTCATCGTGGGGCAGGGGCCCGTGGCCCCTGCCCACTCGGGTTTAACAGTTGGAGATGCCATGCTGATGCTAGATGAAGAGGAGGCTTGGCAGCTGCTGGCTTTAATCATGACTTTGACTGTTGCAGTAACCATTTCGACACTGGTTGTGTGCTTCTGAGTTGGTCTTCCAGGGTAGCGGTTAAGACACAAGCTCTGCCTCTCTCCTTTGCTGATACTCAGATTGGCAGGGGAAGTGTGGAGGAGGGCTTGTCTCTGGGCAGAGATGAGGACTTCAGCTGTGAAGCCTGGGTGTGTGGAGGTGGAGGTACTTCCAGAGGAGCAAAGGAGGCTGGGTCTGGGGGAAAGCCACGGTGTCGAAACTGAAAGGACTTAGCCACGGCCAAGGGGCAAAGTCTTTTTAATGTCATGCTGTTGAATTTGGAAATACAGAAGTGGGGTTGCTGCTTATGGCCTGGGAAAGTTGTTGCGCCTCTGCACCATGTGGGAAACCAAGAGGAGGCTCCTGGCTTCAGATTGGCTCAGCTCTAACCACTGCAGCCATTTAGGGGTTGAAACAGCAATTGAAAGATCTCTCTCTTGATATTTTCCTCTGTAACTCTGCCTTTCCAAGTAAAATAAGTAGATCTTTAGTAACAGTTGTGGTCTGCCATGCTGGCCTCCCGTAGGGAGGTGGTCTGTCTGCTGGCTGCTTCAGTTCCAGTGCAGCTGTCTGCTGTCAGCCCAAGAAAAGCAGTGGAAGAAGGTGCAAATGCTGGTGCCCTGGCATCGTCCTACAGTCCCAGAAGCAGCTCTGGGCTCCTGCCTTCTGCCTGCCTCATCCCTGGCAACTGGGGATGTCTAGGGAGTAAATCTTTGTCTCACCCTTTCTCTGTATCTCTAAGTTACAAACCAATAAATACTTTTTTAGGAAACCCATGATTGATTTTGCAATCAGTGGATGAGAAAGAATGAGAGAGATACATTCCATCTGCTGGAAATTCCTTCTTTCATTCCTCAAAGAGCTTCAATTGCTATTGTTCCAGGGTGAAACCAGGAGGCTCTTTGGGTGTCTCGTGTGGGGGGATGACACTGAAGCACCTGCTGTGTGTTCCACTGGTTTCCTAGGCACATGAGCAGGAGCTGGACCTGAAGCCGCAGCCACTCATGGATGTCTGGCATCACAGTCAGAGGCTTAACATGTTGGGCCACAGCAGTTGCTCCATCTCTTCCGTGCCTTAATGACTTATTTTCCCTGAAAAGGCATTAAGTAAAGTTTTTCTGTAACTCCCAAGTATGAAGTTTCTGCGTTTCATAATGTCCTGTATGAGATATTGCATGTTTGGTAAGTTCACTGTTGTCTTAGTCTGCCTTTGTCTCTTTCTTTACCAGGGTGATGCTGCACGCTCCAGGCCCAGGGCCCACCAGCAGGTCCTGAAGCACCTTTGTCGGTGCCTGGGCCTTGAGCACCGTGACATTTTCTGCCTGCCCAGGCATGATCAGCTGGTGTATCTCCTTGTGCTTGAGTACCTCCAAGTTCTAGTGGAACCTGTGGACAAGGTAGCTCAGACGCAGGATAACCCGCTGTGTTGTGAGCTGTGGTGGTGTACTAGCACACAGTGCTTGGAGAAGCCCTGCCACACTAGGGGTAGGCAATGACCCTCATATATGTGGCTGCACCAGGCCTTGGTCTGCTTGGAGCACTGTGGAAACTATGGCTACAGAAGGCACAGGACAAGAAATTCTTGCATGGTTGATGGCCAGTGGCCCTTGAAGCCATTGCTGCACAGCAGTGTGGCTTCTTCTAAAATATGTCGTTTCAGTAATGGCGACTAGAACACGTGGAGCACACCAAACATAATTCCCACTTCTCTCTTTCCCTGGTTTTCTTGCTTTAAAAAAAGTGCAGCTTTTGATTTTAAAGAGGGAAGAAAATTGGATGTCAGTACCTTAGGTAATTACTTAATTTCATAATTTCCCTGACAATATTGTGTGGCTTTTTGAAGAATCTACGTGCCCTTTGAGGGTAGAGAATTTTGCTGTAATCTACATTTCCCTTTGTAAGGTTTAAGGCTAGTATTTTTTACATGCAAATAAACCTTAGCAGAGGTTAACTTGGAGCAAGTTGTGTGACAAAAATAGCTGCAGATGTGACACAGGCGAAGGTGTAGTTATTATCATATTTTATATTTTAATGATTAAATAAAAGAACTGGTTTTAATAATTACAAAAATGTAATAAATGGCCTTTAAGACACATAGATACAGATAGTCTTAGGTAAAAGTTAAAGAAGGAAGTTGTGTGTTGAATACCTTTGTTGATAGTCTGCTTGTCATTATGAATGCTGTTTCCAGGGAGCCTGCCAGAACCAGGGCCATGGCTCATTTGGGGAAAGAAAAAAGATGTCTCCATTTGGATGGTGCGATGTTTGTAGCAAATGGAAGGTTGCTCGCTGGCTGTATCAGACCAGACACTGGGAAACACTGCTGGCCAGTGAAGATGCAGGAAGCATTTGTGACTTGGCAAGGAGACTGAGAGTAGCTGCGATAAAGGTAAGTCACATTCTTTAACTTTAACAGCTGAGAGACTAGTAAATCCCACGTTCTTACTACAAGCTGTGCCTTGATAACAATCCCAGACAAGAGACAGTGTCCAGTTCTTTGTTCCTTGTGTTGCCAGTTGGTTCTTGGAAAGCTTGCTTAAATGCAGCTCATAAGGGAATGTAGGAATCAGAAGTAGGACTGCAGACCAAAAAACCACTTAGCTCTTGAGATTCTGTTATCCCTTGTATTATACAAGTTATATAAAAAAATTGAAACCACCTGTTTGAAAGGCTTACAATGTTTTCTGTAGCTTGAAATGCCAGTCATGTTGTCGCAGACCCGAGGGGTGCATTTTCTGCAGTGTCTCTGAGCTGGCATCATCATTGATGCCAGAACTTTACTCTGTGCTTCTCTTTATATGTGCTCTTAATCATAGTACACTTCTTCAAATGGTAACTAGGTTGATAATGTGACGAATAAGCTCATTAGGAAGATTGTTTTTCTGGGGACTTCTGGATTTTTAACTGCCTATAGGAACAGAAACCACTGTAGTGCAATTGGAGCATTCTTGCATTTGATATTTTTTTTGTTGATATAGCAACTTGACACATTTTCTGATGAAGAAAAACATTTTACAACTAAGATATAAGAGTGTATATAGGACCTGGTGCCATGGCCTAGAGGCTAAAGTCCTCGCCTTGAACATGCCAGGATCCCATATGGGCGCTGGTTCTAATCCCGGTGGCTCCACTTCCCACCCAGCTCCCTGCTTGTGGCCTGGGAAAGCAGTTGAGGACGGTCCAAAGCCTTGGGACCCTGCACCCATGTGGGAGACCTGGAGGAGGTTCCTGGCTCCTGGCTCCTGGCTTAGGATTGGCTTAGCACCAGCCATTGCAGCTGCTTGGGGAGTGAATCAACAGAGTGAATCAATCTGTCTCTCCTCCTTTGCATATCAGACCTTCCAATAAAAATAAATAAATCTTAGAAAAAGAGTGTGTATAAATGTTTGTAGTGTGTGTGAGTCTTGAACAGTTACTGGGAGTCATATTGAGGCATTTTCTCTTAAGGTATTAAACACCTCATTTCTCTTCAATTTGTGCTCCTTATATAGGCTTGCACAAAGATTTAAAGCTGTTTTGGATTTTTCAAAAATGTTCTTAAATGTTGCTCATGTATGTAGTTACTTTTGTGTCATATTCTCAAATTTGGTATGTTAGTATTCACTCATCTGAATGAAGTTGCCAGTCTGATGCCAACAGCCTGGGAGGTGAAATATTACAAGTAGCTCTGGACAGCAGAGGGCAGTAAGGAGCAGTGAGCAAATGGTACTTGACATCAGCTGATGGGGATCCTTTCCTTGGTGGAGGCAAAGATACAGACGTCCAGAGGGTCAGCTGCAGGAAGGATCATTGCAGTGACAAGGGCCCAGGAAGGAAATCAGGGTAAATGAGATGTGTAAAGGGTTGACTTATGGAGCCCTAGCTGAAAGTGTTGCATCTGCCCTTGAGGTGGGCAAAAGTAGACATCAGAGAAAGCACAGATTAGAACCCGCTGTTTTCTGATTGCTATTCCAGTCTGTTCAATGCCAGGGTCTGACTGCTTCATGTAACAGGCCTCTAAAGGTAGTTCTGGGAGCTAATACAAACTGGCTGTCTGAGAGTTAGCAGAAAGCTTCGCACGAGGACTGAGGAGTGCAGAATCAAGGCTGTGAAGAAGTTGTTGGAAATGAGCGTCATATGCAGCTGCAGAAAGTGGAAAAGCTGCAGGTCAGTGTCAGGAATACGATCTTGCCACCTACCTGAGCAGGGTGTGGTTTCACGCTGGGATGGTGATTTTCCACTTTTATATCTGGGAAAGCTGCTTGTTTGTAGGGAAACTGTGTGGATTAGAGATTAGACAGTCCTCATTCTACTAACTCTAAATCTCTGGTCCCCATGCGGCACGATTCTCTTTAGCTTCGTTTTCTCCATTTGCAGATTGTTCCTGTCTCAGACGCTGATGTTGAGGCCATGAAACACTGTCTGTAAGGTGCCTTGCAGCATCTTCTTGTTTGGTGATTGCTCATTGGGCTGTAGTGTGTGATGTATTCTCCAGCATTTCTCTTTGTGCTTGGACAAACATCCATAGTATTGTTGATTATGTCAAGACTGTCTTCCTGTCTTCAGTAAGCATACTTGAAGCTACTAGGAGAGTGCAATGTGAGTTGGCTTGCTAAGTTTTCTATTATTTTACACTCATGAAAGTCCTCTCAGGTGCTTAAACTGTCACCTGTGCTTTGGAGTGGAGACACTGAGACTTTAATAAAATTGTGGATTTTACCAGTGCCCTGTACATGGCAGATACTGAATAGGGGTTCAAGAGTCACATGGTTTGATTGCCACGATCCTGCCATGACCACTATGCAACCTTCTCTCCTATATAGACAGTTCGTTACTCATCTAAGAACTGAAGAGTAGAAATAGGATAAATAAGTATTTTATGTTTGTGATATGCTGAAATAATATTGCAGCAGCTAGGCATCATCTTTACGTCATTTCTTCTTTTTGGCATTTAGGGTGGAAAGTCCAGAGTTCAGTGACAGAAATGAAAACAGACTGCTGTGGGTTGAGTCCCCGACCTCGTTCCCACTTTGGAGCCCTGATCTGTCTTTCCTTGCTGCACAAGGACACAGTGTGAAGGTGCTGGACCTTGAACCGGGAAGAACAGCTGAGTCAGTGGGGTGAACACGATCATGGACTTTGAACCTTCAAAGTTGTAAGTGACATGAACTTCTTCGGACAATTCAGCTAGTGCCAGGGAGTAGAAAACAGGGTTAAACATATGTTGCTTATACTAATTGTTATCTACAGTATTATGTAATTTCACTATGAAAATGACACAGTAATAATATTATGGTATAGTTTAGGGAAATATTGACACTTGGACAAACTGAATGAAAGGTTTATTCATCTATATTTCTTACAACTTCATGTGCAGGAATGATTACCTCAGATTAAATTGGAGGAATCAAAAGTCAGGGCCCAAACACAGCAGACTGGTGTGTGAGTTTGTCAGTTGGTCACTTATGGCATAAGCCTTAGAACTCTGACATCACAGTGGTGGGCTGGCCTGGCTACTGCAGAACCATCACTCGTCCTAGTGGTGTGCCCAGCATCTGCGTGCTAGTCTAGCCACGTCGGGAACGGGAATGTTTCTAGGAGCCAAAAAGGACTCCACTCCTGGAATTCGTCCACAGGCCCGTGGTTCTAGGTAATCTTCTCATCCTCTACTTGTTATCACCCAAGCTGACTAGTAGTCCAGGAGGAGTTGTGAACTTGTTAACCCAGATGGCGAGTAATTGGTCATTTTGTTGTTGATAACATGTGAGGATACTCAGGTTCTGCTGATATGGCACTGCTGACCTCGAGAGCAGGCTCTGTATCATCAGGGAGACAATTCTTTAGCTCCATGGGAAGCAGTTTCCCCCTGAAAAGCAATCTACAGAGGAGCTTTCCTGTTTAGGAAAGAGATTTGTGTTATTCCCAGGCCATAGGTTTAACTTTTATGGCCACATACACCTGTTAGAGATGGTCCTAACTCAAGCAGTTCACATCTAAACATGGCTTTGTGTTAAAATTTAGATACTTGCAGTATGATCTGGTGCTTTTTAGCACTCCCACACTGCCTTAATGAGAATACTGATTTAGGTAAGATGGGGAGCCTATTTAGTGTATAAATAATCATGCCAACCTGAGACCCAATTATAAGTATGTCTTGACAAACATCATTAAAAAATGCTGGATGACAGCTCTGATCTGGAGATCCCACTTGATTAGCTTAGGCCTACTAGGGCAATCAACCCTATGTGAAGGTTTTTCACACTTTTTCAATCTGTACTCTCTTTTTGCAATTGACACATTCCTAGGTTACATCATATAGTGTTTAAGACTTATGTTTTGGGTGGGTTGATGGGGGGACATTCTGCCTACCAGCCTATCTAGCAAGCACTCCTTCCGTCACTCCACCAACAGTTGTCCAAGGTTACCAATGGCCTTCGTGTTACTGAATCCGATGATCAGTGCCTGCTGATCTCACACCACACCTCCCACAGCATTTGATGTGTCCAGTGGCTTCCACCTTTTCTTTCTGCTCTGACTTGCTGTTTTCTGGTTTCCCCTAGATTCTCCCATGAGGGTCTTCCCCATCTGTCTGCGTCTCTGACCTCTGCTCTTTCAGGCTTTTAAACACAGAACCCCATTACATTTAGTTGGAGATCCTTTTTTGGGAAAGTGAGGCTATAATTTGGTCATGTGTCACCCCAAATGTTTGGCATAAAGCTCATTCTGTCAGTTGTTTTATCATGGCTCTGTGATGTTTGATGTTGAGCAGGCCCAACCGTGGTTGTAAAACTGATGGCCCAGCAGCCATGACTTCACCGGAGCCCCCCCAACGCCGCCTCCTACTGCATGGACCCGTGAAGCTGGCCAGTAATAACCAGGTCAAGAAGCGTCATGCCTTTCTGTACAGTGATGTGCTGCTCATTACAAACAACAAGTAGGTGCATTCCAAGCATGCTTTCCTGGTTTAAAATCATTTTTGTGTACTTTCTCTAAGTAAACAGAGTGGTTTAGTTTGGTCTCTGCAAATGTTTTGGGCTTCTCCCTTAATTATGAATTATTCTGTGAAGATTTATTCTGCATCTTTTGCTTGTAGAGAATGCAATCAAGAATAGGAGGGTCAGGGTTCCTCTTTTCTTGGGATTCGTACATATGATAAAATAGCAAGCAGATAATTGAAGGTTGTGGCAAATGTAGACTGTGTTCTTTTAGGAGGATAGACGTGGTGCAGAGAATAAGGTAAAGTGTCAGAGAGGAGTCCTTGCAGCATTTAAACTGCCTTTGGCATGAGAAGCAGCCGCCTGTTCTAGACTGAGTGCCCCAAGCTGCCTGACTCAGGTGACCAGAGGCCCTGCTGTGCTAAGGCTCCTTCCCCCAGGATGTTATGGGTCTTTCCACACGAGGTCTCCTGTGTTGCATGATTAGATGGACTCCAAGAGTCCTACACTGCTGTGCCCTGAACCCTGAGCATTTTTCTTCAGGCTTGTCACTGCTTGCTTCTGTAATTCACTTGAAAGTTAGAGTTGACAATGAGGAAGACAATATGTAAAGTGAAGCTGGGTTGAGCCACACCTGTGTCCAGCAAGGACACTGCTGAAGCTGCTGATCACCCTGTGACTGTAGCAGAAAAATGGGAGCCGTTTTCTGCACTTACTCATCACACTCTGAGCACTCGGCTGGGATGCATTTTGCATTGTGGTTGTGATTTGGGTGTAGACTGTCGGCTATGGCAGTACAGCCTTAGCCACAATCATTGAGGCACATTGTTTGAACCAGACCTTAAGAAGGGAAATTTGAAATAAGCTATGGTTATTACAGAGGTGAAGAAACTTGTTTTCTGCCGGGGGCCATTTGAATATTTATAACATCATTCATTGAATGAGTCAAAGTGCCAACATTAAAAATTATGAATTTATTGCATTTTGAATCCAGCCTGCAGTTGCCTTGACCAAACTATCCCAAATGACTTTTCTGTCCTCATACAGCCTGGGAACCAGATGCTCCCCACTCCTGCTCTAAAAACTCGAGATTCAAATGTATTTGAAATCTTTCCGCACTAAAGCTATTCCAAGACTTGAGTCTGTCTCTCTTATTTGGAAATAATTCATGTAGTATTTAAGGATTTTTTCCAACTCCCCACAATACTGTTGAATTCAGTAAGATATAGATAACCAGGGAATGAGTTTAAAATGTAACATTTTTTAAAATGTAACATCTTTAAGATAGAGTTTGCTGTGTACTTACTGCACTCAGTATTAAGAAAGGAAACCACCCAGCAATAGCCCATCTGTGTTGTAGGTGCCCTGGGTCATCCCTCACTTAGGACACACCCAGCAGTGGCCCATCTGTGTTGTAGGTGCCCTGGGTCATCCCTCACTTAGAACACACCCAGCAATGGCCCATCTGTGTTGTAGGTGCCCTGGGTCATCCCTCACTTAGGACACACCCAGCAGTGGCCCATCTGTGTTGTAGGTGCCCTGGGTCATCCCTCACTTAGGGCACACCCAGCAATGGCCCATCTGTGTTGTAGGTTCCCTGGGTCATCCCTCACTTAGGACACACCCAGCAATGGCCCATCTGACCCTCACTTGTACTGTGCACTAAGAGGGAATATGTGGGAATGAGCTGTCCCCATCACATTTAAGAAACAAACATCTCATTTGATAATCTTTCTCTAGGTACAAAAAGCAGTTCAAAATCAAACTCCGGGTTCCAATAAACAACATATGGCTTGCTAAAAATACTGTGGAGCATGGTGACAGTCCTGAATTAAAATCACTGAAGTTGGGATGGCCTTTGCAAAATTTTACGGCTAAGTTCTCGTAAGTACCACTTCTGAATCCTGTAATATCACTTTTTTTTATGAATAGTAGTAGTCATCTTTGCCTAGCCCAGGAAATATACAGATGTGTAATTAAATCCCCCACAAACGTAATTTTGGGAAAAGGAAATATTTTTATCTGATTCTATAATTACCACTGACTCGCAATGCCTTCAGTCATGGCATTTGTGTGTCTTCTACTTTGTCAAAGTTTTTTTTTCATTCACTGGTGTATTTCTGAATGCCTTTAACAGCTGTGGCTGTGTCAAACTGGCTCCAGGCCTCACAATTCCTTTTAGATCTCACTTGTGAGTGGTGGATGTACAAGCACTTATGCCACCACAGGCTACTTCTCAGATGCATTCATAGAAGCTGATCGAAAGGGTGGAGTAGCCAGGACCTAAATTAGTTGCCTTGAAGTGAGGTGCATTTATTTCACCATACCCCCACCCCCTTACACTGCTTTATTCATTTTAATACAGCTGTCAAATTACAGGCAATGTATTCAAAATTGGGTTGCGTATCTAGGTTAACAACAGTGATTTTAAAAAACTACAAGATGAGTGTTTAGCCTAGCACTTAAGAAACTTCTATCCTATGTTGGAAAACCCAGGTTCCACTTCTAGTTCTTACCTTGACTCCGGTTTCTTGTTAATGCAGACCTTGGGAAGCAGTGGTGATGTCTTCAGGCACTGGGGTTCTACTACCCACAGGAAGAGCCTGCATTGAGTTCTCAGCTCCCAGAGACATACTTGGTAGTTGTGGACAATCAGGAGGTGAACCAGCAAATTGGAATTCTGATTGTCTCTCACATTCTTTTTATTACATTTAAAAATTTATTTTGTTTTATGATGTGGACACAGGCTCTGGGGTTGCCTGTGCCCTTCCCCAAGGTCCCTGTCTTTCCCATTGATTTCCCCTGTAGTACAGTGGATGTCATTCATGAACAGTCACAAGCCCATCATGCTGTTATTGAAGTGTTTCCCTACAATGCAGGTGTGGACATTGTCAGCGAGTCCATCAGCTTACTGTTTGGATGTATTCAGTTCTTTCACTGGGTGTCCATCTCTGGTCTGTATGCACAGAGACACAGAGTGCTTTGTCTCCATATCTGAACGGATCAAACCCCACTACACTTCCATTATATATCCCCTGAAATACAGAGCCAGTGAGCACAGTCCACAACAGGGGAAAATGATAATGTTTCATCAGCATAAAGTTAAAAACACATGCTGCAAAAATAAACATGCCTCTCAAGATTGGTGAAAATGGGAATGGAAAACCCTCTTGTAAGTATAGATGTTAGTGCGTGACGCTTGTGGTGCTGAGGGAATTACATGATGTGGTGTAGGATCTGGTGGCAGTGGGGAATTGGGATGGCTGCTTACTGAGTTCAGAGTTTATTCTTGGGATAATGAAAATACTCTGTAACAAAATATTATTACAGAGTTTTGCATGCACAGGATGGTGAATGTACCCAGTCTCACAAGTGCTCAATTTTATGTGATCTGTAGTTAGCCATACCTGTTCTGATGCTAGCAATTTATAAGTCCATGTGTGTTTGATCCTTAGCAGATACATCCATGATATTTCAGAAAGGATTTTAAGCATTTGTCTTTTAGCAGTAGGAGAGCTGACATTCCTCACACATACTTCTGAAAAATGTTTCCTATGTATTTGTTTAACATACGCTAATTCTACAATCCCTATGAACAATTACAGTAATATGGATTCCACACACCCACCCCCCACAAGTTATATCCTTATTTCTGAATTGAGTATTCCATCCACATGGTCAGTTTCTTCATTTGGACTTAACCTGAGTCATAGTGTATTTTACATTTGTATAACACTTCAAAATACAAGAGCACTCGGGTTTAATTAGTGGAAACTTTCTTGTGGTCACTGAGTTAGCATCCCACTGTTGAAACTCGGGCTTTAGTTTCAGATCAGTTTCTGCTGTGGAAGAGCAGAATCCATCCAGAGCCCACGTGTAGGGGCAGGGAAAAGTAACACCTGCACCTGAGCTACTGTTGCCGTCGAATGCCTGCTAATATATTTATCTAAATTGAAATTCTAAATCACATGGAATCAACTTTTTTACATAGTGTAATATTTTCTTCCTCTTCTCTGTTTGCAGGTCTGTGGAATTCAAGGATAAATGGCATCACTTTCTGGAAAGGTATTTCTGCAGGATACACATTTTGTGTCTTTAGTTTGTGATCAGAGAACATAATCTCTGGAAACAATGCCACCACATGAAACCTCCTTAATAACACTTCAGATGATCTTCAAACTGCTTCTCCCTTGGATATATTCATTGTTGAGGAAGTTCTAGATGCACCCCTCATTCTTTCTCTGCCTAAAACCTTTTGAATGAAGCAACCATGGTCCTCAGTATATAGTAAATTCCCGTAAATCCAGGCTGCTGTGCTGGGTGAGTCGCGCAGCAACACTGCCTGTTACCCTTTTTAGGTCGTGTGTTGGTGGCGTTAGTTCCTTCAGTGCAGGCAAGAATGCTCAGTTGACATATCACAGAAATTATTTTCAAGACCACATGTTCCTGTCCCAAATTACTTCCCTACCCATATTTTGACCTTGGTAAGGCACTCTAAATGCGGATGTTTTCCATGGATACATCTTATAAGAGTAAAAATGCTACAGATATATGAGAATAGTAATACATGCATAGTCTACAAATATGTGTCTTCAATAACTCAAGCAAAATTTTCACATATAATGAATTATATATATATATATCTATGTATATATATATATTAGATATATATATATATAAACATGGGTTGATTTGAAAAGAATGATTGGCTAATTTATTTGTGCATTTTATGGATTTTATTAGATCAATCACCCAAAGCCAGAAGATGGATGGATTGCAGAATACTCTGGTTAAAATCACTACCAGTAATATTAATAATTCTTCCAGTGTAAGTATGCTTTTTACCAAAAAAATTTAAACTACAATTATATGACTTAGCCATAATGAAAGAGACACAGGGATAGGAGGGCAGGAGAAAGTGACAGGAGTGAAAAAGAGAGAAGGGAAAAAGAGAGGAGAGGAGAGGAACTGGGAGTGTTGGAGGGTTAGTGAGAGCGTGATAGAAGAACCTTGTATTAATGTATCTTCAGATATACATGCAATACTTCATGTGTATCAAGTAAGAGATTATGTGAAGCAATGGAATCTGGTGATTCAGTGCTTGTGCTAAAAACGAGAATCTCCTGTTGAATATCCATAGAGTTTCATTTCTTAAAAACATTATTTTTCTAAGGCAGTATTCTGGGAAATAAATCTTTCCCTCTGATTTTTACTACTTTCAGATGATGATTTCATTTCCAGTTTTCATGTTTGTTAAAATACTTGCATTTATTCTGATGGAATATTTTAAGAGAATGCAATGTACAAACTAGAGATGGGTATGCCATGCACCGTATAGGCTATAACCCAGATGTGCCTGATTGGTTTACATTTTGTCCTGTTTGGATTTTTAAAAATTTCTTTTCATTGTCCCTCTAGATAGGTGTCTTCATGTGCCTTTTCTGAAGTCAGTTCCATGTGGTGTACCCTTTAATCCTTGAACACTGCACAAGCCTAAATAAAATCATATTCTTGTGCAGCCACCGTCCAGGCCTCACCTGGAAATTGAACACCAATTGAAACAATGCTTCCACCTGTTTTTCATATTCCCGTCGAGCGTCACTTTGTGATGCTCCGTTTCTGGGACAGGACCCACTCCAGGGTCAGCTGCTACTCTGAGCTACTTACACCTAACTTCTGCTTTGCCAGAGCTGAGTAGAATTCTGAAGGGATGAAGCATTTAGGAGAGCAGAGTGTGTCTGCCTCATTTTTTTGAATGCTGTTGGAAGGAGCAGCTTCAATTGGATCACACTTGATTTCTGAAGTTAGGGTACACTAGCCAATATGTTATTGGGTGTGACCAACACAACAGATGTACTCTGTGCTTTATGCCAGTGTCAGATCACTCAAAATGCCGTTGCAGGGGAAGAAGTTCAACAGAATTGTTTGCAGCAGATATTCATACAACACCAATGCTACTCACTCATATTGGGAGATCTGTTTCCTTCTAATGTTCATTAATTTTATCTCACAGAAACAACCGTTTCCTATAGTACATTCCAGTTCTAGTGCATGTTGAGTTCCTAAATTTCTTTCTCCTTAAAATGGATGTTTCCAGTTCACTACTGAATGGCACTTTTTGACGAATCTTGAAAAAAGATGTTTTAGCTGATATTTTCTTCTGCACACGTTTTGCTCCACTGCCTGTTGTTCCACATGCTTTCTGATGACTAGTCTAAGTCTCCTCTACTGATCACCTGTGTGTACGTCTTTCCTGCTTCCCATCCTGTTTTCAGTATCTTCTGTTTCTGGTGTGGAGTAGTTCAACAGTACTGTGTCAGAACAGTCACAGGGTGCTGAAGCCCACCTCAGGTCTTTGAGTCTCCCCTGACTGCAGAGAACAGAGGCATTGCCAGCACCAGCAGCCTATGAAGGCCCTCTCTTGGTATCCTGTGCCAACGGCCTGTAGAAGGGTGTGAATCTGGGCACTTCACAGTTCCAGACCTGTGCACCACCCCCTTCCTGGCCACTAGCCCAGGTTCAACACCAGTTGGGGTTCTGTCCTCTTGACAGAATCAGAGAATTACATTCCTCTGTGTAGAGTAAACTGCTTGTGCTTAGTGAGGCATGCATTAGAGCCACCACAGCCAGCATGAGATGCTGACCCATCCCCTCCAAGTTCCTTCCTAAGTAAATGACAGCTGGTCCACCCCTCACATCTAAGTGTGCCTTGTTCCCTCTGGTCCTGCTGTTTTGTGGTAGAATGAGGAAAACTGTGTGTGCCTTCCCTGCAGTGACCTGCCGGGAGTCTTTCTTCCTCTCTGGCTGCAGTCTGAACCCAGAATCAATGGGGTGTGCAAGACTCCACATCTGATAATGTCGCCCGTGATTCCAGACACCATGGTCTGCTCCCATCTCTGTCTCTGCTTCTGGCATTTCCTCCAGTTTCCAGCTTTGTGTGTCCTCCCACTGCTGCTTGACCTCACCATCCCAACTGCTCTGTGGTGTTTCTGTGGCTTCTGCAGAATTTCTACCTCTGGATTCTAACCAACTCTCATCTCCTTTGCTAACCTTTCCTAGTCATCCATCTTCACCAACCCTTTTACTTGAATTTATTTTGTTTACAAAGATATCAAGATCACAAGGAGAGGCAGGTATCCTGGTAGTGATTATTTTGAATGTAATGCTTCTATATATCATGATAAACCATTATTTTATGATCTGCGTGAGTTATAAAAAGATGATTCTCCCTTCAAAATGAAGGGAAATCATCTGTAAGTGGATAATGCAGAGCTTCAAATTTCTGTGGAAGGGCTTTCAGGTAGCTCAAAAATAGGACTTAAATATTGAGCATTTTTATTCTTGAACTGTGGATTCACAGTGTCAGTAAATATGGGGAGTGAAAATCTAAGTGGGTGTGATGCCTGTCTTTGTAGAGGGTGCTTCCTACAAAGTGGTTTAGTAAGAATGTCCTCCACAGTCGGTTCTTAACCTCACATGACCAAGACTGAACATAAACAGGCAACCAGCCGGGGAAGGAGAGGGACCAGCCCTTCGTTGCAGAACAATTCCCTGTGAAGGAAAGAATTTTTGCCGCAGAGAATCAGTCCCTTTATGGGTCCTGCCTGAATTGACATTTTTTCTCTTTGATCCTATGTTATGTTTTCCATACCATATTAAACTATTTCCTATACTTTAATGAAAGTTTTTCTCCTGGCTCTGAGTTATGTAAAGTGATGCAAATAAATTATTCAGCATTGGCACTTTCTATTTTTTATTTGATAGTCCTCAAACTTGTCCTTTAATCGGGTAAGGATTTTATAATTGTGTAATCATATGCTGAAATGTTTCTCCATATCACCAGTTTATATTCTCCTTTTCTCTTTTACAGTCTGCCATTTTAGCAGCTCATAATTTAGACACCACCAGGGATGTTATCAACATGGCATTGCCAGGGCTAGGATTAACTGTAAGTAACCTGAGAACTGCTTTAAAATAACAACTTTGATCTTTGATAAATGTATTTCCATGTTACTACTGGTACATGGGCACCTACAGTGTGTGTTTGTATGATGTACTATGAGGCATAAGGGACCAACTGCATATATAATGTGTATTGCCCCTAGAAACATGAAATCATGGGGTAGAATGCATTAGGGATATTTGCGTGTGGTCATTGCTCTTATGCTTTGATTTTAAACTTTGCATGAGCTGGAAGGCATAGTTTAATAAAACATGGGTATAATTTCAGACGACTATTTCCACAGGTTTTAATTTGAATCTCACAAAGGTATAAAGCATTTTGTCAGCTTTCTAATGTCCTAATATGAAAATAGTAGACATGTGTTTGGATTGCTGTTTCTGTACACTCCCATTCCCCTGATTCCATAACTGCTGACCAGATTGCTCTGTCTCATAATCTCAGCATGAAGATCCCTAAAGTACAGGTCTGATTTTTTTGTTTGTTTTGAGAATCAGAGTACATAATGAGGCAGAGAGGGGGAGAGAGAAGCAAGCAGAAAGATGAGAGAAAAGCAGATACAAGGAGCATTCTCCCTTCCGTTGGTTCAGTCTCCAGAAGGCTAGAGTGCCCTAGGATGTCCTGGAGCCAGGAATATAACTGATGAACCCTGAGTATTTGAAAGGACCTGATTACTTGAGCATGTTCAGTTACCTCCCAGAGTGTACCTTTGCAGGAAGCTAGAGCTGGAATTGAAACCCAAGTGTTGTGATACGGTTCTCAAGGATCTTATCCACCTGCTAAAAATCCTCTTATTGTGAATTTTGACATAAAATATATGAATAGAGTCGTACTTTAGATACTGGTCCTGAGACTGACATGCCCTGTGCCTGTAAAATTCAGCAAAGGTAAGGTGTGAGTGAAAGCTGGGCTTCTGGGGAATGTGTATAAACACCTCTTGTATGCTTCATGTTTGATTTCCTTTGTTTGGAACAGAGACACACAGGTACACGTAGTCGAGAGTTCACTACTATGGACAACCTCCACAAATGCTTAGCACAATAGCAGGGCTCATTCCTGGAGCTGAGAAACTCATCCAGTTCTCCTGTGTAGGTGGTGGGAATCCAGATACATGGGCCATCAGTGCTGTGTTGGGATGCACATCCTCAGGATTCCGAGAGGATCCAGTGGCAGTGTCCCAGATCCAGTGTCCCGGCTTAATCCCACACCCTCTGTTGTGGGTAGTGAGTTTCCTGATTTCTAGCCCATCACTTTCCTTTTTTAAGTGACTGCATTTTTTTTTATTAATTTTTTTCTTTTTATTGTATTGTTGTTGACAATCTTTACATAGTTAATTGACAGATGCATAGGTGTGTCCTTTATTGTTGTTCTTCCTGATAGAAATTAGCAGATTTTTTTTGAAGATTTATTTATTTTATTACAAAGTCAGATATACAGAGAGGAGGAGAAACAGAGGGGAAGATCTTCCATCCGATGATTCACTCCCCAAGTGAGCCACAACGGGCCGGTATGCACTAATCTGAAGCCAGGAACCAGGAACCTCTTCTGGGTCTCCCACGCGGGTGCAGGGTCCCAATGCATTGGGCCATCCTTGACTGCTTTCCCAGGCCACAAGCAGGGAGCTGGATGGGAAGTGGAGCTGCTGGGATTAGAACCGGTGCCCATATGGGATCCCGGGGCTTTCAAGGCGAGGACTTTAGCCGCTAGGCCACGCCGCCGGACCCAATTAGCAGATTTTTAATATGTATATGTGGTATTTGAGATGAAGAGAAAATTCCACACAAATGAGAAGTGACTAAAAGCCTATGGTGCCCTTGAAGGATGCAATGGCATTTGTATTGGGACCATCAGAATCCCATCCTGTCACTGAAGAGCTTGCCATTCTATCAGCAGAAAAATAAGCAACAATTTGATAGTATGGGTTCCTGGAAAGTGTTCCCTATAACTGTGAAAGCTCTATACAATTCTGATATTCAAGATTTTTCTAACGTATTCAAGTCTCCAGGGCAAGCGGAGTTGGCATAAGAAACCAATTATTTCATTGCAGCACAAGTCAGTTATACATTTGAAAGAAGGATGAATTGCTGAGTTTCTGTGTACTGAGTAAAACATACACCTCTGCACTGGAGTCTAATGAGTAATGTATGTGAACTCTGAAGAAGAATTAGGCCTTGGAGGAGAGTGAGTTGTATGAATGGGGTTGATGACAAAGATTCGGCTTTAAATGTAGTTGATTTTATTTAATGGCCAGAGTTTTTCTTGGAGTCTCGTCAGAAAAAAAGGAATTTCAATTTACAGATGAGCGGATCCCATTTGTATCTGTATGTGCCAGTTAAGGCACTGCAGCATAAGGGTTCCATACCTTCAAGCAAGAGTTTCGTTAGATCTTCCTGCTCCTGAGTAATTTTTAGGCAGTGAAGCTCTATGTATGGAAATGGATGTTTGTGAGAGAGCCTCCATGCCTGCTAGTGCATTTCCTGAGTAATCAAGGCTATCATCAGGTGATGAACGATTACTCCTTGTGAGTCTCATTTTGGCTTGCTCCCTCCTGAAAGGAATTAAAACGTTGAACAGAAACATGATACTGATGTGCTGGTTTCCACTGGCATTTCTAGAGTTGCGTGGGTAATCACGTTCTTGTGGCCTGCTTTTCCAGCTGAGAACCCTCCTTTTGACCATCCCCATGGTAAGAGTTGTGGGAATGGAAGCTGATGGGTTAGTTCCGCTTTCTCTTCCTTGCCTTCTGGTCCTGTGCCTGTTCTTTCTGGATGGCTGAGCTTATGATCTCATGTAGGTGTCACCTTGTTTAGACAGTCTTGGCAGGCAGTACTTGTACATGAACAGAGTCATGGAAAAGGAAATCATACCATTCTCCTAGGAGTCTGCTGATGGCTGAAACAGTGATCAGGAGTAGACTTGTCGTGAGTGTAGTAGCATAAATGTGATTCCTTAACCCTTAGGCCACTTTGTTGAGCAGAATTGTGGATCAGATAGCATTGTCACTGGTCCCAGTTATTTTCTTCTTTGGAAATGTAGAAATGCTCTGGAAATACGTGTTTAAGTATTCTCTGATGAAAACATGTTTTGAGGCCAAGTCCTTTTTTCTCCAAGGGCTCAGAAAGAGATTACCAGCTGTGGGTCCATTATGGCAAGACCGAGGCCCCATTCCCACTCATGGGTAAGTGTTCTGGAAAATAAAAACATATTAATTATTTCAAAATTGCACTTAAAAAACCTGCATATACATGTTTGCCCAAAAGTTTAAACACTCTCATAATGGAGACGACCTCTTGCAATCGTCATTCACCCATTTAAAACTGAAATGCCACATGCTCATTCCACGGCAGACACAGGTGCCTGATCTCTGACTTGATGTACTAGTTTTTACTATAGAAGGAGCAAAAATGAAGTTTGTCACCTGCTTTTACAGGTGCAGATGAAAGATATTTCTTGGACTTGTTCCTTTGGTATAAAATGAAAATGGAATCGAACTTCATTTTCTCAAGCAGATGATGGATACATATGTCCTCATTTAACTTCCCCATTTCACCGTATGTTCCATAGGACACCCGTGTGTTTTTCTTTTCATGATGCTGTTCCATAGACAAAGGGGAGCTTGAGTTGCACCAGCGCAGTGTCCACACTGACAGCCGTTGTGATTGATTATACTTCTCACCATCAGCCTGATATAAAATGAGATTCTTCTCTGCCTAGGCCATGAAAATCCGTACACAATTCAGGAGCACTATTATCGAACTTCCATCCGTCAGTCTGCACTGGAGAAGCCCACCTCTCCCCATATCCTTCTGGAGTCCATCCCAGAGATCTTAGCTGATGGAAAACTGCAGTTTATCCTGACATGCCGGGGCAAGTCAAGACCCCAGCGTAGAGGTGGTGGGTACTTTTATTAGATGCAATGGCCTGCTCTCAGCACATATCTGCATTCCTGAGAACAAAATTGGAACACAAATGGATTCTAACATCAAGGTGTTCTGACACCAAGGTCTTCCCTGTGTGGGAGGATGAATATGAAGAAACAGAACCAGCTTGAGAGAAATGGTTTGAAATCAGAATCCAGCACAGTTTAGGATTATGCTTGTTCTAATGTTAGAACTTCTGTCAGTTCTAGATGTCCTATGCATTTTCCCAATAAAATTAAGCATGTATAAACCTGGGTATCTACAGAAATTGCCTTCTGAGGGGTAGATGTAAGGGCACAGTGAGTTAAGATGCATCTTACAGTGCTGGGATCATGTTGTAGCACCAGTTTGACTCCCAGCTGCTCCAATGATGATAGACCCTGCTGGCAGTGTGCCTGGGATGGCGGCAGGGGGTTACCCAATCCCTGGGCCCTTGCCTCCAATGTGGGAGACTCAGGTGGAGTTCCCGTCTTCAGCCACATCCCTTGATGTGTGGCCATTGCAGCAGTGAATGAATGATTTGAAGATTTCTTGGCGTGTACTTAGGCATTGCAAATAGATCTTTACCAGAAAGCACATCACTTGTGAAGGTCCAAGAAATGATGATTTCCCATCTCAGGTGGGAGATCTGAAGGAGAGTTAAAAGTTTTGGCACTGAATTCAGATCGATTCTGTTTGGGCCAAAGTGACTTGATAGTGTGCTAAATTGATTTTTGTTATTATGTAACAACATTTTATACTCAGAGGGTGTGGTAAAGTCTACCTCTCCTCTGATTCTGGCCTTGGTGTGTGTGACTACATGAACTTTTCAAATCAGATCTGACTCCTGAATCCACTGATTAGGCTTAGCAGGATATACATACAGTCCAATGTGGGGTGTTCATGATTCAAAGCCAAAAACTGCTTGAGAAGTATTGCTGCCAGAAGAATTGAGCTTGAAAAGCATCCTCATCCTTAGGAGATGAGACACAAGGAGCAAGACACACGGAGATAGAAGCTTCCTGTTCTTTTCTTCACTCCATAAATGCCATGATTGTGCCAGGGTCAGGGCCGGAAGCTGGGATCTTATCCATGTCACCCCTATGAGAGGCAGGGTCAGGGTCAGGGCTGGAAGTTGGGATCTTATCCATGTCACCCTAGTGAGAGGCAGGACTGGAGCTGGAAGTTGGGGACTTATTCATGTTGTGTTTGCTAGAAGCAGGAACTTAATTTTGTTAGCCAGGGCCTAGATTTGTAAGAAGTTGCAACTGGAACCTGGAGGACATCAGACTCAGGTACTCTGACATGGGCTTCAGGCATCTTATTTAGTAAACTAAACACTTGCCTGGCACCTTACAGGTAATTTGGAGGAAAATTCATAATGCCACATGGATGCAACTAGCTAATTCAGGTGGTTTGAACTTGTATGTGGAAAGGACCCGGTTTCTCACTTTTCTAACCCTGACCTTCCCCTCAAAAAAAATCTGTCAAATGGAAAATGTAGGAAGAAAATCTGTCATTGTAGGTGTAATCTAATCACTTCACTTTCTCTTCAGCATTTTTCAGAAATTATTTGTCTTGCCTGGGCACTGCAGCAAGCCAGGATGGCCTGTCTTCTGACACTGATGCTACTGCACAGCTGGTTAGGCTTCAAATGAATGATCTTACAGCAGTCATTTTGGTAGGTAGCATTATGATTGTTATGCCTCCTGAGCGCTGAGAACCTGAGGTATTAAGTGTCCTCATGCAACTCTGTTTCAAGTGTGACAATCATTTGTCAGCCCCTGGCTTTGGCTGACAGGTTCTCTTATTGTGACCTCAAAAACAAGCACAGTCTGATTAGGAATTGCAGTCTTACTTGAAACACAACAGGAAAAGTGGTAGTCGATCTCACTGGTTTCAGCAGTGGCATCCAGTGACTTGCTCACTGACATAGGAAAGGTGCATATCTGATTCCTTGTGTCCACAGCCCCTCATTTGCAGCCACTTGCTTGAAGTGTTCCTCTACTCCCTGTGTCTAGATGACTCAGACTTCTCACAAAAGCTCTCTCGCGTGAGTTTGGTTTGTATTTAAAATGGTTAAACATTATTCTCAAATGTATTCATACTTCTATCATAAGAGAATGTGTTGAATATAGGCCTCAGAACTTGGCCCTGTTATTTCCAACAAGGATTTTTAATAGCATGCACACTGGTTGATTGCCCAGTATATCTGTTTGCTCTCCCCTGTACATAAGGAGATGTCTCCTGGGTGGGAAGGAATTTATCAGGCTAGGTCCATCTTGTACGTTCTCCCAGACCTTACTCCATTCACAAATTCAAGGAGCTTCCAGGGTCCTCATCAAGATGATGTCATCAATGGGTGAAAAAGTATCAGGTAATACATTATGTTGCAGGCATAAAATATAAATAGCCTAATAAATGACAAATTCCCTGTGATATTTGTGAAACCAGTCTTGCTCTATTGGCATTAAGATGTAGGAGGCAGTGAAAATCTGGTATAATGGGCATGCAGTCAAAGAAGGCATTCTGTCATATGTGGGCCTTCACCCTGGTTTTAGATGAGTGTAGGCAGCCACAGAATGTAAGAATGCAGCCCATAGTTATTTAGATAAGGATGGGCTGATGTCAATAACAGTGGCAATGATATCTTCCTAGTTGGGAGAAACAGGTTTTTGGAAATAGTAACAGCAGGGTAGACAGTAGAGATTGATTCACTGAAAGCTTGAAGAAGAAAACTTTGGTTTAAAAGTTTGATTTATTGGAAGAGGAAGATGAGGTTAAAATCAACATTCAAACCATTCAGTGTATGGGCATTGATTAGATGGATGACTGGAAAATATACTTGGAAACACTGAAACAGATTTCCTTTCTTCCCATCAGTCAGCTCTTGCCATGTTGATTTACGCACTGTGTCTCTTCCTGTACAGATCCAGTTCATGTTCTGGGCTGTTGGTTGTGAAACGTCCTGTAATTTGTTTACGTTTTATTCCTCGCAGGAGATGCTTCACTTTTTAAGGCAAAATGGGCCATCGACAAAGGGTATTTTTCAAAACATTGACAACATAAAATCATTTCTGTGTTTCAAGGAAAGAATTATGTTTGGACATACATTAAATTGGGAGAATGAGTCTCCACTTGTCATGGCAGCTGCATTAAAGGTAAGGGGAGTTCTGTTGTCATCCATGCACAGTATGAAATCTCTGATGGGTTTCATTTATCCTGGCACTTCAAGAACAGTAATAGGTTGGGCTCGGCAGCATGGCCTTGATCCCATATGGCTGCTGGTTCTAATCCCGGCAGCTCCACTTTCTCTCTATCTCTCCTCCTCTCAGTATATCTGACTTTGTAATAAAAATTAAAAAAAATAAATCTTTAAAAAAAAACAGTAATAGGTCAAGTGTTTAAGCATCCAAAAACTTAAAAAACACCTTGGAAATTCCAAATTGTAGGTAACTACTCTCTCTATTGAACAAATTCTGCATGTTTGATAGGCTTTCCTACTTTCCTAGTTTTCTTTTTTTTTTTTTAAGATTTATTTTATTACAAAGTCAGATATACAGAGAGGAGGAGAGACAGAAAGCAAGATCTTCTGTCCGATGATTCACTCCCCCAAGTGACCACAACAGCCCGTGTTGTGCCTATCCGAAGCCGGGAACTCGGAACCTCCTCCAGCTCTCCCACACGGGTGCAGGGTCCCAATGCATTGGGCCGTCCACGACTGCCTTCCCAGGCCACAAGCAGGGAGCTGGATGGGAAGTGGAGCTGCTGGGATTAGAACTGGCGCCCATATGGGATCCTGGGGCATTCAAGGTGAGGACTTTAGCCACTAGGCCATGCCACCTGGCCCTGCTTTCCTAGTTTTCAAAATCCACTCCCACTGTCTTCCTCTGAACATGCCATGCAAAATTATGCTGTCATAGTTTCTAATACTTACAGAAGAGTCTTCAAAATCTTTATTATTCATACAGAATGTTGGCCAAAACAATCCTACCTTTGCTGAGCTTGACAGCATCTGCCTGATGACATCAAAGTTTCCTAAAGATACCTCATTGGAAGCTGCTGAAAACCATTTTAGGAGTTTTCTACAATAAGCAAATGTCTACCCTAAAATCAAAAGAAACATAGAAACAAAGAAAAGGGTCATTAAGTTCATCATCCAACTGCCCCAGTTTCTTAAGTCTTTCCTTTACAAGTAGTGTAAGAAGGAATGCTTAGAGCTGCCTCAATAGCGACCTCTGTTGGTGCTTACAGTTACATTTGCATAGTAGCCAATCCCCAATGGAAAGTGCATGCAACAGACAAAACAAGGTTCAAATTCTCAAAGTGTTGGGTCTTGTGTTATGCTGGGCCTGGGAATACTGTCATTCCATGTGAGAGCAGCACTTCAAGGTCTTGCTTCTGATGGGGCACCTTGTTAATTTGTCTGGGAAGGCAGGACAATATAGCAAAGCTATTGATGTCCTTGCCACCCACATTGGAGACAAGAATAAAGCTCCTGTATTCTGGCTTCAGACCTTTGGATCTGACCTTGATACTTTAGTAAATATTATAGTCATTTGTCTATGCATTTCTCTTTTTCTCTCCCTCCATCTTTCTTCTCCATTACTGCCACCATCTGTTCCTGAATCCCTCTCACACTTTGTGTATTTATGTATGTGTCTCCTTCTCAATGTCTCTGACCATTGAGAAAAAAATTTCTAAAACTCAAGTGAGGGGATAGCATTGTTGCCTGGTACAGCCACCACCTGCAATAGGGGCATTGTGTATGGTTCTAATCCTAGGTGTTCCACTTCCCATTCATCTCCCTGTTGATGACTTTGGGAAGCAGTGAAAGATGGCTCAAGAGAGTGGGTCTCTGCACCCTTGTGAGAGACTCAGATGAGTTTCCTGGATCCTGGCTTTGATTTGGCCAATCCCTGATTGTTGTGGTCATCTGAGGAGTGAACCAGCAAATGGAAAACTCTGTCTCTGTGTAAATTTCCATGTCAGATAAATAAATGTTTTTTAAAATGCTTAAATATGATATAAAATGTACATTTATTTTAAAGTATACACAGGAATTACAAGTATTGTGAATTTCCACAGGGAGATATAATCAAACAAGAAAAATTGAATTGTTGGTAGTTTTAGCAACTGTGAAACAAAACCTGCTAATTATTACATAATTATACATATTAAATTTTTGGAAACTCATTATCCTTGCTTCTTTCTTACCCCACCCCCAATAATGACATATGACAAGTAGAAACCATTCTGTAGTGTCATAAGCCACCTGCAGCATGCTGAGATCATGACAATATATTCTAGGTTGGGCAATCACATGCTTGCACTGCCTTTTCTAAGGCACACTCATGCAACTGATGGTACAGGTTTTTTTGGAAAGATGTAGCATTTAGCCTTCTGGAAATGTTGTAGTGTGACTCTGGATAAATACGATGTGAATCACCTGGAGAGTTGGTCCAGACTACAAATAAATGCAAGCACTAAATTGAATTTGCCTTTGAGCAACCTAGAAGCAGAGGTGCAGTTGCAACTTTCTGTGTTCCCCTTGGGGCATTGTGTGGCTTTCATAACATACCACATTTACTAACTTTGAAACCCAAAGAAGCCGAGAGGGGATATCTATCCTACTCACAGAAATGCAGTACTCAGCGGACCAAGAACCACCCAAATAAACTCATTCCTAGTAATTCAGAGCTGGAGAGTTCCTCTCACATACACCTGGGGCATTTCCTGGAAACAGGGAAAGAATCTACCTGCCAAGTGACTTCATTGCTCATCAGTGACACAGCCAAGGTATAAAAGGACTTGCAGTTTGTTTCTTCACGTTGTTCCTAGTTTGCTAAACTATGCACAAGGAATGCAGATATGTTTGTATTTGTTTTATGTGAAACATGCTGATTGAAGGAGACATATGTAGGAGGACATTGTGACCATAGAAGGTCAGTGAGCACAGGATTACAGTTGGTTGGACCTTATTGGATATCATTTGCATAAGAACAGTTGAGTGGACAGTATGTATATGAGATCACCTGGTGGAATATACAAGACAAAAGAGTTCCAAACAAAAGCATTGATGGTTTTGTTGATGTGCTCAATACTTCCTCCCTAATCCTGTATGAACCTCAGTGTATAAAGTCTGATGCCACTAATGAACTACGGCTTTTGACCATCAGTCAGGGTCCACGCGTGTTATTATCGGCTCCGTGCACCAAGTCCATCGCTGCGGGACAGCGACAACTGGCGCCTGAACAGGGACTTGAAAGAAGAAGAGAAAGTGCAGCGGAGACGCCCACAGAAAGTGGTGAGTGGGACAATGGGCCAGAACCAGTGTAGGGCACAGTCTTTTATCTCTCTTATGCAGAATTTTTTAGTGAAAAGTGGAGCGAAGGTAACTAGGCAGCAATTGCGTTCTTATTTAGAGCTTGTTAGTGAATATAATCCTTGGTCTCCAGATGAATGGACACTAGAAACTGGACTTAAGAATTTTACTCAGAAAAATGGTGAAAAGGCCGGAAGGATAGAAGATATTCAAGTTAGTTTTTGGATTATATCGGCTTTAATTAGAGCTAGTATTATAATTTTAGAAGGGGAATCTGCAAGAAATTCCTCTAAGGGGAGACACCCCCAAAATGTAGCTAAAAAAGAAGTGACTCATAGTACGGACAAGGAAGAAAGAGAAAGGGAATCCTTAAGAGACCCACCTAACAGGAAAGGACGCTGTAATATGGCTAAAAACGAAACGCCTCATAGTACAGATGAGGAGGTTGGCAAAGAGGAGCCTGTGAGAGATTTCCCTAATGGGAGACGCCACCGTAATGTGGCTAGTTCCCTGGCAATAAGGGAAATCCAAATTAAAACATCAATGAGGTACCACCTAACTCCAGTAAGACTGGCCCACATGAATAAAAGCACCAACAACACTTGTTGGCGAGGTTGCGGGGAAAAGGGAACCCTACTCCACTGCTGGTGGGGCTGCAGGCTGGTACAGCCTCTATGGAAATCAGTATGGAGAATATTCAAACAACTCAAATTCAACATACCGTATGATCCAGCAATAGCACTCCTAGGAATATATCCAGAACACTTGTTTTATGAGAAACCAACATGCACTCCTATGTTCATAGCAGCACAATCAGTAATTGCAAAAACATGGAAGCAACCAAAATGCCCATCAACAGAGGATTGGATAAGAAAGCTATGGTTCATCTACTCCATGGAATACTACTCGGCTATTAAAAAAAACAAAATGCAGTTCTTTGTGGCCAAATGGGCCAAACTGGAAACCATAATGCTAAGGGAAATGAGCCAATCCCAAAAGGTTAAATACCACATGTTTGCCTTAATTTAAGATGATATGATGTTATGTATAACATGTTATGTTTTGAATGTTATATGTTGTGTATAAACTAAAATTGAAGTATAGGCGAGGTGGTCACAGAAGGTGACTGGGAACTCGCATTTACTTTTAACATATTGGTTACTCATTACTATGTCAATTAATTCCATAATGATGTAAATTTTTGCTGATGGTATGTTGGAGCTTTCAATTGACTGGGATGATACTCTGCTGGCTCTGTCTTCAGACCAGAGAGGGTATACCTAAGAAGCGGTTGAACTTGACTGGACAATAAGATGCTGGACTCTATGTTTGGTATACGCTTGCAATGGGGGAATCTCAACTGAACTTGAGCTGTGGTTATGCAACTAGGTGGAGGAATCCACCATGGTGGGGGGGTTTGGGGAGGGGTGGGGAGAACCCAAGTATCTATGTAATTGTGTCACATAATACAATGTAATTACTGAAGTTAAATAATAAACAATTAAAAAAAGAAAAAGAAAAAGAGGATCTTCTGGGTTACCTGAAAGCCTGTTGCAACATAGGGACATTTAAACACCATGCCCACCTAGCAGCACTTGAAACTTTTGCTATTCAAAAACAAATGAAGGCTAAATGTTTTAATTGTGGCAAGCCAGGACACCTTAGAAAAGATTGCCCAATGCTTCCTTCAACTCAAAAATACCATGCGGATACTTTTAGCAGTCACTCTCCTGGAATCTGTCCTAAGTGCCAAAGAGGCCAACACTGGAAAAAAGAATGTAAATCCAAATTTGACCACGATGGCAGATACCTGTGGCCAGAAGACTCTGGGAGGGGTCAGCCCCAGGTCCCAAACATTCACAGGTTTACAAAATGGAAATCTGTAGAGAAGCTACAAACTTAACACTGCCACTGTCTCATTGCCCCACCTGTGCTCCTCACCCTGCAAGTATAAATCCAGGAGCCTGAAATTCCAATCAGTTGTGGTGTATGCATGTTATTCATATAGCACTTTTTCCTATACAGCATTGCTTAATTATGTATACTAATTTTTAAGTACAAGTCTTTACATTGAGTTAATTTTTATGTTCACTGTCTCATTAAGTTCTCATTGTTTAAAATTAACAAAAGATGTTCTTGCTTTAAGGAGTGTTTGGATGATGTCATTATATCATTATAAAGTGAATGTTTGCTGTTTTGTTTGTTAATGTACCCAAGTTGTAACTGCATGTCTTTTGGAATATTTTATAATGCTGAGGAAGCTGGCCTTCAGTTTAATGGCTAGCTTTCACAATAATCACCAATTTCAAGGTCTTTTGTTGTGGTAGATGTTTAGCAAACTGACTTCATCTGTATATCCATTGCAACTTTTGGGAGCTTGTAATTCAAAGAAGATACTAGGCTTTTGTAAATCTTGAGGGTTTTTGGGGGGGACGTTTAATAAAAATGTGAAATTTTATCATAAATAATTTGGTATAAAATTGAACTCGAACACTATTTGATTATTTCAAGGTATAGGTTAATGTGATATTCATTGTCTACAAAGTGTTTGCATGTATTAATGTAATTCTTGTGTTTTTGGCTGGTTATCAAATCTCTCACTGCCTTTAATGTGTCAAGGTTTTGTATTTGTTTTAAAAATATTTGAGTGATGGTCTCGCATCAATAACCAATTGTAATCTATCATGTGTTATGCTAATGTCAACAACGAATCTTGTTTCAGATATTTTTAGCTGTCCTTAAAAAAGCATTTAAGAATTCAAAGGTTTCAAATCCTAGGTATTCCCTTGGTATTCTTATGAGGCCTCAAGAATGCCAACGGATCTATCTCCCGTTTTGTGGAGAGAGTTGACCAGGCTATTGGATTATACTAAGATTATTGCCAAATAACAAATGGAGTAAAATTTTATTGTGTCAAAATGTTGTATACATTCATGGAGTTGTGAAGGTTTAATTTTAGTTTGTGTTGCTAATTATGTATTCTTAGCATGGCTGTATTGCTGGGAAGACAAATTTGCAATTTTAGATTGATGGAGGGATTTCATAGCATGATCAATGTTTTTGTGTGAGTTTCTTGGTTCAAAACTATTGATTTAATGGCGTTTCACTTACTGGTTTCTGGTGAACATTACTACTAAGCTTGGTTGAGAATAATATTTTCAAGTCTCCAAAAGTGTGTGTGTGTGTGTGCGCGCGCGCGCACGCGCATACATGTGTGTCTTAACATTTTGTCCTTTGTAAAAAGTTGTTTCAAATTGTTATCATGTGTTGCTGTTTATTTATCAAGAGCAGGCTGCCTTGGGGCTGTGGCAACCTGCAGCCACGCCCAGAGCTTTCTAATAGAACTGTAAAAGCACAAAGATGTTAGTTATGCTTTAAAAGCAGAGGGGGAATATGATACTCCTGCAAATGTATTAATTTGGCCTTACTCACCTTAAATTTTCTTCAGATTTTGTCTCCTGGTGAGCACCAGTTCTGCATCACTAGAGGCTGCTTGCAGGCCCAATACAGATGCCTTTGGTTTGGTGGAGAGACCCAGCCACTCACAAGTGGAGAGGTCCAGACCCCTTGCTAACTGTGGGAAGAAGGTTTGTTTGTGTTTTCCCAGAAACTGAGCTGCAGCCTGTGTGGGTGCCAGCTGGTAATGTAAAGCCCTGGACTCCATTTCACTGGAGGAAGCGCCTGCAGTAAGACAACCTCGCGACTTCATCCTGAAAGATCCATCTCCATCAAGGAGACATTCGAGGAGGAGGAGGAGGCCAGACCCCTCCCAACACCGGGTGACATGAGGGATCCTAAGTGATTGGTGCATCAAGCGCAACTGTCCTTGACATTATGATGCATTTGATAAACACTAATAATTCATGGGAAAGGTTATGCTCTTGTCCCTAGAATTTCCTGATGGATCCTCAAAACTATGGCTCATCTGACCTCGAAAGTGCTGTAACTCCCTTGAACTCAACGCTGCCCCTGGAGAAGATGGGACCCCCAGTGGAACTGCCTCTAAGAACTGAAAAGCTAAATTTGTTTAATATTCCTCTGGTTCCACTACAGGTCAGGAGTGCAGAGAAATTCTCCACCTTCTTAGAATGTTTGAGGAAGACTTTAAGTGTAACTTGTTATTTATAGATTTTAATGACCTTAGACATTAGAAAAGCCATAGAAATTTGTGGTGGTATTCAAGGACGACTCTGACACCCTCTTAAAGGAGGTTGTGTGTATAGAGCAAGGGGGATCTCAGGGTGGAGCAGGAGAATAAGAGGAGCCCTCTATCCTAGTCCCAGAGACCCCCGGAGGCCTCCCATGTGCTTTCGCTGCAGAAGCAGTGGATACCCGCCTCATCAAGGACATCGAGAACCGTATCCCGACTGCCAAGGAGATCACAAGGAAGATGAGTGTCCTCGGAGGCCGAGAACTCTGAGGTCAGTCCTTTCCTATTGGATTTCTCACAAGGGATTGAAGCAGCCCAGTACCCTGCTCATAGGGTCTGGTGACCTGGGAACTTAAGCCAGGAGCCCCGGGAGGCACTCGGAGACAAAAGGATTGTAGGAGGAGCTTCCTCTAGTTATTAACTAGTTCCAGCCTTGGCTCCCAGCCCCTCTTTTACACCAACCATCAGGGTTGCTTGTGAGCCCCATGTAGAGTTAAATTCTTCCTCACTCACTAAGTTGTTGGGGATTTCCCTGCTCACCTGCCTAAGACTTTTCTATTCTTCAATTGTTAAATGAAAAGTTTAAATTGGGTTAAGAATCTCCCTGAAAAGCTTTTATCAATTTAAAACTGTTAATGCTTAACAAGATGTAACTGTAAAGAACCTTGGTGTTATGTTTGAACTCAACTGCTATGTATGTCAATGTTGGTCTTTACACTGTTCCTGTGCCACTCTGATTTCGGTTAAACACAAAAGCATGTTACCTCGGCAGAAATTATATAATATATAATATTGTTTTCCCCATTTTTCTGCTCTTTCAAGAGCATGTTACCCCTACATACATCTTTCAGGCCTAATTTTACAAAACACAGAAGGGGGATTTGTAGGAGGACATTGTGACCATAGAAGGTCAGTGAGCACAGGATTACAGTTGGTTGGATATTTGGAGGAGAATAACCAAATGGCTACCTTTTGTATACCTTATTGGATATCATTTGCATAAGAACAGTTGAGTGGAGAGTCTGTATATGAGAACACGTGGTGGAATATACAAAAGAGTTCCAAACAAAAGCAATGATGGTTTTGTTGATGAGCTCAATACTTCCTCCCTTATCCTGTATGGCCCTCAGTGTATAAAGATTGATGCCACTAATAAACTACGGCTTTTGACCATCAGGGTCCACGTGTGTTATTATCGGCTCCGTGCACCAAGTCCATCACTGCGGGACAGCGACAGTGAAACACACACACATACACCACAGGGCTCACAGTGAAACACACCACACACACACACACACACACCATAGTGCTCCCAGTGAAACACACACACACACACACACACACCACAGAGCTCACAGTGAAACACACTACACACACACACACCACAGTGCTCCCAGTGAAACACACACACACAGACACCACAGAACTCACAGTGAAATACACACACACCACAGAGCTCACAGTGAAACACACACACCACAGAGCTCGCAGTAAAACACACCACACACGCACTCCACAGAGCTCACAGTGAAACACAAACACAGCACAAAGCCCATAGTGAAACACACACATAACCTACTTCAAAGCTCACCCATGCTGGTGATTAAACCAGCCATATTTTTTTTTTAATTTTATTTTATTTTTAATTAATATTTAGCATTATATGACAGTTTCATAGGCTTTGGGAATCCCCCTCCCCCTCCCCCTCCCCTCCCCCCTGGTGGATTCCTCCACCTTGATGCAGCACTACAGTTCAAATTCAATCAAGATTCTTTCCTTGCAAACATATATTAAGCATGGAGTCCAGCTACTTGTTGTCCAGATGGGTTGAACAGTTTCTTGGGGAGACCATTTCTGGTCCGAAGTCAGAGCTGGTATAATATCATCACAGTCAATTAAGAGTCCCAATATAACATCAACAGCAATTTGCAATATTATGGAATTGACATAGTTTTGAGTAACCAGTATGTTAAAGAAAAAGAAAAAAAAAAAAGAAAAAAAAACAATTAAAAAAAAAAAAAAAAAACAAAGAACAAAATAACAAAAAAACAAGTCCTAACCACAACCTATGATTAGCTCATTGACATCTCAATTTTAGTTTATATACAGGACCAGACCGGCTGCTATATACCCCGAAAAGGCCACTGGGTACCATTCAGCTGTCTCATGTCTATTTCATTTTAGTATTTAGCCATTTGTTGTGTTGAAGTATAATTTTCTTGATCTTGGCAGATTTTGGAATAATCCAGACTGGCTTTTAACTCTAACAAGATATTTGTCGACATTTAAGGTGCAGAACATTTTTTTTTTTGGGGGGGGGGTGCAGGAAAATCCTCAACACCATGGTGAGGAGTGACCAATCTTTGTGTCCCACCCAGCAAGGCATGAGCCAATCCATGCCAGCTCTTTCCTGTCAGATTTCAAGCTCTACTTTCTGTTGTTTGTCTATTTATTTTAGGGTTTTTTTTTTTTTTTTTTTTTTTTTAGTTTGTATGATTGTTTGTTTGCTGTGAGGGGTTTTCGAAGCGATCCCGATGGTCACTGCGAGGGAGGGCGGGGGTCCAGAGGTGGAGCCAGGCTCAGACCAGAGAAAGCTCTCCTCCCTGGTCCGGAAGGACGTTTATCGTTCTTCTGTTTCTGCGGACCGCTCAGGGCTTCTGGCTGTCTTTCCGATGACGTTGGTTTCTGCACGGTAGTGTTTGGACTTCTTCCATCCCCTGCGGAAGCTCCGGTTGGGGGTGGGTGACCTCAGAGTACTCAGCCTCTGAGGGCATCCAATTCCCTGTGGCCTCCTTGGCAGTTGGGGTATAGTCCTTGTTGCTCATATTAGTAGTTTGTGTTGAAGATCTGGGAGTCTTCCTGGTTGGGATCCATGCTTCCTCCTTACCACCTGCTCCACTCTGGAGTGCCCCCCTGCTCCACGCACATGACCTCCTGTTAAGAGGTTGTCAGGATCGCACCCGATTCCCCCCTCATGCATTGGTATAGTAGTTTTATTGTTGTTTAGTGCCGCTTCGAGTCTGCCGTCTATGAATTACCAGATTTGACCTTGATAAGCTATAATGTACTTTTTTTTTTTTCTCTCACTCTTTTTATGGTCTTGAAAGATTTCCCTGCACTCCCTCCCCATTACCGGTTAACATAGCGTATTGAGGGTATAGTAGGTTTTACACTTTTTTGATGTAGATCTTAAGTATTCTGACATTAATTGTTGTTTTATAGATTATATCGCACTATCCTATTGCATTGGATACAGGCTGTTAGAGATTGCACTAATATTACAATATACAGGTACTATCTTTCAAGTTGTCATCTTTTCATCTCAGATTAAGGCGAACATGTGGTATTTAACCTTTTGAGATTGGTTCATTTCTCTTAGCATGATGGATTCCAGTCGGGCCCATTTGTCCACAAAGAACTGCATTTCGTTTTTTTTAATAGCTGAGTAGTATTCCATAGAGTAGATGAACCATAGCTTTCTTATCCAGTCTTCTATTGATGGGCATTTTGGCTGCTTCCAGGTTTTTGCGATTGTAGATAGTGCTGCAATGAACATAGGCGTGCATGTTGGTTTCTTGTGTAGGAGATCTTTTGGATATATTCCTAGGAGTGCTATTGCTGGATCATATGGTATGTTGATTTTCAGTTGTTTGAGTATTCGCCAAACTGATTCCCATAGAGGCTGTACAAGTCTGCAGTCCCACCAGCAGTGGAGAAGGGTTCCCTTTTCCCCACATCCTCGCCAGCAAGTGTTGGTGGTATTATGTATGTGTGCCATCCTTACTGGAGTTAGGTGGTACCTCATTGTTGTCTTCATTTGGATTTCCCTTATTGCCAAGGAATTTGAGCATTTTTTCATATGCTTGTTTGCCATTTGGGTTTGTTCTTTTGTGAAATGTCTGCCCATTTCCCGTGCCCATTTCTTGAGCAGTTTGTTTGTTCTGTTGTTTTGGTTTCTCTGTAGCTCTTTGTATATTCTGGAGATCAGCCCTTTATCTCCTATGTAGTGTGCAAAGATCTTCTCCCATTCTGTAGGTTGCCTTTTTACTTTGTTGATTGTTTCTCTAGCTGTACAGAAGCTTCTTAGTTTGATGAAATCAATAGCCATGGTGTATGCAAATGGCCGCAAGATGGAAGAAGATCTGGCCAACAAGCTACCATTCAAAATAACAGAGAAAAACATGAAATATCTGGGAATAAATTTAACCAAAAGCGTAGATGACCTTTATGAAGAAAATTACAAAACACTCAAAAAACAAATAGAACAAGACCTCAAAAGATGGAACAACATCCCATGCTCCTGGATAGGCAAAATTAATATCATCAAAATGTCTATACTACCAAAAGCAATATATACATTCAATGCAATCCCAATCAAATTACCCACAGCATTCTTCATCGAACTGGAAAAAATGATACACAGATTCATCTGGAAACACAAAAAACCACAAATAGCCAGAACCACTCTGAAGAACAGGCACTTAACAGGGGGAATCACAGTACCGGATCTATGGACATACTATAGGGCAGTGGTCATCAAAACAGCCTGGTACTGGCACAAAGATAGAGAGGAAGATCAGTGGAGCAGAATAGAAACAACAGATGGAAACCCACACAGATACAGTCAATTAATCTTCGACAAAAAGACAACAACCCAAGCAAATGGAAAGGTCTGTTCAATAAATGCTGTTGGAACAACTGGTTGATAGCCTGCAGAAACAAAAAGATAGACCCACATCTCTCACCATACACCAAGATCGAATCTAAATGGATAAAAGACCTAAACCTACATCCAGAAACCTTCAAACTTTTGGAAGAAAATGTTGGAAACACACTGGAACACTTAGGGGTAGGCCCTCACTTCCTAAAAAAGACTCCAAATGCAGTAGAAATCGAGACCAAAACCAGCCATATTTAAAAAGTCCGCAAATTCGCTATGGAGCCTCATGACATTTGCAAAGGAGGTTTCTGGAAATATGCTTTGGCAAAGCTCTTATTAGTGTGACTGGACTGCCATCAGTGCTTGGAATTTATTCACATTCATTGATGAATGAAGATTTTAATCTTCCCCTTTCATTTTGATCTTTCTTTCCCAGAATAACAATTGTCAAATTAACACATATACCATATGAATGCACGCATGCACGTGTGTGGGTGAGTTCAGAATTCCCCCTGATTCTAATCATGGACCATTAATAACGTCTGACTTCAGAATGAAGGAGTCACTAAATATTATATTACTTATAATAATCTGGTGCCCAAGGCCCTGGGCTACTTAATTAAAAACCTCAATTAATGTGTAACTTTAAAAATAGATCACTCTACAAATTATAGTCTACCAGAGGCATAACTTAAGCTGTTTACTTAACTATACAAATGAAGGTGAGACAAGAGTAAATGAACACAAATGATGAAAAATAAAACGTACTGGCCACATATTCCTTTATATGCAAATTCCTCTATGTACATTATCTCCTTTAATGATCTCACTAACTCTATAAAAAAGATACAACCAATTCTTTTTCCATGGGTAAAGAAACTAAGGCTTAAATATATTGTGTAATTAACCTAAGGTTATGTACTGCAGCCCAAATCCAACTGCGTAACTCTTAACAACTGCTGGACACTGCCCCTCTCCAGGGAGGATGGATGAAGGAAAGGTTACGTACAGTGTTAGAATACCCAATTGATTACTTGTAAGTATGGAACCTACTTAATCAGCTGACACTGGGTAGTTAATGTATAAGTGAAAGTGAGACTGGAAACTACTTGGGCTTTATGGCAAAGCCCTCAGGAGAGAGAGATGGGCAGCCCACTGCCCAGTAAAGCCACAGTTAATGTCTGGTAGCTGGAATGACTATGCACCTAGCACCAGGGGTCATTTTAGGACAATCCAGTTTGGGGAATTCCTGGTGGATGTGGGGTTCCTCAAGATGCCAAAGTCAGACACATGAAAGCCATCTTTCACCTATATATGGAGAGAAAACCAGCTTCATTTGGACAGGGCACTGGGATAATAGCATTCATGGAAGGCTGAGCCCCACTTCCTGTTCAGATCCACAGTCTAGGTGAAAAACACAGAGCTTCTGTTCTGTGGGCCCCAAAAGCTTCCTACTCCCTCTGGGAGACCCAGAGTCACATACACAGCCATACAGTGAGCTCTGTCTCCCCAGACTCCACTAGATTCCTTTGAAAGATGGTAAGGAATGCTTCATAAGTAGATGACTCAGAGACTAAGTTTGAATGCAGGGGAGAAGCCATGAGAAACAGGATGGCTAAGATTCAACCTGAAGCTAAATCCGGTCACATAAATATACCATTCTATGTGATCTCCCTGCCACATTATTCTGTAAATCATAGATGTCTGCCCCTAGAGCTTCATGTATCTTCAAGTCCCTATGGAAAATAGGGGCCTTCAAGCATAACCCTCCTGAAAGCCTGGAGTCCAGCTCTCTTGGCTTAAAGGCCTCCAACTCAACTGAACATGATTAGCCAAGCACTCGCCAGGCAGCCAGCCAGAGGTTATACTCATGGGTGTGTGAGATGAGCTCAACCCCCCCCCCCCAAACAGGGGAAGCTCGGATGCCAGGGTTTATTTCAGACTGAGAACCACCTTCTGGGGCGCCTAAACCCTCAGAAACTGAGGAGTTTTAAAGTTTCAAATCTGGAACAAGAAAGGAAACTTAGCTGGAAAGAGGTGAATTTCCAAATGGCCCCTCTCTGGGTGAGCATATGGTCCATCCTCAGCCCTGGGAACTGTCCAGCTGACAGTGTGCTGAGCCAACTGTGCCAGAGGAGGTGGGACCAGGAGCAGAGCTGCCATCCTCCTGCCACGCTGGACCTATAAGCATGACACATAATGTTCATGGGCCTAACAAGAACCACTGTGAGGTGGGGAATGTGGCCCTGATACAAGTTTCTGAAGGGAACGATAGAAACCCACAAGCCCTGAGAGGGACAGAGGAACAAAGGTAGTAGGGAGTATATCCCAGGCCAGGGATCCCTGCTACAACTGCCTGCATGTCATGGACTTTTTTTTTTTTTTTTTACTGCCAGCTGCCAGTGGCGTGTCTTTCCACATCATCATCTCATGTTTAAAATATTACTGGGTCATTGGCACGTGTCAGTGACTATCCTGAGGGCTTCACATCTATTACCTTTCTGGTCCTCTACACAAGAACCATATGTGGCAAGAGCAAGAAGACAGACACGTAAGATGCTCCAAGGGTCATCTCCCCACAGAAACACTGTTTCAATCACTTTCATGCACCAATAATTCTTCACAAGCACTAGGGAAGCTGGGCCAGAGATCACAACGTACTGTGAAAGTACAATAATTATTTTTTTAAATTTTATAATAATAGGAAGAAAACAGATTTTGTGTATTTCATGAATCTGAGTCCAAGAAGAGAATCACACTTCATACTGTCTTTTGCCCTTTCCTACTTTCCATTCATATCTTTCCTTAATTTTTGCAAAAACACAATTTCAGAATACTGCAATCATAGGTTTAATGCAACACTAACCATAATATTCAACAAGGAAAGTGCAGAGCGAACCACAGAGCCACGGAAATGCAAGCAAGACCTTAAAGTACCAATCATCTCACAAGATTCTCATTCCAATACATGCTATTGGGTTCTGGGTTAATTGCCACATATCAGAGAAACTGATGCTATTTGCCTTTTTGAGAGTGGCTTATCTCACTAAGCATAATGGCTTCCAATTGAATCTATTTTGTTGTATGACATGTTTCATTCATTTAATGTTTGAGTAAGTATTCCAGTGTAAATAAACCACATCTGCTTTATACAGTCATCCTCAATTGATGGATACATCTGGGTGGATTCCATATCTTAACTATTGTGAATTCAGCTGCAGCAACTCTTTCATATGCTGATTTAATCTCATTTGGATAAATTTCAAGGAGTGGGACAGCTGGGTGATATGGAATTCCACAATGGCTGAATAATTATCTTTCCCAGCAACAGTGCCACAGTGTGTTAGGATACCTTCTTCCTCACATCCTGGTCAGCATTTATTATTTTTGACTTCTCTATGACAACCATTCTACCTGAGGTGAAGTGAAATATCACTGTGGGTTTTATTAGCTTTTTCGACCCTTGATCCATTGAAAGTTGATTTTTGCTTAAATTATATCTACCTTTGGCATAGGTAGATATAATTTTTAACTATATGATGAAGTTATTGTCCTCTCTCCAGGAGTGCATTTTAGCTCATTGTTAAAGAGTAGCTAGTTAGTAGCTACATACAATGATTTACGGGCTTTCTTATTCAGTTCCATAATCTACATGTCTATTTGTGTCCCAGTACCAGGCTATTTTGATTATAAATGCCTTGTAGTGTATCTTAAAATGCAGTATTGTGATATCTCCAGCTTCATTTTGTTTTTAAGATTGTTTTAGAGATTTGTGTTATCTTGTATATCAATGTGAATTTTGCATCATTTTTTTCTAGATCTGAGAATGCCCTGGGTATTCTAATTGGGATTGCATTGAATCCATAAATTGTGGTAGTAGGACATTTTGATGATATTAATCTCTCCAATTCACAAACATGAAAAATTCTTCCATTTTTCGGCCCTCTTTTGTTTCATTCTTTCATGTTTTATTATCAATAAACTATTTTTCACATCCTCACTTAAATTTACTCCAAAGTATTTAATTTTATTTTTTTTAATGATTTATTTTATTTTTATTACAAAGGTATACAGAGAGGAGGAGAGGCAGAGAGGAAGATCTTCCATCCGATGATTCACTCCCCAAGTGAGCCGCAACAGGCCAGTGCTGCACTGATCCAAAGCCGGGAACCTGGAACCTCTTCCGGGTCTCCCATGCAGGTGCAGGGTCCCAAAGCCTTGGGCTGTCCTTGACTGCATTCCCAGGCCACAAGCAGGGAGCTGGATGGGAAGTGGGGCTGCCGGGATTAGAACCGGTGCCCATATGGGATCCCGGCACGTCAAGGCGAGGACTTTAGCTGCTAGGCCACGCTGCCGGGCCCAAGTATTTAATTTTCTTAATGACTTTGAATAATATTGATATCACAAGTTCTTTCTCAGTCATGGTCTTCGTACACAAAGATTATTGATTTTTCTGTGTTAACTTTGTATTGTGAAACTACACTTTTATACTAGCTCCAAGGTCTCCTACTGGAGTCTGTTGGATCCTTTACATATAGGGCCAGTTCACCTACAAGCAAGGATAACTTGACTTTCACCCTGTTCAATGTGTGTTCCATTGATTTCTATTCCTTGCATAAAGGTTTTTTTTTTTTTTTTTTTACAATTTATTTTTATTGGAAAGTTGGACATACAGAGAGAAGAAGAGGCAAAGAGGAAGATCTTTCGTCCAATGATTCACTCCACAAGTGGCCACAACAGCTGGAGCTGTGCCAGTCTGAGGCCAGGAGATAGCTTCTTCCAGGTCTTCCACACAGGTACCGGGTCCCAAGGTTGTGGGCTGTCCTTCACTGCTTTCCAGGCCACAAGCAGGGAGCTGAATGGGAAGCATGGCTGCCGGGATTAGAACCAAAGCCCATATGGTATCCCAGCGCATGCAAGGCAAGGACTTTAGCCAATAGGCTACCATGCTGGGCCCCCTAATGGCAGTTAATATCAGCCACAAATATTCACTGTGGCACTGTCCAAAGTCTCTGTCGTTCAATTAAAAGTTTTTATTGAGTCTCCCAAAAAACATTGGTGAAATACGGGAGTTTCCAAGACTAGCAAAATAAGGGAATTCATCGTTCCCGTACCAGTTTCACAAAGATACTTAAGAGGGTCCTACATACAGAAGTAAAGGACAGATAACTACATCTTGAATTCTTATGATAGTAAAAAGTCAACTAGGAAAAGAATAAAGCATATTAATTAAGCTAAAAAATATTTTCAATGGCAAGATTAAGTCTTTCTCAATAATCTTGGATGTAAATGTACTAAATTCCCCAACAAAAGGACACACATTGCTAAATACATTAATAATGTGAGTCCTACCAGAAACTGACTTTACCAGTAAAGACACAAACTGAAAGGGGAAGGCTGGGAAAGGATATTCCAGGGGGCCAGCAATGTGGTCCAGTGGATAAAGCTGTGCTCTAGAAACTGGCACCCCAGATGGTCATCAGCTCATAGTCCAGCTACTCCATTTCCGACCAGCTCCCTGCAGGTGGCCTGGCCCCTACCACTGTTGGAGTTTTGGAAGAAGCTCCTGGCTGCAGGCTTTGACCTGATCCAGCTAGAGCCATTGTGGCCATCTGGCAAGTGAATCAACAGATGGACATCTCTGTCTCTCTCCCTCTCTCTCTCAGTCCTTCAAATAACTAAATAACTCTTCATGAGAAAGAAAAAGGTATCCCAAGCAAACAGATACCAATACTAACTATACTTAACAGAAAAATTAAACATTAAGGTACAAATTAGAATAAGAGAGAAAGCCACTATATAAATAACAAGGAATCAATTCAATATGAAGATACAAAAATTGCCAATGTATAAGCATTTAAGGCCCCATGCACCCAGATGTGTGAAACAAACTTTGCTAGACCCACATGGAGAGATAAGCTCAATATGACAATATGAAGATACTTCAGTATCCCACCTTCATTAAAGAATAGATTATTCAAGCAACAAAAAACTCAACAAAGAAACATCAGAGTTAAACTATACTGCAGAGCCAATGGATGTGACAGGCATTTACAAAACACTATACCCAGCAGAGGCAGAACACAGATTCTTTGTACACAGAACATTTTCTAGCACAGGTCAGGTCACATTTAGGTCACAGAATGAGCCTTAACAACTTTTTAAAAAGACAAAATCACAACATTTATCTTCTCTGAGCACAATGGAATAAAACTAGAAAACAAAAGAAACTTTAGCAATTATAAAAATGTGGAAGATGAACAACAATGGGTCATTAAAGAAGTGAATAGGAAAATTTCAAAATTTGTTGAAACTAAATAAAATGTAAATACAACTTACCAAAAACTTCTAGGTTACACCAAAGCAATATGAAGCAGGAAGTTTCCAGCCACGGCACTGACATCAGAAATAAATATACCACATGAACAGCCTAACAATGTAGCTCAGAGACAGACAAACAAGAACAAGCAAAACCTAGAGTTAGAAGTAAAGAAAGGGTGAGTGGAAGAGCGGAAACCGGGGACAAGGTTGTGACACAGCAATTAAGCATCTGTCTGTGGGATTGGCATCCCGTTAGGGCACCGGTTTGAATCTTGGCTGCTCCACTCCCAGTAGAGATAGATCACTGCTAATGACCTGGGAAAGCAGCAGAGGATGGCCCAAGTCCTTGGCCCAGTCGTGGTACAACAGGCTACGATCCAACTTGATGACAACTTCTGCTGTCCCAGACATTCCAGCAAATTTTCTCCTCTGCTTTTTGGGAAGCTTGACTGTTCACTAATGTGAGAGGATATTTCCATTGTCAGAAATCATAACCTGAGGCCGGTGCTGTGGCACAGGGGCTAAGTTGCTGCCTGAAACAACAGAATTTCATATGAATGCCAGTTCAAGTCCTGGTTCCTGCCATCCAAACCCCTGCTAATGTGCCTGGAAAAAAATAAAGGAAGACAGCTCAAGTTCTTGAGTCCCTGTACTCATGTGGGAGACCCAGATGGAGCTCCTGGCTCCCAGCTTCAGATCCACCCAGCTCTGGGCAAGGCAGCTATTTGGGGAGTGAGCCAACAGATAAAAGATCTCCATCTCCTCTTCAGGGATTCTGTCTCTCAAGTAATACATACATACATAAATATCTTCTTTTAAAAAAGCAGAAACAAAGCAAAGTTTTAAAAAAAATATAAAGTGCCATGCAAAATACCATTCTTCATTTGGAGGATAGAGTGGTTTGTGTTAAGTAGTATAATATTGGTTGGATCATTTCTATCACCTTCATTAGCATTTATTTGGTAGCAGAATGCTTGCCCAGGCACAGAATTAACAGCCCTTAGCCATGATACTGTGCAGATTTTTGTAAATACTATGCACTCTGAAAGGAAAAACACAAAAGAAAAAGAGTTTGCCCCAGAGCCTGGCATAGCCTAGCAGCTAAAGTCCTCGCCTTGCATAAGCCGGGATACCATAAGAGCACCAGTTCTAATTCCGGCAGCCCCACTTCCCATCCAGCTCCCTGCTTGTGGCCTGGGAAAGCAGTCTAGGATGGCTCAAAGCCTTGGGACCCTGCATCTGCACCTGCAAGAGAGACCTGGAAGAGGCTCCTGGCTCCTGGCTTCGAATTGACTCAGCTGCAGTCATTATGGCTGCTTGGAGAGTGGATCAATGGATAGAAGATCTTCCTCTCTGTCTCTCCTCTTCTCTGTATATCCGTGAGTTTATATAACCATGAGTTTTAGGGAACTGCAAAGTTGAACAAATGCTATGATGCTGACAAAGATAATGTCAGAAGCTGGTAAGGACTAGAACAACAGCAACTCATGTCTTACTAGTGGAAGCGCAAAATGTTATAACCACTTTGGAGAACAGCATGATAGTTTCATACGAAACTAAACATATTCTCATCATACAATTTAATAATTGTGTGATTGGTATTCATGCAAATGAGTTAAAAACATATGCCCACTCCAAAACTAACACGCAGGTATTTGTCTAGCTCTGCTCACAGCTGCCAAAACCTGCAGACAACCCAGACATCCTTCAGTAGATGAATGTGCAAAGAAACCATGATGCACTCAGACAGTGGAAAATTATTTCCCACTCTCAGGCCATGAAAATGGAGCTCTCAGGCCATGAAAAGAAATGTAGGAAGCTTGAACGCAAAAAGGCAGAAGACAAAAAAAAAAAAAAAAAAAAAAAAAGCCAGAAGTATAAAGACAGTAAGAAGAAAAATCCAGAGTTCTCCAGAGTTCTGAGGGGGAAGGGATGACTGGGGAAGCACAGAGACTGCTTAGGGAAGCGAAGTTGCCCTGTATGTGACACTACAGTGGTGGATGCAAGGCGTTACACACTGGCCAGAACACACAACACTGAAGGCAAAGGCTGAACAATGTGTCAGTGTAGAGTAATAATAATAAGCATGGCACTCTGGTGTGGAGGCATCGTGTGTGTAAAATTTATATATACATAAATCAGGAAAGCTATAGGAACAATGGTAAAATATCTACATCACAACTCAAAGGACAGCAGACCTAGGCAGTCTTGGTGGCAAGTCCTGCCAAAATTTCAATCCCTTTCAACTAAACAAGTAAATGAGCATGGTTTGTTTAACCTTCCTGCCTGTTTCTATAGTCCTAGCATAGGAATATTTTAAATTAAATACAGACTGTGATCTTACTATTGAGTTTTAAAATGCATATGTCATATAATGTCATGACCGATAGAATTTTTTGAAAGATCCAAGAAGCGTGCAATATTTAGGATATCTCAGAACTCATTGAGAGATATGGAAGACCTGAATAGAAAGAGACTCAATATTCCAAGGTAGGCAAACTCAATTGGGTAGACTTCCTTTCCAAATACATCTGCAAATGTATTCAATTGATTCCAGTCTAATCACCTAGAGAACTTTAATAAAATGGGACAAAATTACTCCCTAACACATGAAAGGCAGACAGAGAGACAGACAGCACTCCCAGCCACTTGTTCACTCCCCAAATGGCAATGGGCTTCTATTTTCTGTGAGCATTTGGCTTAGGAATTGAAATGCCCACAATCTGCATTGCAGTACCTGGATTAATACCCAGCTCCTGCTCCCAACTTCAGCTTCCTGCTGCTGTGGGCCCTGGCAGGCAGCCATGATGAATCAAATGATTGCATCCTTGCCATCAAGCATCCGCTTAGCCCGCCCCATTCCTGCCTGTTGGAGGTATTTGTAAAGCAAACCTACAAATTAGAGTGTTCTTTATTTCTGTTTCTCTCTCTTCTCTCTGTGTGTGCACTTCTCAAATAATTGTAACATAAACCAATTGAATTCCAGAAAATTGTGCTTGTAATAAATTTTAAAAGATGCTACACATTCACTGAAAAATAAAGCTCACCCAATTTAGAAAACACATGATAAACTAAAATTAAAAAAAAATAATCAGAGGATATGTATGCTGGTGTGAATCAAGATATACTTAAGTAACATGCCAGCACAGGGCACGTCAGGTTAATCCTCCAACTATAACACCATCATTCCACATGGGCACCAATTCACATCCCAGCTGCTCCACTTCCCACCGAGCTCTCGGCTTATGGGACGGAAAACAGCAGAGGGTAGGGCAAGTCCTTGGGCTTCTTCACCAATGTGGGAGACCTGGAAGAAGTTCCTGGTTTCAGATCAGTTCAGCTCGTACTGTTGCAGCCATTTGGGGAGCGAATCAGCAGCTAAACTCTCTGCCTCTCCTCTCTCTGTAAAATGTGACTTTCAAATAAAAAATTTAAAATATTTTTAAAAAGCACATAAAGCTAAATAATGAAAATATTAAGTAGGTAATCTAATGCAAAAACAAATCATTCCAAGAAGCTGAATAAAGTACAGTCATAAATCTGATTATTAACATATTCATTCATCCAGCAAGTATTGGTGGAATGCTTACTATGCATCAGCCTTGTTTTAGGCATATGTGATACAAAAATAAACAATATGAATAAAATTATTGTCCTCTTGGAATTTATACTAAGGGGAGGGGACAAAAGACGAAAGAGTGAACAAGCAATGTTAAAACATCTGGCTGAGTGAGGTGGGACTAGGATGGCAGCACAAAAGGCTGGAATGGGGTCAGATTCTAGGTACGTTTGAAGATAGAATCAACAGCCTGTTCACTGATTTTGCTATAGGGTAAATTTTAAAGAGAAATCAAGAATGATCCCTGGGTTTGAGACTTAAGCACTAGAGGAATGGAGCTTGTTTCCTGAGACAAGATTTGGAGAGGAACAGGTAATAAGAGGCACATGAGTCTGACCCTAGGGTTTGGGTAAGCCATGGCAACCAGACAGGCAAAGGGTACAGCGAATGGTGAGTCAGTGTAGGGCAGGAACAGGTGAACTTACTGAGGCAGAAGAATCACCATGGGTGTCAGTCAGCAAAGCCCAGAGGCAGGAGAACAGTATCTGCCTCCCCAAACACCACCAAGAGTAAGCGGTCAGGACAAGGAAGGGCAACAAGCAAAGGCAGGAACAGCCTGTGACACAGAAGGAAATTCTGGGAGCAAGGCAAGGAGCTGATGCACTCCATGGTCAGCCCCTGCTCAGAGCCTGTGCCCACTGGACTGGGCACGGGTTCCTGACCACACACAGACACACACAGGAGCCATGCCCTGCAACTTCAAGATTAGTTTTATAACACCGCGTTCCACTTTCTTGCTGTTGGTAAGCAGAAATGAGATTAGAAGCAAATACTGGCAAGTTGTGCTTACTATTAAATCTGGGCATTAAATCCATCAGTATCCCACCATTAGAGGTCTCCTATGTTCACAGAGTTGCACAGGGATAGACGGGGCGCCGCTTGTTAAGCAGCCACTCATAACACCAGTATCCCTTATCAGAGCATCAATTCAAATCTCGGCTGCTCCACTTCGAATCCAGTTTTTTGCTGATGCACCTGGAAAGGCAATGGCTGATAGCCTAAGTATTTGGTTCCCTATCACTTGAGTGGATGACCAACATGGAGCCCCTGGTTCCTGCCTCTGGCCTGGCCCAGAATTTGGCTATTGCAGATGTTTGGGGAGTGAATCAACAAGCAGAAGATCCTTCTGTCCCTCTGTCTCTGTCACTCTGCCTTTCAAGCAAGTAAGTCAATAATTTTAAAAGAAACCAGATTATAAATAAATAAAAGCATTTCATTAAAAAAGGGGGGGGCAGACATTTGGTCCAGCAGGTGATACCCAAGCCTCCATCAGAGTGCCTAGATTCAAACCCCCGACTCTGGCTGCTGCGTTCAACTTCCTGCCAGTGTAGACCCTTAGAGACATAGTAACGGCTCAGGCGGCTGAGTCTCAAGTTCCTGGCTCCCGCCCCAGCCCCAGCCATTGCAGGTTCTTAGGAAGTACACCAGGGACTGAGCACTCCCTGTGTCCCTTCCTCTTCTCCAGGACTTGTCTGCCTCTGGGATAAATTTATAAAGGACAAAGGTTACTTGTAAGTAAACAGGCAAGTTAGGCATGTATTAAATATTTTGAGAATAATGCCCGAGAATCTGGTAAGTGGTTTCTAATGGTAGGTCTACACGGAAGCCCTGAGTTATGGGTACTTTCACCTCTGTTTAATAATACTAAAAATTAAGTCTTATGGTCACAGTTGCATTTATTAGCACATGTTCATTGTGATGATATTCATGTTTGCTTGAAACAGTCTGAAATAAAATCATCTGAATGAATGCAAGAGCATTCACCCAGAATGGGCAAGTATAGCAAGATCACAGTTGAGTAAAGACAGATGGTCAGAAGGCTCAAAGGGATGAGGGTTGGGGAAATGCAAAACAAGCAACAGAGCTTTTACTGGCAGAGGTGAAGACGGCTCGGCTCGCTGCCAGGCGTGTTGCTATGAGTGGGGTCGTGGGCCTCTGGTGGGTGTGCCATAACTGGGTTAGGGTTTCAGAAGGGCGACTTGTTGTTATCTATCCACACATACCATGCAAACACCCGGGAACTGAGCACTTGGTCCCAAGATATCTAACAGAAATACATTTACATATCCAAGACATATACACAGCCTTCAGATTGTTACCTCAGTGGAAAATAAAAACAATTAAAATACCCATAAATAGGCGAATTCACACATTGTGATGTATCAACTCTACAATAACAACAACAAAAAAAAGTAAGATAGTTGTTAACACTAAGAGACTGTTCAGAATGCAGCAACCCAGGCCACACCCTGTCATCACATGAGAAGCTGTGAGCAACACCGACCTGGTCTACACCTCAGATATGCCTGTGTATAGCAAAGCCATCTAGATGGGTCCCCACTTGACTCGGGACAACTTCTTGGGGGGAGATCAGTTGATGCGGAAAGAATGGAGACAAGGAAGGCAGGAAGAATGCCTATCCACAGTGTTTACTTTTCCTACAAACAGAAAACTTCTGCAATTTGTTAGAGTGCTTGAGTAGACCCTGCCACATGAAGCTGGAGCCTGTTCTTCCTGAGGAAGCCAGGAGGCGATTGGAACCTCTGAAGGCGAGGGTGCCAGATCAAAGGCCCTGCAGGGCTTAGCCTGTGTGAAGAGTCTACTCGAGGAGCTAGCACTATAGCACAGAGGGCTGGGCTGCCACTCGTAATGCCATCATTCAACACAGCTACTAGTTCAAGTCTCGGCTATTCCACTTCCAATCCAGCTCCCTGCCAATGACCTGGAAAAACTAGCGCAAGTCCTTGGACCCCTGCACCCATGTGGAATACCTGGAAGAAGCTCCTGGCTCTGGCTTTGCTCTGACCTAACCCAGCCATATGGCCATCTGGGGAGTAAGCCAGCAGTTCCTCTTTGTCTAACTCTTTCAAGTAAGTAAATAAACCATTGTTTTTGAAAGATTTTACTCAAATATAGTGGCCAGGCTGAGCCAGAGAACCTGAGGATGGTCAAGAATGCCACATTTTCCTGTTCCAACTCTGCTAACTTGTGACATGCATCCAAATAGGACCAGCTTCTTGGTACAAGAGAAGTGGGCTGAAGGATGGTTTCATTCCCACTGTCAAACCTGTTGCAGTGGCCCATGCCCAGCTCATCCTGGGAAACCACAGACCCTCGCCCAACACTCTCCCAGACCTCCTCAGAGCTAGCCACATCCTGTGTCCTCTCCTGGGCTAGGTCTTTCCCATGTGCCCTCCAGGACCCCTCTCTTCTCTGCTTCTACAGACCAGGTATGCTGACCCCCCTCTGGCTTCCAGGTGGGCGTGGCCCCAGGACTACACAGATGCGGGCTGAGACTCAGTTTATCCTCCTGGCACTTCCTTTTCAAGCCCAGTCTGGGGAAGGCTGGATGGATCCTGTGTCCAGCTGGAGCACCCCTCAGGCTTTTGCCACAGCAGGTTCTTACTGCCTACCTGCCCCTCACTGCCCTGTGACCCTACCTGCATCCCTGCCCACGGCCCTCATGAGGGTTTCACACCTTTGGAAAATATGTTTGGTTCTACATCCCATCCCCACCATATCACCACTGTCCACATAGTAGTCCCATCTGATGGAGCTGTTCAAGGCACCAACAGGTTGGGCTGCCCACATGGGCACTGGCTTGAGTTCCAGCTGCTCCATTTCCAATCCAGCTTCCCAGTAACACACTTGCAAAAGCAGCAAAGCATGGCCTGAGTTTTTTAGACCTTGCACCCACCTCGGAGACCCAAAGGAAATTCCTGACACTGAATTCTGGTCCAGCCCAGCCCAAGCCATTTGAGGGGGGAGCTAGAGGACGGAAGACCTCTCTCTGTCTGCCCCCACCCTTCTGTAAATTCTGTCCACCTTTCACTTAAACAAATAAATAAATCTTTAAAGGGGGCAGGTAGACAACCCACATGGTGAGCTGGGGGCAGGTCTACAGGCACCCACCAGGACAACGTGGGGTAGCACCCATGGGGTAGGCTGGAATGGAGGTTGGTTAGGGTTTCTGAGGCTGGCAGAGAAGGCACCATGGGCCTTCCCAGGCTAGGTCACTCAACCCTATGATGTGTGTAACAGCCAGGGCTGAGGGTAGGAGGGGCAGACTGGGGGCTTGAAGTGTTGATGTGCCAGGCTCCCTGGTCCAGGCCACAGCAACCACTGGGGGCTCTTGGAGCTTACCATCAGCCTGTGCTTTCAAGTCCTGTTGGCCCTTGACACATCAGGATCTCTGATCTCAAGGATTAGAACCTGTGTGTGTATGTGATCTGGCCCCAGGGCACAAGGACTGGACTGTGTCATAGCTGATTCCCGCTCAAAGAAGCCAACAGATTTTCAGAGAAATGGTGTCCTTGTTGGGGACACAGCCTGTGGCACTGACTGGAAATTCTCCAGCCTGTGGAGGGATCCACGAGGTGAGACACAGATTTCCGAACCCAGAACTCCCGTGGGCACAGGATAGTGGCTGGAGATATTTCTTCCTGAACATGGCCTAGATGATATGTCTGTGAACTCCTCAACCTTTAAATAAACTTTATAAATTAAAAAGCAAAGGAGAGAGACCAATGCTTTACTAACCATAAACAGCCAATTGTTGCAGCAGGAAAAGTAAGATATAATTTTGAACCTTGTGTGACTTCGGGCAAGTCATTCAGCCCGAGTCTTGGCTTCCTCTCTAGTCAAATACGGGCACAAACAGAAAGGTCTGAGTGTCATGAAGCTGCACAGGTTAGCCCCACGCCCGTCCATGGTCACTGCCAGGAATAGAACCACACCCTCACAGTCCAGCATGGGGAATAGCAGACACTGCTGTGCCCACCTGACAGAAAACAAGTCCAAGCTCACAGCAAGCAAGGACTGGAACAGATCCAGACCCACGCCCAGCGCCCATCTGCTGCTGCACCAGGACCTGCCGTGGCCACAAGGCCTCTCCCAGCGCTTAGGATTCTTAACGGAGACATGACCAAATTAACCTTAAAATCCCCACGTGCAGGCCACTGAAGCGCCAAGGTGGTGTGGCAGCCTCCTGAGCCCACCCCACGTGCAGACCAGAGAACACACTCCCCCTGGCCCACGTGGACAGTGGTGCTGGCAGACACTCCAGGTGTGCCCTGTCGGAAGTGAGGGCAGCACCAAGATGACAGCCCGGTCTAGGGCTCTTCCTGCTGTTCCTTCCCAGCACACCAGCTCCAGAGCCGATCTGATGTGATGGAGTACTCCTCGGAGCCTGAGTTTCTCAACTCTGCTTTCCCTACAGGGTGAGCCCAGTGTGCCCAAAAGAAACAAACATAGCTTCAGTTGGTGTGGAGACCTTGTGCCTGTGGGAGTGTGTTTTCACTGGGTGGGGAGAGCTATGTACTCAGCTTATGGAAGTAAGAATATTTGGGCTTTTTGTTGTTGTTTTCTTTTAAAATTTATTCATTTGTATTGGAAAGGCAGATATACAGAGAGGTGGAGAGACAGAGAGAAAGATATTCCATTCAATGATTCACTCCCCAAGTGGCCGCAATGACTGGATCTGAACTAATCCAAAGCCAGGAACCAGGAGCTTCTTCTGGGTCTCCCACACAGGTGTAGGGTCCTAAGACTTTCGCAGTACTCAACTGCTTTTCCAGGCTACAAGCAGGGAGCTGGATGGGAAGTAGGGCAGCTGGAATTAGAACCAGTGCCCACATGGGATCCTGGTGTGTGCAAGATAAGAACTTGAACTGCTACGCTACCACACCAGGCCCTGTTGCTATTTTCTAATAAAATGGGCTGACCCTGCAGCATGACAGGTAAAGTTGTGGCCTACACCACCAGCATCCTATGTGCACGCCCATTTGAGTCCCAGTTGCTCCACTTCCAACCCAGCTCCCTGCTCGACTGGGAAAGGTAGCAGAGGATGGTTCAAGTGCTTGGGCTCCTGAACCCATGTGGGAGACCAGGAAAAAGTGCCTGTCTTCTGCCTTCAGCCTGCTCCATCGCTGGCCATTGCAGTCATCAGGGGATGGAAGATCTCTGTGTCTTTCCCTCTATCTCTAGGACCCTTGCTTTTGAAATAAATAAAACTTTTTTAAGTAATAAAAAATTAAATTATAAAACAAACAAGCCAACGGAAAAAGGAAGAGTTGGGTAGAGGGGTGCTAACTGCTGGAATTGGTGACAGGTGTCTCCATTCCTTGCATAGTCTGTTGTGTTTTGGGTGTATTTTAAAGTTTCTTTAATCAAACTATAACATACTTTTGAGTCATGTTTAATGACTGATGACAACACTCACGATAAAATAGTGGCAGCAAGATGCAGACATGTGTGGCTCCTCCTTGTGTGTGTGTGTGTGCGTGTGTGGCTCCTCACACCTGAGAGAAGGTCAAGGATGTGTGATGCTAACTCCAGTGATGATCATTCCTAGTGCAGGTTCATCACATTCGTTTGCTTCTTTCACTTGTCTGTATGTTCCAATGTTTCTCAAATGAGCATGTATTACTTTTAGAATCAGAACAGCAGCCAAATTCCAGGCGTGAAAATCGTAATTCTGCTGGAACAGCACTTAGAACAGAAGCAGTGAGCATGACATTGGGCGGGGTGCTGTGGCTGGGATACCTCTGAGCCTGGCTGAGCCTGACCAGACAGGCTGGGTGAGGGGAGCAGGGTGGATGTACCTGTTCCCCTGGAATGGAGGCAGCTGCCAGCCAGGTACCCTCAAGCTCTGAGACCTCTCCTGTTCATTTCCTGCTGGCAGGTGTCAGTCCCAGGAGGCCCAGCTCTGCTTGGCTGTCTTGGCGTTGCCTCACATGCTGGGTGCCAAGGAAGGTGAGCCAACTGCCAGAGCCACGGACTGTCTGGGGAGAGTGGCAGAGAGGCACATTGCCCCTCTTCTTGGGACTGGGATCTGGTTTCATCATGTGACCTCACCATGGAGGCTGCCAGGACAGGGCATGTGACAGGGAGTGCCTGAGGACCTGCATGTGCCAGGCGCATTCTGCCTGTCGGAGAGGCAGGGACAGCTGGGCCTGTTTCACAGACAAGTTCATAGAGGCTCACAGTCACAGGCTCCTGGTCCAAATCCTCAGCACTTCCTCACTGTCAAACAAAAATTTCCAGCAATATATATTTGGTTGAAAAATTTTAGACTGACAGGCTGGCACTGTGGCACCGTGCAAGGCTAAACCCCAACCAGTAGCATCAGTTTTCCATAGGGATGTCAACTGGTGTCTCGGCTGCTCCATCTCCTGTCCAGCCCCCTGCTAATGCTCCTGGGAAAGAACCAGAAGCTGGCCCAAGTCACTGGGCCCCTTCCAACCACACAAGAGACCTGAAAGAAGCTCCTAGACCCTAGTTTCAACCTGGGCCAGCCCTGACTACAGGGAGCAGTTTAGGGAATGAACCAGTGATTGGAAAAATTTTCTCTTTCTGACACTCCTTATCTCTCTCTGTAATTCTGCTTTTCAAATAAATAAACAAGACCTTAAAAAGCTCTCAATCATGCTCCACAACAGCATATGAAATCTTTAGTGTGCATGGAGATTGTGCACACACAGAAGCCACAGGTGTGGAATAATCTTCTCTGGACAGCCAGAATGATAACTCCTTTCTGCATATCCTAAGACATGAACACAAGCCACTCAAGTGTTAAGGATACCTGTACTGAGACAAACCAATCCCTGAAGGAAGTGTACGGGACCACATCTGCCCATTCAACCCCAGCACCCCACTCAGGTTGCCATCACCTCTTCCCTGACTCACTGCCACCCCAGCCTCCCAAGTGACCCCTCCTGTCTGTTTTGCACCCTGAGAGTCACAGATGCCCGACAGCATTGGCCATCTGCCTTAATATTCTGTCCTAACTCCTGAGCCACTGAACAGCCCGGGCCTCTCACACAGTGCATGGGCCTTAAGGATATCCCTTCCCACCTCTAATCCCTGGGTCCCAAATCTCATCCCACAACCCAGGTTCTTCCTAGACAATTCCAGACTGTTTGCATCAGCAAAGAACTCCTTGCCTGCCTGTGCCCCCATGGTCTGCTCTGTAATCAGCTCTGGACACTGTATTTCTCAGTCAAGGCCTCCCCTCTGCCTTTGGTACACCTGTGAATGCCACAGCTGGCAATAGCATGGGCAGCCCAGGCCCCACTCACCCTCCTACCCATTGCCACCTCAAGGGGTGGGACTTGGCCACCAGCTTCTCCTCCAGCCCAGCACAGTCCCTTCACTGGGAAAGATGCCCAACACAGTGTTCTTGGAGAATCAGTCATGAATACCTAGAATGCACTTGCCCAAATCCATCCCAAATCAAGGCCTTTACCCAGGTATACTGTTTTTATTTTTAACGCTTTCAGATTCTAGCGGTCTTGTGCTTCTCCAAATTCTCATAGAACCTATTGAATCACTGCCTGCTTGATTCTTTCCCTACCCTGATCATTTAAAAAATAATAATAACTTAAAAGGGAAAATATAAACTAGGAGGACTGACACTGTGGTACCACATACTAAGCTGCCGCATGTAATGCCAGCATCCCGTATGTGTGTCTGTTCATGTCCTGGTTACTCCACTTCTGATCTAGTTCCCTGGTAACAGGCCTGGGAAAGCAATGCTTGGGACCTGCCACTCTCATGGAGGACCCACATAAAGTTCCAAACTTCTCTTCAGCCTAGCTCAGCCCCAGCTGTTGCAGCCATTTGGGGTATGAGCCAGTAGATGAAGATTTCTCTCATTCTGTCTCTTCTTTTTCTCCCTCTGTAATTCTTTCTTTCAAATAAATAACTGAATCTTTTAAAAATACACATATAAAAATAAGGAAATGGAAAAGATCAGATTCAGAAAGCAGAACGCAGTCAACACGTGAAAACTTGCATGATGCTGAAGTTGTGAGAGTAGCAGCAGTGGGACAGGCGCACCTGATTTCAACTCTCCCAGTGTGAATAAGCTCAGATCACACAAGACATAAACAAGAGGACTGGACTGCTACACAACACAAGCACTCCTGAGTTTGAAATCTGCAAGCGATCTCTCTTTGGGTTCTAATAGAAGTGTTTCCATGGGCTGAGGGAAGAACGTCCTGAGAACACTCCCAAAATTTGTGCAATTCCTCCTTGGATGGCACCCTTAGCATGCTGGGCCAGTGTTACAGCAAGCTCACCTCTATCCTGCCCTCTAAGATCAGCCTGGGCAACACAGACTTGTCACAAACCAGGGATGATGCTAAGGGCTGATGAACTTAGAGACCCAGGCAGAAGCTCCTAGAGAGCCTCTAAAAGCTACTGAGAGCAGCCGTGGGCAGATGCTGCTGGAGACACTGTTGCCCCACCCATGGATGAGATGCCTGGGACCTGGATGAGAAGGGTCTCCTGTGTGTAATTTCTTTAAAAAAGTTTAAAGGAAGGGGTAAGGTCCTTGTTTATGATGCTGCGTCTTGTGCTGGCGGCTGTGGAGTGGGCTGTATTGCCATACTGACACCATGGCTAAAGCTCGGCTGCCAGCCCTCTTCACTGAAGAGCTGACCCGTCCAGTGTGGCAGCCATCAGCCTAGAAGGTGGTTTAGGTTCTAGTGAAGTTAATTAAGAATTCAGTTCTCAAGTCTTCTTGGCTTCGTTTCTGGATCTCTGCGGTTCTAGCTGGCTACCCCATTGGACAGTGCAAGCGTAGAACACTTGTTTTTTACTGCTGTATGAGTTCTGTTGCATGGTGCTAAGTGGGGTGTCACACTTTTCTCCTTAGGGAAGCTAGTGGGGGCAGGGGCAGCAGGCCTGCGAGGTTAACATACACCTCCCAATGCACCCCCAGGTTGTGGCTGTTGGACCTTTAAACCTCTCTGGAACTCTACAGGCTGCCTCCTCCTTCCCTGAGCTAGCCAAGATTGTCCCCAAATCCATGCTTGCCCCCTGCCCTCAGGGATGTCAGAGTTGAGCTGGCCCCAGTAACATGAGGTCAGAAGCTTCTAGGCAAGCAGGTCTGGTTGGGTCCTCCTGTCTTCAGAGCCTCGGACCTCTGTGGCCCCCAGCTGCACCCAGCATCCTGACCCCACCTGTCCAGCTGGGACTCTCCTTCCACCTCCTGACAAGAGCAGCAACCCTCCCTGCCCTTCCCTGCCTAGTAGCGTCCATATTTATGACAGCCACACAGTGCCACCTGCTCCTGTCAGGAATGGGCCTCACTGGGCCTTCACCTTCCATGACTTTGTGTGTGCATGTGTGCACATGGGTATGCAATTCTGTATGCTTATGTGTGTGTATATACTTGTCTGGGAAGGTGAGTCCAGAGTGTGGCTCTCCCTGCAGGCGTGGAGGCCAAGACAGAGGACCTGTCCAGCTGCAGGGCTTCCAGAACAGGTGCGGAAAGCGGACATGTGTACGTAGCCCCAGGGCTCCTCTATTAAAGTTCCCTACTTGTGACCTACCAGGGCTAACATTCCACCCTTAAATACACCCTAGCCGTGAGGTGGGGGCTGTTCTGTCTTGTGTCTTTAGAAGTCAGCCTCTCCCATGGGATGGAGCTACCGGCAGCCATCCAAGCTGTGCTTGGGGAACCCTGGCTGCTTGATCGGCAAAGGTGACCCCAAAACAGACTCCATTAGACAAAGCTGCATGTGCTAAGGGGAGGCATGCTGGAGAAGCCAGAGTGATAATGCCACACACTGTCACACACACACACACACTCTACACACACAATGCATTCATTCACGCACTCTACACAATGCATGCACACACACTCATACACAATACATTGATACACACACTCTACAACACTGCACACCCTCATACACTATACTTTCACACACATACACAAACACAATACATTGACATACACACTCTACAACACTACACAACTGACATACACACTTTATACACACTCTCTACACACACACTCTCTCCACAAATACATAACACTGTCTCTACACACACACACACACACCAGCCACAGTGCTGGCAGGACAGCAGGGGAGTACAATGACTTCATTTTCAGATGATTATTATTTAAACACGGAAAAACCAAGAAAGACAAAAGAGGTTTGTTTTGGCAACTTGACTTTCATCATCAGGAAAGTCTCGGTGAGGCATTCTCCCAGGCTCCTGCCATCCTGGGTCTTGGGTGTGGTGGCCTCAGGCCTAGGCAGGCCTGGTTGTCCAGGGCCAGGCAGGAGCAGGTGGGGGCAGGGCTGCAGGGCAGGTGAAGTTCTGTCTACAAAACACAGAGTGACAGGGGTGGCCGGGCCTTTCCTTGTGACCCTGGGGACCGGGATGGGGCATTGCTTTGGGCTTCTCTGTTTTGGTGTTTGCTTTGTTTGTTGTAACTCCTAAGCCTGGCTCCACCATCCCACTGGGAGCTTTATCTCATAACATGTGCCCCAGGAGGGCTGGGTTAGAACTCACACCACCTCCGCCTACCTTCGCAGGGTCCTGGATTGCTATCTGGCCCTGCCCAGGCCTGGCCATGCCCACCTCCACAACCGGGGGAGGGGGTCCTCTCATCTGAAAGACTCCCCCTTCCTTTCCATCCCTGCATCTGACTCAAGTGAGGACTTCACTCCAGGGAGCAGGTTAGACGCTCACCATCCCTGTCTCAGTTGCCTGCTTTTGTGAGACGGGAAGATAGAAACTGGTCTGTGTGAGACAGGAGAGGAAAATAGCATCCAGAAAGAAGCATGCCTGGAGGCCACCCCCTTCGACACTGTGCAGTCCTGCCCCGCACACCAGGACAAGCCTGCTGGCTCAGTACATCCAATCGGATTACACTGGACGGTCAGACCTTGTCACACACCCTGGAAGCACGCTGTTTAGGGGAACAGGGAGGAACGGCAGAAAGGACTGGACCCAGTCCTTCACAAGCCTCCATCCAAATGCACACTGCACACCTAGCTTTTTCTTACGACATCACCTGGTTTGCTGGGCATGTTTTAGCTCCCAGAGCTCGTTCTCTAGTTATGGGTGCAGACAGTGATAGAGGGCAAGTAAAATTTGGCTGGGTCCCCTTTCCTCTATCCTGAAGGTGGGTCCTAACAGCAATGGAATGATAATTCCATCCTCAACCACTTCCCCCATGTCCTAACTTAGCCAGGATATTGGTTACAGGCAAGTCCAATTAGTCTAGGAATTTTCAGCTACAAGCTCAGTTCCTGTTCCTGCCTATCCCAATCAGCGCCAATTAACTCCTTAACTCACAACACTTAGGGATTCACTCCTGCCCACCTGTGACGCACCTATCAACTGAGAGGGGATGATATTGCATTGTCATGCAACCACTCCCCTCACAAGCCCCTTTAAAAGGCCCAGGAAGCAGAGGCTCTCTCTGGCTCTCTCTCTTTCTCTTTCTTTCTGGCCAGGTGCTTCCATTATGCTAGTACCTCGACCCTTGACTGACCCAGGACAGGTGATCCCCTGAGCATTGTCCCTGTGTACTGCTTAGATAGAACAATGGTTCTAATAATGTTTCTGGTTTGTGTGCTGCCAGGAGTTCCAGGAGGGGTGAGGCCTAGCAGTAGTGGAATGTGGGCAGAGAAACCAGGGAAAGGTCAATGTCTGCAGCTTTGTATGTGTGTCCAGGTTTTTTGTAGTGGAATGTGGGCAGAGAAACCAGGGAAAGGTCAATGTCTGCAGCTTTGTATGTGTGTCCAGGTTTTTTGTAAGTGTGTCCCGGTTATTCGTTGCATATCTTAGGATAACACATTGTTGGGGAAGCTGGGACATAGGTCTTCAGCTTAATGGATGGACTTAAGGATAATGACCATTTGCTCCTTTTGGGATTATGATTGGTTGCATTATGATTGGTTGGATAGCTGTATGGACTTGTGATTTGCTATTGTGCTCTATTATCACCAAGCTTGGTTAATAAAGACTCCTTAATAAGCCTTAGACATATCTGGTGTTGTTAAGACCGAGGCCAAATTCCTTGTCCTGGCCTTCTGAACGGGACGTGAGGTCGCTCGGTGAAGCAGCACACACCAGCCGAAGGATGCAACAGCAAGAGGTTTATTTCATTCGCGAATGGGCAGCAACGCCCCAGTACTCCTGGTAGCTGCTGCTCCTCCGAACAACATTTCTCCAGGGTTTTTATTGTCTCAAAACCACATACCATAAACTTACACAAACAACTTGACCTTTTTCTGCTATTGGCTAGTTTTACTCTAACGGCCTATTTCAAAACTACAACTAATACTTTCCTCATTCTTATACTACTTACTTCATTTCGGAGAAACAGAAACTTATATCTAACATGACGACTATTCTTAAAATGGTTGCACTTATGTTAAGCCTTATTCTATTAGCAAGCAGAATACTGCATAAACACTTATAAAAAGACTTTAAGACTCTTCAGTGTGATCTCGCTCGCACCCTGCAACATTCTCTCTCTCTCTCAACTCCTTGCTGAGCCATCCAACTGGCCTGGCAAGAGTATTTTCTCCATTTCTCCATAAAGCTCACCTTGCTGTATAAAAGCTCACCATAAAGCTGTAACCTTGCTCACCCAGTCTGCATTCTGGGCACTCCCCCCCACATGTGTCCGATAAGGTGCCCATCCGTTCTGACGGATGCCTGTCCCATGACACCTCACTGCCTGGCTCACATCCACCTCTGTCTCACACCTGAGTCTCACACAAAGAGAAGAACCTCTAGAAACTTCACTTGGCTCTGCTAGCGCCTTTACATTGTGTAGAGCAGGCGAGAATCCGCATGCTGTCCACGTGACCTGAGGAAGCCACTTGCCCTCCCTTAGCCTCAACGTCTTCAGCTGAAGATGGGGTACACTGTTGTCATCCTGCTAGCATTGTGTGAGGTCTGCAAGCTGGCCTGGGAACAACCCCTGTGTACCTGTATCCCTTAAAGTGGGCCCCCAGGCATGTGACCTGCCACCCACCGCGTGGCCCTCTCAGCCCTGCTGTCCCATGACTCCAGCAGCATCCCCTGGCCTGGATCAGTGAGCCTTCAAGGGGCTCGGACCGGCAACAAAGAAGGTGCCCACTCTCTGGCCCATGAAAAGGCAGACTTGGGACCAGGAAAAAGAGAGGCAGCTGCCTGCCATGCTGTTCACACTGACTCATCCTGCAGGGACAGGCCTGGGGTGCTGGCGCCTCCACTCAGAGGGCACGCGGTCACTCACTCCACACAGCACCAGGGCCCCAGAGCAGAGCCTGCACCTAGGTGATGTCAGTAACAGAGGCCAACTAGTGGCTGGACAGGTGCACACATCACCACTCTGTGCTGTCTGTCTGAAGGCCCAGCTGCTCCTTCAGCCTGTTGCCAGCACTGGGCTCACTGCTGGGAGTCACACACAGAAGACAAGGCAGCAGACCCGAGGCTGCAGGGGTGCGTGTGTGACACAGTGTTTGTGTGAGACATGATGTAGCTATGTGTGAGAGAGCAAAGGAGTGTGGCATATGTGACATGAGTATGTGACACTGCGTATGTGTGCTGTATACATGAGTGAGAGGGAATGTGTGGTGTGTGATAAGGGTGTGGAACATGTACTTGAGTGTGTAGTGTATGTGGGTGTTGTGTGCATTGCAAGTACAGGTTACATATGTTGTACACATGCGTTGGTGATATATACATGATATGTGTGAAGTGGGTATGAAGTGGGTATGGTATTGCTGTGTGTCATGTGGGTGTGTTGAGCCTCAATGCATGTGACAGTGGATATGAGTATATTGTGTGTATCATGCAAGTACATGTTGTCTGTGGTGTACATGTGTATAAGCAGATACATAGGATGTGTGTTGTGCTTATGATGTAATGTGTTTCAGTGTACATGATGTATGTTTCAGCGTACTTGTGTGTATGATGTGTGATGTGTGCTGTGTGCCTGCGATGAATAATGTGTGATGTGTGTGTTGGTGTGCATACTGTGTGTATTATATACAATGCATGTTGAGTGCTTTGATGAATGTGTAATATGTGGATGTCAGTGTACGTGGTGTGTGTATTATGTGTATTGTGTGCTGTGTGTCTGTGATGCATGCTGTGTGTAATGTGCGTGTTGGTGTGTGTAATGTGTGTATTGTGTGTAATGCATGTCGAGTGCCTGTGATGGATATGTTATGTGTGTGATGTGTGAAATACGTGTGTATTTATGTAATGTGTGCTGTGCACCTGGCACAGAGAGAGACTCAGCCTGCCACCCGCATGGAGACCCAGATGGAGTCCCTGGCTCCTGGCTTTGGCTTACCCCAACCCTGGCTGTTCTGGTGGGCATTTAAAGAGTGGACCAGAATGTGGAAGCTCTCTGTGCTTCTGTGTGTGTGGAGTGCGCTTTTGTCACTGTGCCTTTCAAATAAGTAAATCTTTTTAAAAAGAAAGAAATCCTGTTCCAAGTGAACTGACACCAATTTATCTAGTTGTGGGTAAAAAACAGCCAAATCAGTCATACCATAAATGAATACAAGACATTTTACTTAGCCCTTTGTGCCAGGAGCAGTGCCAGGCTTTAGATCCCCTGAGGCATGACACTCAAGCCCACCCTTGGGAATTTCATCAAATCGCCACCTGCCCTGGGATTTGAGATCAGATCCCTCTGATTCTGCACCAGCTTTCTGTTTGGGTGAGGCAGCAATGTTGGCTTTTTGATGCAAAAGGAAGCCTCATGTGTTTTCCTTAAAAAGCTTCCCATTTGGGCCCGGCAGCGTGGCCTAGTGGCTAAGGTCCCCTCCTTGAACACGCCGGGATCCCATATGGGCACCGGTTCTAATTCTGGTGGCTCCACTTCCCATCCAGCTGCCAGTTTGTGGCCTGGGAATGCAGTCGAGGACGGCCCAGTGCTTTGGGAGCCTGCATCTGCATGGGAGACCTGGAGGAAGTTCCTGCCTCCTGGCTTTGGATGGGCACAGCACCGGCCATGGCGCTCACTTGGGGAGTGAATCATTGGATGGAAGATCTTCCTCTCTGTCTCTCCTCCTCTCTGTGTATCTGACTTGGTAATAAAACTAAATAAATCTTTAAAATAAAAAGTTTCCCATGTTCATTTTCAAACTGCAACCCACAAACCTCTTCATGTCTTTGATATCTTGGGAAATGGCAGCTACTACAAGCAAACCCTGGTGGGTTCTAGCGTATCGTGCCATTATCTCACCTGCCGACACCCACCCTCTCCACCACGTGACTCAGTTCCTCCCACCACATTCAGTGTAAACCAAGTGCTTCGTCCAGCAGCACATTTGCATCTGTGGTGCAGCAAACGTTTTGGGTGTCTTACGGAAATGGGTTCACGCTTGTGTTTCCTCCATGACCTTGAAATGTTCATCATGAATGAAGACATGTGTGGAAGACCAAGGCTGCCAGCCCACAGTGCGAAGTGGGGTCATTGTGCCCATGTTAGCCTGGAGCAGCCGGACCTCAGACAACTGCAGACCTGCCAGCCTAGGAGTTAGTGCTTACTGCCAGAAGTTCTGAAGCATGATTGTGGCAAGAGCTGACACCAACAGCTCTGTTCACACAAGTCATGGTGCACTTTCATGGGCCAGAAACAAACAAATACACAGATTCTCTGCTTGGGATGACAATAATCATGCCTGGTAACCATATAAAACGCAGTGTAGTGACTTTGACATGTCTTGGTTTGCACCAAACACCCACAAGGCATCTGATGTCTCCTGCTTCACAAATGGAGATCATATTGTGCTAGGAGGAAAGTTACTTGTCTGAGATCAGAAAGCTCTGCTTTCTTGTACAAGGGAGAGATGCAAGATGGAATCTTTCTTCCTCTTCTCTCCTGGAACTAAGGTAACCACATTGCAACTAAGAGGTGGGTATGAGTAATCCATTCCTGCTTAACCAATGTCAAAATGTGATAGTTTACTGCAGCCACTTATGTTATTCTTGAGTCCCTGTGTGAGTTGGGTGTTCATGCTGCTGTGACTGAGCTCATACATGCATCTGCGGTCAGCTGGGATTCACCAGGGCTGCTGCCCTCTGCTGTTTGGCAGTCCAACAGATGGTACAGCAGAGAGTGACTGGACCACCCTCATCTGTTTCCACGGTGTAAGCAGTTTCCAAAATCAGAGTGGAAACACATATGGGTTCAAGGGTCTGAGCCCCTGCATTTGGGATCGGTCATCACTTCCTGCTGCACAAAGCAAATGATGCCAGAGAGACGAGACTTACCTTTTGATTAGAAGAGCTACTTGACCACATTGCGCAGAGCTCAGACCTGGGCAAGAGTGGGAGCCTGGACTCCTTTTAGCCATCAGTCTGCAACAAGGCGGCCAACATGAGGGCTAGAGAAGGGAGAGTGCAGTACAAGCTGGGTCCTTGTGCAAAATCTCAAACTTCTCACTGATGGTTACCTCGGTAACCAGAGGAGGGTGGAGTTTACCTCCAACCAGACCCTGCACAGATGGCGGAATTCTGGCGGGCACTTCAGGCTGTGAAACCACTACTGCACTAATGAGAGGCACAAAGCCATATTTCCCTACCAGTAACGACTGCGGTGACCCACCCCCTTTCGGCTTCCGTTCAAGGAGAGTTGCAAAAGGTCCCTTCCCCCTCTCTTCAGCTCTCTTCTTCCTCTGCATCCCACTCACTCATATCGTCTTTCTGCTGCAGGGGAAGGGAAACCCATGACCGTGGTTCCTTGAAATAAAGGCCATCTACATTCTTGTCATATATTTGGCCGTGTTATTCTTTCCCTGGTGGTCAGGGAATCTAACATTGTTGCAAATCTGGCAGCCACCCTTCTCATTGAGGTCAGTTATCAGTATCTGTTGAGTGTCAGCCCTTGGGGCATGGATTTTCTGATCCTTGGAACCAAATACTTTCCTAATGGGCAACAAATGAATGAGGATAAGGAAATTACCCAGGGCTTCACCTCTGTGTCCCACAGAATCCTCAGCTTTTAAGGGTTCTGTCCTTCCTAGGGACCCGAGATAAGGGACCTAGAAACAGTGGTTTAGCACTGTGTAAAGCTAAGCCTTTGCATAAATTATAGCATGGGATCCATTTAAGTTATCTTATAATGTCATGTCTTTTCTACAGAAAACTGAAAATTAACTAGTTATTTTGTCTGTAGATTTCAATAATGCTTGCAATGGCTGAGAACTTCTGCCTGACAGCAAACGCCAAATGCCTTTCAGAATGGCCTTAAAAATGACAGCTGATGGGGCTGACACTGACAACAGGTTAAGCCACAGCCTGTGGCGCCGGTACCCACATGAGCACCGGTGCTGCTTCACTTCCAGTCCAGCTCCCTGTGACACACCTTGGAAAGCAGCAGAAGGTAGCCCAAGTCCTTGGGCCACTACACCCATGTAGCATATCCAGAAGAAGCCCCTGGATCCTGGATTCAGCCTGGTCCAGTTCTGATCATGGCAGCCTTTGGGGCAATGAACCAGCAGATGAAAGATATCTCTCAATTCCCCTCTCTGCAACTCTGCCTTTCAAATACATGAAATAAATCTGTAAACAATTGAAGAAACTGACTGCTGTGAGTGCCAGCAGGCCCCGAGGTCACCGAGGGTGAGGCAGATGGTGGCCTTCTGCCACAGGAACTACCGGAGGCAAGCTGCTTTATTATGCACAGGTTACAGACTTTAAAGGGTAAGAAAGGGGAGGGCAAGAGGAAGCCTTCCCAGACCCCTCGCCCACCAAAGACACTGTAATTGGCTATGCAGCCAGTGCACCATGTGGTGCCAGGCTCTGCCTGCTGGCCACCCGGCCAGGGAGCTCTGGGGTATTGGTTGTCTGAATCGCTGCTTAGGTAGCTACTTGAGTCAAGGACGCTAAGTCACACTGTCTAAGGCAGAGGCCAGGACAAGTGAGGGACTGAGATAAGCTGAGTCAGAGCAACCACTGGCAGGCACATGATCTACGGCTAGGAACAGGCCCAGTTGGGGAGGCGTGGGGACACCTTAACTGGGTTGAGGTTCCCACCAAGGGGCGCGTGTGCTGGAATGGGGGCTGCATTCTATCTAGGAAACAGTTGTAGTCACCCGAGGCACTAGTGTGGGCTGGGATTGGATGCACCAGGCCAGTTCAGATCCCAACACCATCTGGTGTCATGGAGAACCAGAGGGTAGATGTGGGAATGATTAGGCTGGGTCTCACTCCCCTCTTGAGCCATGCGTGAGCTGTATGTGGGTATGGACGAGCCATGGCCGGGCTGAAACATCCAACAACAAGAACCAGAATGGGGTGAAAGCCAGCCAGGAATAGCCACTGTTCCTGCTAGGACAGGAGGTGAACTGGGTAGGGTTGGTTCAAGGACCCCCTGGCATGCGCAAAATCTGGCATTGGGAGGGGTTCTGATGGAGGAGCCTGGGCAACTCCTCTGGCAGGACACAGTCCCTGCAGGTTAGTGCAAGAAGCATGATAGGAAACAGCCCAGAATAAGCCATGGAAAGTTTCCCACTGGCACACATTCAGCATGGGTCAGGAGCAGACCAGACTGAATCAGTTCATGTCACCCACTGGCAAATCCGATCACCAGAACAGAGTGTGGGATGAGCCGGGTTTGGTCGCGACAAAACAAGTACACATTATGGGATGCCAGGGCATGGTTGCCTGTACTGGATATGAGTGCAGCACCCAACCAGCACACGTGAGATCCAGGAAGGGAGGGGCAGAACCGGCAGGGGGATTAAGGGGCTGGTCCCATCGCTGGACAGCTACTCCCACTGGAGAGCGTGGGCTGGGATAGAGACAGACCAGACTAAGCAAGGCTACATCACCTGTGCGCTGCATGTGGACTAGATTAGGGAAAAGCCAGGCTGGGCTGATTATTCCTGCTGGTGCAAGCATAAATTAGAGTGGGTGAGGGATGTATGGGCATAGCCGCAGAAGCTAGCACTGGGGACTAATTCTGTCAAGTCAAATCACAGAACCACATAAAGAGTGCATAAACCGGGACAAAGAGACCTGGAGGGAAAAGTGGGTTCCCCCTTCCTGGGTCACTATTCCCGCGGGAGGGCATGAAAACTAGGACGGGAGCTGGGATGGCTAGATAGAGAGGCACTCAACAACACCCGTGAGGGCTGGATGGTTGAGTGGGTTAGATAGAATTAAGCTTTAATACCCATTGACAAGTACAAGAGCCAAATGGGATGGGGGACAGACTGGTCTTCTGCTACACATACTGGCAAACCAGGGTAGGGGGCGGGCCTGGTGGGGGTTATTGTGGGTCGCCCCAACTAGGCTGCAGCTCCCACTGGTTGATGTAAGGGCCGAACCAGACTGGACTGCAACACCCATTGGTTCCAGTGGAACTCGGGACCGAAAACAGAACCAACCCAGCAATTGAAACCACCAGCTGATCGGGGTGATGGACTGTGCCGGGCCCTGTGCTTGCTAGAACATACAAGAAACTAGTCTGGGAATACCTCAAAGTTTCTTTGGAGATCTCCCCAATCGAACTGCTGGACTCAGAACTCTAATCAAGAAAAGACAGAAGACAGAGCAGATCAATCGTTCATCTCAGCTATATGTTGGCAGCGAAATATGGGGCAAACGGAGACTTTATAATGGACCATATCAATCAGTGGACGACCTCATCAAGCGAAACTGGCAGCGATTCATAACCGGAGAACTATTAACACCACTGGAGCACATATCTCAGCGCATGCCCCACATCCAGGACTCGGGGTGGGCAGGAAACCGGGTGGGGCTTCTCCCTCAATATCCCCCTTTACCTCAGATACATGATGGAAACAATATGGACATAATAGTACTGTCCACTTCCCTATCCCCCGAACCTTTTTTTTTCCTTTTTCTTTCTTTAACTGTAATTAACTATGTAAAGATTGTCAACAACAATACAATAAAATAGATAAAAAATAAAAAAATAAATAGATAAAAAATATGTTTTTTATACTCAAAAAAAAAATAAAAATAAAACAAGTCTATTTCCCTAGATCTTCTGGTCTTGTTCCATGTGTACTCCCCTTGACCTTGTAGCTATGTTGGAGGTCACACTCCACGTGTAGGTTGAAAGCTGTGCCTTGGACCAAGGGGAAGGTTAGGCTTAGGCCACACCCTCCAAGCAGCGGGGCTGGGGCCTGGGACAGTCGCCCACAATCTGCTGCTGCTTTCACAGACACGTTGGCAGAGGACAGCATTGTAAGCAGATTAATGGCGACAGCTTCAGGCATGAACCTCTAAGTGTGCCTAATTTGTAAATAAACTGTGATGGGGAATGCGTGTATGGCAAAATACACAGTATGTAGGCTTCAGCACTACCTGTGTTTGAGGAATCCAGGGGGACTTGGGAACATCTTACCTGCAGACGAGCTGGGACACTGTACCAAGTGTCTGCTGTTTGCCAAGACACAGCTGTCACACCGGAGTGAAACAATAGAGGTGTTTACATGTTAAAGAGGAGAGTGAGGTGATGGAAACCAGACCGTCCTCCGATGGAGATGAGGAAGGTGGTCAGGGAGGCTGTTGGAGAAGACAGAGTGAGGCTGAAGCCAGGAAGACAGGCAGGTGACTTTCTAGGGGAAGTATAGAGGTTGGGGCAGGCCTGGTAGGTGTGGAGACCAGCAGGAAGTGCTGGAGGCTGTGGCAGAGTAAGCCAGAGAGCAGTGGTGGGGGATGAAGTCAGAGGCAGTAGCGGTCCTTGTGTGCAAATCATGGGAAGGTGTTGACGTAAACCTAGAGAGCCAGAAGGTGCGAGAGAGCACAGAACTGATGCCTTAGCTGCTGCGTGGAGACTGGACCCAGACCAGGGCCCCTCAGCTGAAGCACTGTGAACACCTTGAGCCAGGGGAATCTGTGCTGTGTGAGGTTGCCTGTGTTCTGCTGGAGGGTGAGCATCACCCCTGTCCTCACCCTAAAAGGTGCCAGTGAAATCCCCTCTGCCCAGTTATGTCAACCAACACCATCTCCACCCCAAGGTGCCCTGGGAGGCAGAGCTCTGGCTGATCATCCGTGCAGGTGCAAACGGACACTATCCAGCAGGACACTACCCAGCATGGCCTAGGAAGGAGATTTGGAGATAAAAGCAGTAGGCTCTGACCTTGTTTTTGATATTCCAAGTCAAGATTGGCTCCTCTTCTCTTTCCTCTGACCACATAATACTTGCTCTTATGGTTGAGCCTGAAGAAATGGCTTAACAGATCAAGAAGGTAAACTCATTGAGCAGCTAATGACAGCCTCCTCAAGTCCAGGGGACAGCTCTAGAGGCTGGGCCAGACAATGCAAACCCATGCCTGTCCACACTCCCAGGCTCTTCCCTGCTTTATTTCTGCCATCTCTTTCAAGTCGCACAAATTGGGGCCTGCATTGTGGCTCAATGGCTTAAGCCACAACTCGAGACAGAGTGTTAGTTTGAGTTCCGTCTGCTCTGTTTCCATTCCAGCTTCCTGCTGGTCAGCTTGGAAAGGCAGCAGAAGATGCCCAAGTGCTCAGGTTCTTGCCCCGCACATGGGAGACCTGGCTGGAGTTCCTGGCTCCTGTTGCTAACCTGGCCCAGCCCTGGCCATTGTGGCCATTTGAGGATGAATTGGCAGACGTTTTCATATACCTATTTGTATGTCTTCTTAAAAAATATTTCTATAAATTTACTGTCTATTTTCTCATTTGGTTAGTTAAGTTTGGTTTGCTTTTTTGCTGTTGAGTTGTTCGAATTCCTTGACTCTTTTTAGATGTATAATTTGCACATATTTTCTTCCTTTCTGCATGTTGTTTTTTCATTGTGTTGGTTATTGCCTTTGATGTGCAGAGTCACTTTAGCCTGGTGAAATGCCATTTGTCTCCTTTTTCCTCTTTTTCCCTTAAGTGTCTCACTCAAAACTCTTGCTAGACTTGGCTCAGTAGCCTAGTGGCTAAAGTCCTCGCCTTGCATATGCCAAGATCCCATATGGGCACTGTTTCATGTCCCAGCTGCTCAGTTTCCCATCCAGCTCCCTGCTTGTGGCCTGGGAAAGCAATCGAGGATGACTCAAAGCCTTGGGACCCTGTGACCATGTGGGAGAACAGGAAGAAGCTCCTGACTTCTGGCTTCAGATTGGCGCAGTTCTGGCCATTGCAGCCACTTGGGGAGTGAACCAGTGGACGTTTCTCTGCAAATATGACTTTCCAGGAAAAATAAATAATCTTTTTTTTTAAAAAATTCTGGCCCATAGCATGGTCCTGTGTCTTCCATGTTTTGTTTCAGGTCTTACATTTAGATATTTAATCCATATGTGTTTGGTGTTTTTGTTTGGTGTTTTTGCTTGTTTGTTTGTTTTGTGGGTATTAAGAGCTCTCAGTCTAACTTAGCTTCTTCTGCCTGTGGAAAGCCAGTTTTCCCAGGACCTTTTATTGGAAAGACTTTCTCCAATACGTGCCTTAGCACCTTGGTCAAAGATCAGCTGGCTGTGGACAGGGGCCGATTCCACAGGAGGCTCTCTGTTCTGTTCTATTCATCTGTCTATTTGCATGCCTATGCCACACCGCCCTAATTTCTGGAGCTTTGAACTATATGTTAAAATCAATTCTAATGCTCCTTTCATTGTTCTTTGGGATCGAGACTTTGGCTACTGGGGGTTTTTTGTGATTCCACAAATATTGTAGTAGTATTTTCTCTGTTTCTGTGAAAACTGGCACTGCTGTTTTAACAGATATTCTATTAAATCTATACATTTCTTTAGATAGTATTGATATTGTAATGATTCTTTGATCCATGAAGACAGGATGTCTTTCATCTCTTGGGTTAAGTTATCGCTAGCCTTTTTGACTTTTGTTTTCCAGAATCTATTGGAAATGATATTATTTTATCTCTTTTTCACATACTTTGCCATTAATGACTTTGTATTTTATAATTCTGTTGATTAACTTATTCTTTTTTAAAAGATTTGTTTATTTTATTACAAAGTCAGATATACAGAGAGGAGAGACAGAGAGGAAGATCTTCCATCCAATGATTCACTCCCCAAGTGAGCCGCAATGGCTGGTGTGCACCGATCTGAGGCCGGGAACCTGGAACCTCCTCCGGGTCTCCCATGCAGGTGCAGGGTCCCAATGCATTGGGCCATCCTACACTGCCTTCCCAGGCCACAAGTAGGGAGCTGGATGGGAAGTGGAGCTGCTGGGATTAGAACCGACGCCCATATGGGATCCCGGGGCGTTCAAGGCGAGGACTTTAGCTGCTAGGCCACGCCGCCGGGCCCCTGATTAACTTATTGTAATAGTTTTTGCTGGAGACTTTTGAGTTTTCTCAAGACCATGTTCTCCACAAAAGCAAAAATTTGACTTCTCTCTCTTCAGTTTAGGTGATCTTTATTTCTTTCTCTTGCCTAGTTGCTCAGACTAGAACATTCAGTACTATGTTATGTAAAAGTGGGTATACTTGGACCCAGAGAATTGACCTCTTTCTGCTGTCCCAGCATCTCACATGGGTGTCAGTATATTACCTGCCTGCTCCACTTCAGATCCAGCTTTGTTTATGGTTTTGGAAAGCAGTAGGAGATGGTTCAAGGCTTTGCACTCACATGGAGAGACTCAGAAGAAGCTCCTGGCTCTTGGCCTCAGATCGGCCCAGCTTTAGCCAATGCAGTCATTTAGGGAATGAAGCAGTTGATGGACAACCTTAAAGCCTACTAATGTTTGTTCTATGTTTCAAGGTGCTTCAAAAGAGGCATGCATGCTTGCAAGAATTGTTTTCATTTGCTGAATAGAGCCTTTCCTCTTTTTGAATATTTATTTACTTATTTATATTTAAAAGACAGAGTTACAAAAAGAAGTGGAAGAGTGTGATCTTCCACCTGCTGATCACTTCTCAAATGGCCTGGTCGCAACATATTAGCCTTTCCAGTATCATTAAACTTGACTGTTTATGGTTGAAGCTTTGAAGACAATTTCTACCTCCTGGTTATGATTGCTCTACTTTGAGGGATTCTATTTGTAAGGATTCATTTATTTTTATTGAAAAGGCAGATTTATTAAGAGAAGGAGAGATAGAGACAAAGATCTTCCATCAGCTTGTTCATTACCCAAATGACCGCAACAGCTGCAACCGAGCCAACCTACAGCCAGGAGTGTCTTCTGGGTCTCCAAGGTGGGTGCAAGGTCCCAACACTTTGATCCATTCTCTTTGGCTTTCCCAGGCCATAAGCAGGGAACTGGATTGGAAGTGGAACAGCAAGACACAAACAGGCACCCATATAGGATGCTGGAACTTGCAAGCTGAGGATTTAGCATTGATAGACCCAAATGGTTGTCTTTCTAGAATTGTACATTTAAAATACATGAATTCTGTCTTACTTATATTAATAAAAATTGTTAGAAAGAAAAAATCATCCATAACCTGAAAACAAAAGAAAGGGAATCAAAGAGAGAGAGAGAGAAGAAAGAAAGAAAGAAAGAAAGAAAGAAAGAAAGAAAGAAAGAAAGAAAGAAAGAAAGAAAGAAAGAAAGAAATTAAGAAGGAAGGAAGAAGAAAATGATCCAATGAGGCGTTTTGCGTTAGCACCTCAGTCAGTTCTTTGTTGGGAGGTAGTGGCCTCTGGTCCAGCTATATCAAGAAGTAGATGTTGTTGAAGCCCAAAATTTCCATGCAGTTAGTTAACTAAGTACTGTGGTAGGAGACAGGAGGGGCGGGGTGCCTGGGGGTCCCCAGAACCGTTTCTACACTGTCAGTTAACCTGAACAGTGCACAGAAGGCAGGAGGGTTGAGTGCAGAGCCTTCAGACTGCTTTCCAACTGTCAGTTAACCCAAAATTCCGGGTCCAATGAATGGCTTAGGAGCTAAATCCTCACCTTGCAAGCACTGGAATCCCATATGGGCATCAGTTCATATCCTGGCTGCTCAACTTCCCTTCCATCTCCCTATTTGTGGCCTGAGAAAACAGTAGAGGATAGACCCTGCACCCAAATTGGAGATCTGGAAAAAGTTCTTGGCTCCTGGCTTTAGATCAGCTCAGTTCTGGCCATTGCAGCAATTTGGGGAGTGAACCAGTGGATGAAAGATCTTTCTTTTTGTTCTCCTCTCTAAATATACTTTTCTGATAAAAAATAAATCTTGTTTTTTTAAAAAAAGGGAAGAAAACTGCAAAAATCTTCTGCCCATAACTAAAAGTCAATCTTTTTTTGCTTGCTGGTGACTCCAGCTGCCTGTTTATGTGGACACTGCGAGACAGTGGTGATAATTCAAATAATTGAGTTCCTGCCATCCGTGTTGATGGAGGAGCTCCTGACTTCAACATTCTGTCTCAAATTGATGCTGTTCTAGCACCTGGGGAGTAAACCAGTGGATGGAAATGTTTTTCCCTATCTCCCCTTCACTTTATTTTACAAACAAATGTATAAATAAAGAATTTTGTAGACATTTCCTTCCACCCCTTGGCAATCCTGTTTTTACCCTCCCTTAGTTTGTATTTTCTAAGACTTTAAACATGTGTATGCTTGCCCAACTTATTCATTTTATATAATTAATTTGAGATGCATCTGTGTTGCAATACACTATCAACAACTTGTTTTTCATTGCTCAGGGTCGGTTTCTCTATTTGCATTCTGTTACACGTGTGAATTGTTTCCAGTTCTTAGCTGATGTAGCTAGAGAGGCAATTCTTTAAATGGACATATTCATTGTTTTCTTTAGATATAGGTGTATGTTTTACTGTGCAAGAAACTGCAAGCCTGTCTTCCAAAGTAAGTGCATGATTCGGCAGTCCTACCAGAACTGTGTAACAAGGGCCCCTTTCTCACCTCATCACCAACACTTGGTGCAGTCCAGCTTTCCAAGTTAAGTCATTCTATTAGGTGTGACCTGATATCTCACTGTGACCTTAATCTCCATTTTCCTGATGACTATTGGTTATCCTGTCACGTGATGACTTGCCACCTATGCTTGTGTTTCCTTGTCTCTGGGGAACTCCTTGCCAGATAAGGAGATGAGGCAGTATTCAGTTTGGTGTGTTTTGTAGTATCTTCAGATATTCCACCTGTCTGTACATTTTTATTTTCTTCATTTATTTTGTTCGAGAAGTGGAGATGCAGAGCCAAGACAGAGAGCTCCATGTGATGGTCCACTCTCTGGGTACCCAGGAGCCAAAAGTTCCACACAGGTCTCCCAGGGTGCAGCTTTTCCCAGGGTGCATATTGAAGCAAGAAGCTGGAATCAGGAACAGAGGCAAGCTGTGAATCAAGGTGAGCTGCTACTGGACCCGGGCAAGTCAAGCAGTGTCTTAACTGCTGGGTGCAGTGTCTGCTCCACCTGTCTCTGGATTGTTCTGTTTTCTTCTTGCTGGCCTGCAACACTTCTTTCCTTATTCTGGACACAATTTCTCTACAGATGCTTGATTTCACAATGGTTTCTGCCAGCCTGTGCCTAGTCTTCCATTCTCTGGACCATTCCTTTCAAAGAGCAGGATTTATTCATTTTGGTGACGTTCAATATCTTTTTTTTTTAGAGTTATTTATTTTTACTGGAAAGTCAGATATAGAGAGGAGGAGACAGAGAGGAAGATCTTCCTTCCGACGCTTTACTCCCCAAGTGATCTCAATGGCTGGATCTGAGCTGATCCAAAGCCAGGAGCCAGGAACTTCCTCCAGGTCTCCCATGCGGGTACAGGGTCGCAAGGCTTTGGGCCATCCTCGACTGCTATCCCAGGCCACAAGCAAGGAGCTGGAGGGGAAACAGAGCTTCCAGGATTAGAACCGGTGCCCATATGGGATCCTGGCGCATTTAAGGCGAGGATTTTAGCTCCTAGGTCACTCTACTGGGCCCGAGGTCCAATATCCTAATGTGGTTTTTTTGACTCATTGCCTCCGAGATTTCCTCCAAAGTTTCTTCTAGGATTTTGTAGTTTTGATGATTTCATATTTAGGTCTCTTTTCCATCTCGAGTTTCTGTTAAGCATGTCTTAGGAATAGAGGTTAGCTTTTATATTTAGTTCAAGATGCTCATAGATTGAAAACTATCACACATGGACATTTATCACCATTTCATGACAGATTATCCTTTCTTCTTTGCACCGGCGTAAGTCCATCTGTGAATTATGTTCCTTTCATGCTTATCCTGAAAGGACCACCAAATAGTCTCCACCAGAGTTTTGCTGGTGACAGCCCACTGACCATCTGCCTTTCGTATTTTATGACAAAGAGACACCCTCTTTGGATGTTTAATCCTAGGCTGCATGACTGTTTGCATACTACAATGACATATTGAGACACTGTAGCCCACAGTGCTCAAATATTTGCTGTATGGTCCTTTACAAGAAAAAAAAAATTGACTCCTTGTCTTGAATCCTGTCGCCTCACAAGGCTACAGTTTTTCAAAGTGATTTTGGCTATGCCAACTCATCAGCGTGTTTGAATCAGCTTGTCAATTTCTCCAACACTTTCTGCTGGAATTTTACCTGGGATGCCATTGAACCAATAAATTAATTTGGGGACTAGCTAAGGTTGTGACAATATTGAGTTTTCCAACACTTGAACAGGTTTTGATGTTTTACTTACTTAGCTCTTTCAGCAATGGCTTTTACTTTTCAATGTAGAGATTTGTCCTAGGTCTTCTTTTTCAATAAGCTCATTTATTTTTGTTGATGTTTACATAGTATAGAAGGATGTATACCCATGTGGACCATTGATCAGGGTGGGAAGGGTCCAGGTATGGGGGAAAGCGGATGAGACAATTGCTTCTAATTTTTTTCTTCTGCTATCTGGGGGAAAATGGAGGTTGGGGTGAAGGGGGTTGTTAACAGCAGCCTAACCACATTAGCAGCCAGGTAGGGGGGACAGCCACTCAATGTCATCCTAGGATTCCCTATGTGGAACATGATCCAAGGGTTCTGCTTAAATTGTTTCAGTATTCTGAAATGTTGTTGATTGCATTGTTCCAAGTTTGAGGAAATACTTCCAAGATACGTTGGCTAACATAGTTCACCTTAGAGTCTCCACTCACTCATATACTTGCTGTCAAAGCTTGGCTGGGAGAGTTGTCCAATTTGTTCTGCCCTCCATCTGTATCTACCTTCAAACAAATCTTTAAGTGAAATTTCAGGGGCCAGCCCTATGGCATAGCTGGTTGAATCTCCACCTGCAATTCCGGCATCCTGTATGGGTGCCAGTTTGAGACCTGGCTGCTCCATTTCCAATGCAGCTCCTTGCCAATGGTCCTGGAAAAGCAGCGGATGGTGGCCCAAGTGCTTGAGCCTCTGAACTCACATGGGAGACTTGGATGAATCCAGGCCTTGGCTTCGGCCTGGCCCAGCTCTGACCACCACAGCCGTTTGGAGAGCACACCAGAGATGGAAGACCTCTCTACCTCCTCTCCTGTTTCTGCATCTCTGTCTTTAAAATAAATGAAAAGATGAGTCTTTAATAGAGAGAGAGAGATGGTGTGTGGTGGCATATCAGGCTAATCCTCCTGCCAGGAGTGCCAGGATTCCATATGGACTCCAGTTCATATCCTAGCTGTTCCACTTCTAATTTGGCTCTCAGCTTCAGGCCTGGAAAAACAGCCGAAGGGTGGCCCTTGGGACCCTGTACTCACATGGGAGACCTGGGAGAGGCTCTTGGCTCCCAGTTTTGAATCATCTCAACTCTGGCCATCGTGGCCATGTGGGGAGTGAACCAAAGGGTGAAAGACTCTCTCTCCCTTCCTATCTCTGTAAAATCTGCCTTTCAAATATAAATAAAGCTTTTTCAAAAATGAAAAGAATAAAAAAGTTTAGCACACTCCAAGGCTAAAAATAAACTTCCTTTACATAACAAGGACCATCTTCAGAAGTTCCACAGCTAACACCATACCAAGAAAGGCTGGGAAAATCAGGATGACAGCAAAGGGTGCAGACATGTCTGAGATGGCGGAGAGTTATTGGACAGGGTAAAGAGAAGAGAGCGGATTGCAGAAGATGTGGGTCAGGAAGTCAAAAGAGAGGTGCCTGGAGAACCCCTGGATACAGGGAAGAGGCAACGATGGTGGAGCAGTGTTACAGGAAACAGAGAACCCACTACAACCCATGCTGCAGCCAGGTGGGAGCTTGGGTTCACACAGGAAGCTTGGGTGGTGAAGGCAGGCTGGGACTGGCCAATCCTGCCAAATGCTTTGGCCAGGCAACCAATGGAAAGGGAGTTGCAGGCTCCACAGGGCAGGCTGGTGGTGGGTTGAAGCTAGCAGCACAGGGATCAAACACTGGGATGAAAACATTTCCAGCTAGTCACACCTGGCTTATCTCACAGGAAGGACAGCACCAGCTTCACATTCTGCAGGATCTATGTGGTCCCCAGATCAGAAAGCCTACAGCCCCAGGTCTCCAGCAGTGCTCTGCTAGGCACCATCTTGTGTGTACACACAAGATCCGTGCTGCCAATAAATTAGTTATCTGGGACACTTGGCATCTTTCTAATCCAGGACACTGACTGAACATAAAAATTGACTTGTAGACCTGTAGGTAATACATCTTAGAATACTGCACTAAGGAGAAAAATACACCAAAAAGGATTGCAATGTCAAAAGGTATAAAAAGAGACAAAGGCACAATGAATGTTACTGAATACTCTCCCGTTAAAGAAACAAAAGCCTCTACCACCCTCAGAGTTAGCTGAGGAAGACATTGAAAAAAATGGGGGACACAGAATTCAGAAAGCTTATTATAAAGCTTCTGACCAACAATGAGAAGCACATAATACAAGAGTTTGAAAAACTTAAGGAATGTGTTATACAGGAAATGAATCAAATGAAAGCTGACATTTCAGAAGTTAAGAATACAGTGAAGCAAATTAAAAGTACAGTGGAGAGTCTAAAAAAATAGACTGAAGGTGCAGAAGAAAGAATATCAAAATTAGAAGATATTTCCTGTACCAGGGGAAACAAACAAAAAGCTGGAAGCAGAGCCAGGTCAAGCTAAAAAAGTATCCAGGAATTAAAAGATACAATTAAAAGGCCCAAAATAAGAATTATGGGAGTTCCAGAAAGCACAGAAAGAGCAACTGCTGGGATTAAAGGTGTATTTAATGAAATAATACATGAACACTTTCCTAATCTAGAGAAAGAACTGGGAAACAACATCCAGGAGGTGCACAGGACTCCCAACAGGGTTGACAAAAAGTGACCTTCACCAAGACACATGATAATCAAACTCTTCTCAGTTGAACATAAGGAAAAAAATATTTAAATGTGCACCTGACAAAAATTAAATGACCTATAGAGAAATCACAATCAAACTCTCAGCTGACCTCTCAGTGGAAACACTACCGGTTAGGAGATAATGGAATGACATATTCCAGACTCTAAAAGGGAGAAATTGTCAGCCCAGAATAAGGTTTCCTGCAAAACTCTCCTTTGTCTTCAAAAACAAAATGAAGTTCTTCCACAATAAGGAAAAACTCCAAGAATTCGTGTCCTCCAAACCACCCCTACAGCTAATACTCAAAGATGTTCTAGTGGAAGTTAAAGGAATAGCAACTACAAAAGTCAAAGGCATATGTAGAGAACATCCCACTATAAGGCCAACTGAAGACTCAACCAAAGAACAACACATTACTAAGAGCCAAATTGCCACCTATCTATATTAACATTGAATGTAAATGGTTTAAATTCATCAATATAATGCCATAGATAAGAGGACTGAATCCAAAAGCAAAGCCCATCTATCTGCTGCTTACAGGAGACACTAACAAAGATCAGAGGAGATTGAGAATGATGGAAAAAGATATTCCCAGAAAATGGTTAGGAAAAACATGTGGGTGAGGTCATTCTTATATCAGATATAGACATCAACGTGAAAAACATTAAGAGAGATGAAGAAGGATACCATATAATGATCATGGGCACCATTCAGCAAGAACAGATTACCATAATAAATATATATGTGCCAAGTGCCAAGGCAACTAGCTATGTTAAATAAATATTAATGGACTTAAAAGGACAAATGGACTCCAATACAATCATAGTGGGTGACCTTAATACCCATTTAACATCAATGGACAGATTAAAAAAAAAAAAGAAAAAAAGAAAAAGAAACTCAGCAAAGAAACAACAGAATTCACCCAAACTCTAGAGCAAATGGATTTAGTTGATATCTATCAGACATTTCATCCTACAAATAGCGAATACACTTTTTTTATCAGTGCATCTAACCTTCTCCAGAATTGACCAAGTTATGAGCCACAAAACAAGCCTCAGCAAATTTTTAAAAATCAAAATTATGCTATTTGTATTTTCAGACCATCATGAAGTGAAGCTAGAGACCAAGAAATGAAAATACCCAAGAATACTTACAAACACATGGAAACTGAATAATATGTTATTAAATGGGCAATGAATTAGAGAGGAAATCAAAGAGCAAATTAAAAATTGCTTGCAACAAATGAAGGCATCAATACAGCATATCAAAACTTACAGGACACAATCAAGGCAGTGCTAAGAGGAAAGTTCATCTAATCAATGCTTATGTTAAGCAAGTAGAAAGACATCAAGTAAATTAGCTAACCTTATGGTTGAAGGAGCTAGAAAAACAACAGCAAAGCAATCCCAAGATTACTAGGAAAAAAGAAATCATCAACATAAGGGAGGAAATAAACCAACTAGAGACCAAGAGAACTATAATAAGATAAATGAATCAAAGAGATGGTTCTTTGAGAAAATTAACAAAATAAATTCCCCACTAACCCAATTGATCAAATAAAAGGAGGGAGAAAATACACATCAATACCACCAGAGACGAGAAAGGAGATATAACAACAGATATCACAGAAATAAAAAGAATCACCAGGAACTATTACAAACAACTATATGTGAACAAATCTGAAGAACTAGAAAAGATGGATAGATTTGGGGACACATAAATCCATGAAGATTGAGTCAAGAAACAATTACCAGTCTAAATAGACCAATAGCACGCACTGAGATTGAATCGGTAATTAAAGCCCTCCCCGGCCAAGAAAAGTCCTGGACAAGATGGCTTCACTGCTGAATTCTACCAAATGTTTCAAGAGAAACTTACCCCAATCCTACACAAGATTTTCCAAACAATAGAAAGAGGCAATCCTTCCAAACTCTTTCTATGGAGCTAATATCACTTAATGCCAAAACCAGATAGAGACACAGCACAAAAAGTGAACTACAGACTGATATCCTTGATGAACATAGATGCAAAGATCCTCAACAAAATACTAGCCAACAGAATCCAACAACACATCAGGCAGATCATTAACCCTGACCAGGTGGGTTTCATCCCAGGCATGCAGGGATGGTTCAATATTTGTAAATCAATAAATGTGATACATCACATCAACAAATTGAAAAATAAAAATCATATGATCCTCTGTATAGATGCAAAGAAGGCATTTGATAAAATCCAACACCACTTCATGCTGAAAATCCTAGGCAAGATAGGCATAGAAGGAAAATTCTACAACACAATCAAAGCAATTTACAAAAAAAACCAATGTCAGCTTCATGCTAAATGAGGAAAGACTGAACGCTATTCCACTAAAATCTGGAACTAGACAGCAATATCAACTGTCACCACTACTCTTCAATATAGTATTGGAATTCCATGCCAGAGCTTTAGGCAAGGAAAAAGAATTAAAGGAATCCAAATTGGAAAAGAGGAAATGAAATTATCTCTATTTGCAGATGACATGATTCTCTACTTAGGAGAACCAAAAAACTCAGTCAAGAGACTATTGGAACTCATAAGAGACTTTGGCAGGGTAGCAGGATATGAAATTAATGGACACAAGTTGATGGCACTAGTGTACACAAATAATTTCATGGGTGAGAAAGAAATTGTAAGTACAGTTCCCTTTAAAATAGAGGAGAGAAATCTTAAATTCCTAGGAATTGTGCTAACTAAATATGTGAAAGACCTCTAAGATGAAAACTATAAAACATTGAAAGAAGAAATAGAAGAAGATCTTGAAAAATGGAGAAACTTACCGTGTTCCTGGATTGGCAGGATCAACATAATCAAAATGACCATATTACCAAAAGCGATATACAGATTCAATGCAATCCCAATCAAAATCCCAGCAACATTCTTCTCAGAAATAGAAAAGATGATACAGAAGTTCATCTGGAATCACAAAAGACCATGAATAGCTAAAGCTATCCTGAAAAATAGAAATCAAACTGGAGGAATCACAATTCCAGACCTCAAGACATACTATAGAGCAGTGGTTATCAAAACAGTCTGGTACTAGTACAGAAACAGAGAAGAAGATCAGTGGAACAGAACAGAAACACCAGAAGGGAATCCACACATGTATAGTCAACTAATCTTTGACAAGAAAACTGAAAACAACCCAAGAAAAAGTCCTGGACTATTCAACAAATGGTGTTGGGACAACTGGATAGCACCAGCAGCTTGCAGAATGAAGAGGCAAAACCCACACCTGTCACATTATACGAAAATTAGCTCTAAATGGATCAAGAACCTAAATCTACACCCAGAAACCATCAAACTATTAAGGGTAAACATAGGAAGCACACTCCAAGATATATGAACAGGGGAAGACTTTTTAGAAAATAAATCAAAAGCAAAGGCAATCAAAGCCAAAATGAGCAAATGGGACTACATCAAAGTAAAAAGCTTCTGTACAGCAAAGGAAACAATTAACAAAGTGAAAAAGCAACCAACAGAATGGGAGAAAATTTTTGCACACTACACAAGTGATAGGGGACTAATATCCAGGATCTACAAAGAGCTTCAGAAACCCAGGGACAATAAAAATAACCCTGTGGGGAAAAAAATGGGCAAAGCAAATGAACAGACATTTTTCAAAATTACAGATTCAAATTGCTAACAGAGGCATATTCTTTTAACTTTTCTTTACTGTGGAAGCTTTTTATTTCATTTTCATATATATATATATATATATATATATATATTTACTAATTATTTTGCATTATGTGACAGTTTCATAGGCTCTGGGAATCCCCCCACCCCTCCCCCTCCCCCCGGTGGATTCTTCCACCTTGATGCAGTATTACAGTTCAAATTCAATCAAGATTCTTTCCTCGCAAACATATACCAAGCATAGAGTCCAGCTACTTATTGTCCAGATGGGTTGAACAGTTTCTTGGGGAGACCATTTCTGGTTTGAAGTTAGAGCTGGTAGAATATCATCCCAGTCAATTAAGAGTCCCAATATAACATCAACAACAATTTGCAATATTATGGAATTGACATGGTTTTGAGTAACCAGTATGTTTAAAAAAAAAAGCAAGTTCTAACCACAACATATGATTAGCTCATTGACATTTCAATTTTAGTTTATATACAGGACCGACTGCTATATACCTTAAAATGGCTATAAGGTACCATTTAGCTGTCTCGTGTCTATTTCATTTTAGTATTTAGCCGTTTGTTGTGTTGAAGTATAATTTTGCTGATCTTGGCAGATTTTAGGATAATCTAGACTGGCTTGTAACTCTAACAAGATATTTGTCGACATTTAAGGTGCAGAACATTTTTTTGGGGGGGAGTGTGCAGGAAAATCCTCAACACCATGGTGAGGAGTAACTAATCTTTGTGTCACACCCAGCAAGGCATGAGCCAATCCATGCCAGCTCTTTCCTATCAGATTTCTAGCTCTACTTTCTGTTGTTTGTCTATTTATTTGAGTTTTTTTTTAGTTTGTATGATTGTTTGCTGTGAGGGGTTTTCGAAGCAATCCCGATGGTCATTGCAATGGAGGGCGGGGGTCCAGAGGTGGAGCCAGTCTCGGAGCAGAGAAAGCTCTCCTCCCTGGTCCCGAAGGACATTTATTGTTCTTCTGTTTCTGCGGACCGCTCAGGGCTTCTGGTTGTCTTTCCAATGACGTTGGTTTTTTGCGCGGTAGTGTTTGGACTTCTTCCATCCCCTGCGGAAGCTCCAGTTGGGGGTGGGTGACCTCAGAGTACTCGGCCTCCGAGGGCATCCAATTCCCTGTGGCCTCGTTGGCAGTTGGGATATAGTACTTGTTGCTCATATTAATAGTTTGTGGTGAAGGTCTGAGACTCTTCATGGTTGGGATCCAAGCTTCCTCCTTACCACCTGCTCCACTCTGGAGTGCCCCCCTGCTCCACGCACATGACCTCCTGTTAAGAGGTTGTCAGGATCGCACCCGATTTCCCCCTCATGCATTGGTATAGTAGTTTTATTGTTGTTTAGTGCGCTTTGAGTCTGTTGTCTATGAATTACCAGATTTGATCTTGATAGGCTATATTGTACTTTTTTCTCACTCTTTTTATGGTCCTGAAAGATTTCCCTGCACTCCCTCCCCATTACAGGTTAACATAGCGTATTGAGGGTATAGTAGGTTTTACAGTTTTTTGATGTAGATCTTAAGTATTCTGACATTAATTGTTGTTTTATAGATTATATCAGGTTATCTTATTGCATTGGATACAGGTTGTTAGAGATTGCACTATTATTACAATATACAGGTACTATCTTCCAAGTTGTCATCTTTTCATCTCAGATTAAGGCAAACATGTGGTATTTAACCTTTTGGGATTGGTTCATTTCCCTTAGCATGATGGATTCCAGTTGGGCCCATTTGACCACAAAGAACTGCATTTCGTTTTTTTTAATAGCTGAGTAGTATTCCATGGAGTAGATGAACCATAGCTTTCTTATCCAGTCTTCTATTGATGGGCATTTTGGCTGCTTCCAGGTTTTTGCAATTGTAGATTGTGCTGCTATGAACATAGGCATGCATGTTGGTTTCTTGTGTAGGAGATGTTTTGGATATCTCCCTAGGAGTGCTATTGCTGGATCATATGGTATGTTGATTTTCAGTTGTTTGAGTATTCGCCAAACTGATTCCCATAGAGGCTGTACAAGTCTGCAGTCCCACCAGCAGTGGAGAAGGATTCCCTTTTCCCCACATCCTTGTCAGCAAGTGTTGGTGGTATTATGTATGTGTGCCATCCTTACTGGAGTTAGGTGGTACCTCATTGTTGTTTTCATTTCCCTTATTGCCAGGGAACTTGAGCATTTTTTCATATGCTTGTTTGCCATTTGGGTTTGTTCTTTTGTGAAATGTCTGCCCATTTCCCATACCCATTTCTTGAGCAGTTTGTTTGTTCTGGTGTTTTGGTTTCTCTGGAGATCTTTGTATATTCTGGAGATCAGCCCTCTGTCTCCTATGTAGTGTGCAAAGATCTTCTCCCATTCTGTAGGTTGTTTTTTTACTTTGTTGATTGTTTCTCTAGCTGTACAGAAGCTTCTTAGTTTGATGAGGTCCCAAATGTTTATTTTGGTCTCTATTTCTACTGCTTTTGGAGTCTTTTTTAGGAAGTCAGAGCCTACCCCTAAGTGTTGCAGTGTGTTTCCAACATATTCGTCCAAAAGTTTGAAGGTTTCTGGATGTAGGTTTGGGTCTTTTATCCATTTAGATTCAATCTGGGTGTATGGTGAGAGATGTGGGTCTATCTTTTTGTTTCTGCAGGTTATCAACCAGTTGTCCCAGCAGCATTTATTGAACAGACCTTTCCATTTGCTTGGGTTGTTCTCTGTCTTTTTGTCAAAAATTAATTGACTGTATCTGTTTGGGTTTCCATCTGTTGTTTCTATTCTGTTCCACTGATCTTCCTCTCTATCTTTGTGCCAGTACCAGGCTGTTTTGATGACCACTGCCCTATAGTATGTCCATAGATCTGGTACTGTGATTCCCCCTGTTAAGTGCCTGTTCTTCAGAGTGGTTCTGGCTATTTGTGGTTTTTTGTGTTTCCAGATGAATCTGTGTATCATTTTTTCCAGTTCGATGAAGAATGCTGTGGGTAATTTGATGGGGATTGCATTGAATGTATATATTGCTTTTGGTAGTATAGACATTTTGATGATATTAATTTTGCCTATCCAGAAGCATGGGATGTTGTTTCTTCTTTCGAGGTCTTGTTCTATTTGTTTTTTGAGTGTTTTGTACTTTCCTTCATAAAGGTCTTCTACTCTTTTGGTTAAATTTATTCCCAGATATTTCATGCTTTTCTCTGTTATTTTGAATGGTAGCTTGTTGGTTAGCTCTTCTGCCATCTTGCGGCCATTTGCATACACTATGGCTGTTGATTTTTGTTCATTTATCTTGTATCCTGCCACTCTGCCAAATTCTCCTATGAGTTCTAGGAGTCTTTGTATTGAGTTTTTTGGTTCTTCTATGTAGAGAATCATGTCGTCTGCAAATAGTGAAAGCTTAACTTCTTCATTTCCAATTTGGATTCCTTTGATTTCTTTGTCTTGTCTTATGGCTTCTGCAAGTTCCTCTAGGACTATATTGAATAGCAGTGGTGATAGTGGGCAGCCTTGTCTTGTTCCAGATCTCAGTGGGAAGGGATCCAGTTTTACTCCATTTAGTATGATGCTGGCATTGGGTTTTTCATATATTGCTTTGATTATATTGTGGATTGTTCATTCTATCCCCACCCTGGTTAGGGTTTTTAACATGAAGTGGTGTTGAATTTTGTCGAAGGCTTTTCCTGCATCTATTGATACTATTATATGGTTTTTGTTTTTCAGTTTTTGGATGTGATGTATCACATTTATGGATTTCCTTATGTTGAACCATCCCTGCATTCCCTGGATGAAACCTACTTGGACTGGATGGATGATCTGTCTGATGTTTTTTTGTATTCTATTGGCTAGGATTTTGTTGAGAATCTTAGTGTCAACGTTCATCAGGGAGATCGGTCTGTAGTTTTCCTTCTGTGTTAATTCTCTGTTCGGTTTGGGAATTAAGGTGATATTGGCTTCATAGAATGAGTTTGAAAGAGTTGCTTCCTTTTCTATTGTTTTGAAGAGCTTGTAAAGGATTGGGGTTAGCTCTGGTTGGAAAGTTTTGTAGAATTCTGCGGTAAAACCATCTGGGCCTGGGCTTTTCTTTGTTGGGAGCTCTTTAATCACTGATTCTATTTCTGATTCGGTAATGGGTTTATTCAGGTCTTCTGTTGCTTCTGGGGTGAGTTTTGGTAAGTGGTGGGAGTCTAGGAATCTTTCCATTTCCAAGTGGTTATCGGATTTGTTGGCGTAGTTCTTTGTAAAAATTTCTAATTATTTCCTTAATGGTAGTAGTGTCTGTTGTTATGCTGCCTTTTTCATCTTTGATGCTGCTAATTTTTTCTTTGTCTTGTTTTTTTTCTTTGTCAATCGGGCCAGTTGGGTATCTATTTCGTTTATCCTCTCAAAGAAACAGCTTTTTGATTCATTTATTTTCTGAATGGTTTTTTTAATTCCTTTCTGATTTAGTTCTTGTCTTGCTTTCATAATTTCTTGTTTGTTCTTCTTTGTGTGGTCCTTCTGCTGTTGCTTTTCCAGTTCCTGGAGGTGTGTGCTTAATTCCTGCATTTGTTGCCTTTCTTGGGCTTTGGCATGCGCGCTAATTGCAATAAACTTAACACGTAAAACTGCTTTGGCAGTGTTCCGTAAGATTTGGACTTTTGTATCTGGGTTTTCATTGGTTCCCATAAATTTTTGATCGCGTCTTTAATTTCTTCTCTAACCCATTCTTCGTTTAATAGCACATTGTTAGCCTCCAGGAGTTCACATGTTTCCTGGGATCTTTTGAGTTGTTGAATTCCAGTTTCACTCCATGATGGTCTGAGAAGGTACATGGTATGATTCTGACATTTTTGTAGTCAATAAAATTGCTTTGTGTCCTATTATGTGGTCTATCCTGGAGAAGGAGAATGTCTGTGATTGTGGAGTTGGTGGCATGTGAAACCTGCATGTGGAGCACTCGATTGTGTGGGATGCTCACCAAGCTTCATTTCAGTTCTATGCACTCAAAGGGGAATTAAGCATAGAGTGTGAAAACTGAGTTTCCTTGAGAGCTGCTTGGAAGCCTGATGGTGTGTGAAGTTAGTGAGCCAAATGGAGTTGTACTCCCACAAGAACCACTCGGCTGATTCTTCTTCAATATGCCCTTCACCAACATGCAGTGTTTCCTTGATTGAATTAGCTCTCACACCAATATCTGCGTCTAGAGCCTTTACATTGAGGGCTATCTGAAAACGGCTTTGGCGCTGAAGTTGTCTGTGAATGTGGAGTTGGTGGCATGTGAAAGCCGCATGTGGAGCAATGGTTCGTGTTTGAGGCTCACGAAGCTTCTTTTCACTCCTAAGGACTCAAATGGCATTAAGCATAGAGTATGAAAAGTGAGATATCTTGAGAGCTGTTTGGAAGCCTGATGATGTTTGAAGTTAGTGAGTCAAATGGAGTTGTTCTCCCACAAGAACCACTCGGATGATTCTTCTTCAATATGCCCTTCAGCAACATGCAGTGTTTCCTTGATTGAATTAGTTCTCACACCAATATTTGCTTCTAGAGCCTTTGCATTGAGGGCTATCTGAAAACGGCCTTGGCGCTGAAGATGTCTGTGAATGTGGAGTTGGTCACATGTGAAAGCCGCATGTGGAGCATTCGTTTGTGTGCGATGCTCGACCAGGTTCATTCCTAGATCATGCACTCAAAGGGCATTAAGCATAGAGTGTGAAAAGTGAGTTTCCTTGAGAGCTGCTAGGAAGCCTGATGGTGTGTGAAGTTAGTGAGCCAAATGGAGTTGTTCTCCCACAAGAACCACTCAGCTGATCCTTCTTCAATATGCCCTTCACCAACATGCAGTGTTTCCTTGATTGAATTAGCTCTCACACCAATATTTGCGTCTAGAGCCTTTGAATTGAGGGCTATCTGAAAACGGCTTTGGTGCTGAAGTTGCCTGTGAATGTGGAGTTGGTGGCATGTGAATCCCGCATGTGGAGCATTGGTTTGTGTGGGATGCTCTACCAGGTTCATTCCTAGATAGTGCACTCAAACGGCATTAAGCATTGAGTGTGAAAAGTGAGTTTCCTTGAGAGCTGCTTGGAAGCCTGATGGTGTGTGAAGTTAGTGAGCCAAATGGAGTTGTTCTCCCACAAGAACACTCGGCTGATCCTTCTTCAATATGCCCTTCACCAACATGCAGTGTTTTCTTGATTGAATTAGCTCTCACACCAATATTTGCGTCTAGAACCTTTGCATTGAGGGCTATCTGAAAACGGCCTGGGCTCTGAAGTTGTCTGTGAATGTGGAGTTGGTGGCGTGTGAAAGATGCATGTGGAGCATTGGTTCATGTTTGATGCTCACCAAGCTTCTGTTCAGGACTATGCACTGAAAGAGCACTAAGCATAGAGTGTGAAAAGTGAGTTTCCTGGAGAGCTGCTTAGAGGCCTGATGGTGTGTGAAGATAGTGAGCCAAATGGAGTTCTTCTGCCACAACACCCGCTCGGCAGATTCTTCTTCAATATGCCCTTCACCAACATGCAGTGTTTCCTTGATTGAATTAGCAATCACACCAATATTTGCGTCTAGAGCCTTTGCATTGAGGGCTATCTGAAAACGGCTTCGGTGCTGAAGTTTCCTGTGAATGCGGAGTTGGTGGCATGTGAAACCCGCATGTGGAGCATTCGTTTGTGTGGGATGCTCTACCAGGTTCATTCCTCGATAATGCACTCAAAGGCCACTAAGCATAGAGTGTGAAAACTGAGTTTCCTTGAGAGCTGCTTGGAAGCCTGATGGTGTGTGAAGTTAGTGAGCCAAATGGAGTTGTTCTCCCACAAGAACCACTCGGCTGATTCTTCTTCAATATGCCCTTCAGCAACATGCAGTGTTTCCTTGATTGAATTAGCTCTCACACCAATATTTGCTTCTAGAGCCTTTGCATTGAGGGCTATCTGAAAACGGCTGTGGCGCTGAAGTTGCCTGTGAATGTGGAGTTGGTGGCATGTTAAACTCGCATGTGAAGCATTCGTTTGTTTGGGCTGATCTACCAGGTTCATTCCTGCGTAATGCACTCAAAGGCACTAAGCACAGAGTGTGAAAAGTGACTTTCCTGGAGAGCTGCTTGGAAGCCTGATGGTGTGTGATGTTAGTGAGCCAAATGGAGTTGTTCTCCCACAAGAACCACTCGGCTGATTCTCCTGCAATATGCCCTTCAGCAACATGCAGTGTTTCCTTGATTGAATTAGCTCTGACACCAATATTTGTGTCTAGAGCGTTTGCATTGAGGGCTATCAGAAAACGGCCTTGGCGCTGAGGTGGTCTGTGAATGTGGAGTTGGTGGCATGTGAAAGCCGCATGTGGAGCATTGATTCATGTTTGATGCTCTACCAGCTTGTTTTCAGTCCTAAGCACTGAAAGGCCACTAAGCACAGAAAGTGAAATGTCTGTTTCCTTGAGAGCTGCTTGGAAGCCTGATGGTGTGTGAAGATAGTGAGCCCAATGGAGTTGTTCTCCCACAAGAACCACTCGGCTGATCCTTCTTCAATATGCCCTTCACCAACATGCAGTGTTTCCTTGATTGATTTAGCTCTCACACCAATATTTGCGTCTAGAGCCTTTGCATTGAGGGCTATCTGAAAACGGCTTTGGCTCTGAAGTTGTCTGTGAATGTGGAGTTGGTGGCATGCTATAGCTGCATGTGGGCACTGTTTTGTCTGGGATGTTCTACCAGGTTCATTCGAGATAATGCACTCAAAGGGCATTAAGCCTAGCGTGTGAAAACTGAGTTTCCTTGAGAGCTGCTTGGAAGAATGATGGTGTGTATAGATAGTGAACCAAATGGAGTTGTTCTCCCACAAGAACCACTCGGCTGATCCTTCTTCAATATGCCCTTCACCAACATGCAGTGTTTCCTTGATTGAATTAGCTCTCACACCAATATTTGCGTCTAGAGCCTTTGCATTGAGGGCTATCTGAAAACGGCTGTGGCGCTGAAGTTGCCTGAGAATGTGGAGTTGGTGGCATGTGAAACCCGCATGTGGAGCATTCGTTTGTGTGGGATGCTCTACCAGGTTCATTCCTACATAATGCACTCAAAGGGCATTAAGCATAGAGTGTGAAAACTGAGTTTCCTTGAGAGCTGCTTGGAAGCCTGATGGTGTGTGAAGTTAGTGAGCCAAATGGAGTTGTTCTCCCACAAGAACCACTCGGCTGATTCTTCTTCAATATGCCCTTCACCAACATGCAGTGTTTCCTTGATTGAATTAGCTCTCACACCAATATTTGCGTCTAGAGCCTTTGCATTGAGGGCTTTCTGAAAACGGCCTTGGCGCTGAAGTTGTCTGTGGATGTGGAGTTGGTGGCATGTGAAAGATGCATGTGGAGCACTGGTTCGTGTTTGATGCTCACAAAGCTTCTTTTCAGTACTATGCACTCAAAGGGCATTAAGCATAGAGTGTGAAAAGTGAGTTTCCTTGAGAGCTGCTTGGAAGCCTGATGGTGTGTGAAGTTAGTGAGCCAAATGGAGTTGTTCTCCCACAAGAACCACTGGGCTGATTCTTCTTCAATATGTCCTTCACCAACATGCAGTGTTTCCTTGATTGAATTAGCTCTCACACCAATATTTGCGTCTAGAGCCTTTGCATTGAGGGCTCTCTGAAAATGGCTTTGGCTAGGAAGTTGTCTGTGAATGTGGAGTTGGTGGCATGTGAAACCCGCATGTGGAGCATTCGTTTGTGTGGGATGCTCTACCAGGTTCATTCCTAGATAATGCACTCAAAGGGCACTAAGCATAGAGTGTGAAAACTGAGTTTCCTTGAGAGCTGCTTGGAAGCCTGATGGTGTGTGAAGTTAGTGAGCCAAATGGAGTTGTTCTCCCACAAGAACCACTCGGCTGATCCTTCTTCAATATGCCCTTCAGCAACATGCAGTGTTTCCTTGATTGAATTAGCTCTCACACCAATATTTGCGTCTAGAGCCTTTGCATTGAGGGCTATCTGAAAACGGCTGTGGCGCTGAAGTTGCCTGTGAATGTGGAGTTGGTGGCATGTGAAACCCGCATGTGGAGCATTCGTTTGTGTTGGATGCTCACCAGGCTTCATTTCAGTCCTAGGCACTCAAAGGGCACTAAGCATAGAGTGTGAAAACTGAGTTTCCTTGAGAGCTGCTTGGAAGCCTGATTGTGTGTGAAGTTAGTGAGCCAAATGGAGTTGTTCTCCCACAAGAACCACTCGGCTGATCCTTCTTCAATATGCCCTTCACCAACATGCAGTGTTTCCTTGATTGAATTAGCTCTCACACCAATATTTGCGTCTAGAGCCTTTGCACTGAGGGCTATCTGAAAACGGCTGTGGCGCTGAAGTTGCCTGAGAATGTGGAGTTGGTGGCAGGTGAAACCCGCATGTGGAGCATTCGTTTGTGTGGGATGCTCAACAAGCTTCATTTCAATCCTAGGCACTCAAAGGGCACTAAGCATAGAGTGTGAAAACTGAGTTTCCTTGAGAGCTGCTTGGAAGCCTGATGGTGTGTGAAGTTAGTGAGCCAAATGGAGTTGTTCTCCCACAAGAACCACTCGGCTGATCCTTCTTCAATATGCCCTTCACCAACATGCAGTGTTTCCTTGATTGAATTAGCTCTCACACCAATATTTGCGTCTAGAACCTTTGCTTTGAGGGCTATCTGAAAACGGCTGTGGCGCTGAAGCTGCCTGAGGAAGTGGAGTTGGTGGCATGTGAAACCCGCATGTGGAGCATTCGTTTGTGTGGGATGCTCACCAAGCTTCATTTCAGTCCTAGGCACTCCCAGTGCACTAAGCATGGAGTGTGAAAACTGAGTTTCCTTGAGAGCTGCTTGGAAGCCTGATGGTGTGTGAAGTTAGTGAGCCAAATGGAGTTGTTCTCCCACAAGAACCACTCGGCTGATCCTTCTTCAATATGCCCTTCAGCAACATGCAGTGTTTCCTTGATTGAATTAGCTCTCACACCAATATTTGCGTCTAGAGCCTTTGCATTGAGGGCTATCTGAAAACGGCTGTGGCGCTGAAGTTGCCTGAGAATGTGGAGTTGGTGGCATGTGAAACCCGCATGTGGAGCATTCGTTTGTGTGGGATGCTCTACCAGGTTCATTCCTCGATAATGCACTCAAAGGGCACTAATCATAAAGTGTGAAAACTGAGTTTCCTTGAGAGCTGCTTGGAAGCCTGATGGTATGTGAAGTTAGTGAGCCAAATGGAGTTGTTCTCCCACAAGAACCACTCGGCTGATCCTTCTTCAATATGCCCTTCACCAACATGCAGTGTTTCCTTGATTGAATTAGCTCTCACACCAATATTTGCGTCTAGAGCCTTTGCATTGAGGGCTATCTGAAAACGGCTGTGGCGCTGAAGTTGCCTGAGAATGTGGAGTTGGTGGCATGTGAAACCCGCATGTGGAGCATTCGTTTGTGTGGGATGCTCTACCAGGTTCATTCCTAGATAATGCACTCAAAGGGCACTAAGCATAGAGTGTGAAAACTGAGTTTCCTTGAGAGCTGCTTGGAAGCCTGATGGTGTGTGAAGTTAGTGAGCCAAATGGAGTTGTTCTCCCACAAGAACCACTCGGCTGATCCTTCTTCAATATGCCCTTCACCAACATGCAGTGTTTCCTTGATTGAATTAACTCTCACACTAATATTTGCGTCTAGAGCCTTTGCATTGAGGGCTATCTGAAAACGGCTGTGGCGCTGAAGTTGCCTGTGAATGTGGAGTTGGTGGCATGTGAAACCCGCATGTGGAGCATTCGTTTTTGTGGGATGCCCTACCAGGTTCATTCCTAGATAATGCACTCAAAGGGCACTAAGCATAGAGTGTGAAAACTGAGTTTCCTTGAGAGCTGCTTGGAAGCCTGATGGTGTGTGAAGTTAGTGAGCCAAATGGAGTTGTTCTCCCACAAGAACCACTCGGCTGATCCTTCTTCAATATGCCCTTCACCAACATGCAGTGTTTCCTTGATTGAATTAGCTCTCACACCAATATTTGCGTCTAGAGCCTTTGCATTGAGGGCTATCTGAAAACGGCTGTGGCGCTGAAGTTGCCTGAGAATGTGGAGTTGGTGGCATGTGAAACCCGCATGTGGAGCATTCGTTTGTGTGGGATGCTCTACCAGGTTCATTCCTCGATAATGCACTCAAAGGCCACTAAGCATAGAGTGTGAAAACTGAGTTTCCTTGAGAGCTGCTTGGAAGCCTGATGGTGTGTGAAGTTAGTGAGCCAAATGGAGTTGTTCTCCCACAAGAACCACTCGGCTGATTCTTCTTCAATATGCCCTTCACCAACATGCAGTGTTTCCTTGATTGAATTAGCTCTCACACCAATATTTGCGTCTAGAGCCTTTGCATTGAGGGCTATCTGAAAATGGCTTTGGCGCTGAAGTTGCCTGAGAATGTGGAGTTGGTGGCATGTGAAACCCGCATGTGGAGCATTCGTTTGTGTGGGATGCTCTACCAGGTTCATTCCTAGATAATGTACTCAAAGGGCATTAAGCATAGAGAGTGAAAAGTGAGTTTTCTTGAGAGCTGCTTGGAAGCCTGATGGTGTGTGAAGTTAGTGAGCCAAATGGAGTTGTTCTCCCGCAAGAACCACTCGGCTGATTCTTCTTCAATATGCCCTTCACCAACATGCAGTGTTTCCTTGATTGAATTAGCAATCACACCAATATTTGCGTCTAGAGCCTTTGCATTGAGGGCTATCTGAAAACGGCTTCGGTGCTGAAGTTTCCTGTGAATGCGGAGTTGGTGGCATGTGAAACCCGCATGTGGAGCATTCGTTTGTGTGGGATGCTCTACCAGGTTCATTCCTCGATAATGCACTCAAAGGCCACTAAGCATAGAGTGTGAAAACTGAGTTTCCTTGAGAGCTGCTTGGAAGCCTGATGGTGTGTGAAGTTAGTGAGCCAAATGGAGTTGTTCTCCCACAAGAACCACTCGGCTGATTCTTCTTCAATATGCCCTTCAGCAACATGCAGTGTTTCCTTGATTGAATTAGCTCTCACACCAATATTTGCTTCTAGAGCCTTTGTTTGAGGGCTATCTGAAAACGGCTGTGGCGCTGAAGTTGCCTGAGAATGTGGAGTTGGTGGCATGTTAAACTCGCATGTGAAGCATTCGTTTATTTGGGATGATCTACCAGGTTCATTCCTGCGTAATGCACTCAAAGGCACTAAGCACAGAGTGTGAAAAGTGACTTTCCTGGAGAGCTGCTTGGAAGCCTGATGGTGTGTGATGTTAGTGAGCCAAATGGAGTTGTTCTCCCACAAGAACCACTCGGCTGATTCTCCTGCAATATGCCCTTCAGCAACATGCAGTGTTTCCTTGATTGAATTAGCTCTCACACCAATATTTGTGTCTAGAGCGTTTGCATTGAGGGCTATCAGAAAACGGCCTTGGCGCTGAGGTGGTCTGTGAATGTGGAGTTGGTGGCATGTGAAAGCCGCATGTGGAGCATTGATTCATGTTTGATGCTCTACCAGCTTGTTTTCAGTCCTAAGCACTGAAAGGCCACTAAGCACAGAAAGTGAAATGTCTGTTTCCTTGAGAGCTGCTTGGAAGCCTGATGGTGTGTGAAGATAGTGAGCCCAATGGAGTTGTTCTCCCACAAGAACCACTCGGCTGATCCTTCTTCAATATGCCCTTCACCAACATGCAGTGTTTCCTTGATTGATTTAGCTCTCACACCAATATTTGCGTCTAGAGCCTTTGCATTGAGGGCTATCTGAAAACGGCTTTGGCTCTGAAGTTGTCTGTGAATGTGGAGTTGGTGGCATGCTATAGCTGCATGTGGGCACTGTTTTGTCTGGGATGCTCTACCAGGTTCATTCGAGATAATGCACTCAAAGGGCATTAAGCCTAGCGTGTGAAAACTGAGTTTCCTTGAGAGCTGCTTGGAAGAATGATGGTGTGTATAGATAGTGAACCAAATGGAGTTGTTCTCCCACAAGAACCACTCGGCTGATCCTTCTTCAATATGCCCTTCACCAACATGCAGTGTTTCCTTGATTGAATTAGCTCTCACACCAATATTTGCGTCTAGAGCCTTTGCATTGAGGGCTATCTGAAAACGGCTGTGGCGCTGAAGTTGCCTGAGAATGTGGAGTTGGTGGCATGTGAAACCCGCATGTGGAGCATTCGTTTGTGTGGGATGCTCTACCAGGTTCATTCCTACATAATGCACTCAAAGGGCATTAAGCATAGAGTGTGAAAACTGAGTTTCCTTGAGAGCTGCTTGGAAGCCTGATGGTGTGTGAAGTTAGTGAGCCAAATGGAGTTGTTCTCCCACAAGAACCACCTGGCTGATTCTTCTTCAATATGCCCTTCACCAACATGCAGTGTTTCCTTGATTGAATTAGCTCTCACACCAATATTTGCGTCTAGAGCCTTTGCATTGAGGGCTTTCTGAAAACGGCCTTGGCGCTGAAGTTGTCTGTGGATGTGGAGTTGGTGGCATGTGAAAGATGCATGTGGAGCACTGGTTCGTGTTTGATGCTCACAAAGCTTCTTTTCAGTACTATGCACTCAAAGGGCATTAAGCATAGAGTGTGAAAAGTGAGTTTCCTTGAGAGCTGCTTGGAAGCCTGATGGTGTGTGAAGTTAGTGAGCCAAATGGAGTTGTTCTCCCACAAGAACCACTCGGCTGATCCTTCTTCAATATGCCCTTCACCAACATGCAGTGTTTCCTTGATTGAATTAGCTCTCACACCAATATTTGCGTCTAGAGCCTTTGCATTGAGGGCTATCTGAAAACGGCTGTGGCGCTGAAGTTGCCTGAGAATGTGGAGATGGTGGCATGTGAAACCCGCATGTGGAGCATTCGTTTGTGTGGGATGCTCTACCAGGTTCTTTCCCAGATAATGCACTCAAAGGGCACTAAGCATAGAGTGTGAAAAGTGAGTTTCCTTGAGAGCTGCTTGGAAGCCTGATGGTGTGTGAAGTTAGTGAGCCAAATGGAGTTGTTCTCCCACAAGAACCACTCGGCTGATCCTTCTTCAATATGCCCTTCACCAACATGCAGTGTTTCCTTGATTGAATTAGCTCTCACACCAAGATTTGCGTCTAGAGCCTTTGCACTGAGGGCTATCTGAAAACAGCTGTGGCGCTGAAGTTGCCTGAGAATGTGGAGTTGGTGGCATGTGAAACCCGCATGTGGAGCATTCGTTTTTGTGGGATGCTCTACCAGGTTCATTCCTAGATAATGCAAAGGGCACTAAGCATAGAGTGTGAAAACTGAGTTTCCTTGAGAGCTGCTTGGAAGCCTGATGGTGTGTGAAGTTAGTGAGCCAAATGGAGTTGTTCTCCCACAAGAACCACTCGGCTGATCCTTCTTCAATATGCCCTTCACCAACATGCAGTGTTTCCTTGATTGAATTAGCTCTCACACCAATATTTGCGTCTAGAGCCTTTGCATTGAGGGCTATCTGAAAACGGCTGTGGCGCTGAAGTTGCCTGAGGATTTGGAGTTGGTGGCATGTGAAACCCGCATGTGGAGCATTCGTTTGTGTGGGATGCTCTACCAGGTTCATTCCTAGATAATGCAAAGGGCACTAAGCATAGAGTGTGAAAACTGAGTTTCCTTGAGAGCTGCTTGGAAGCCTGATGGTGTGTGAAGTTAGTGAGCCAAATGGAGTTGTTCTCCCACAAGAACCACTCGGCTGATCCTTCTTCAATATGCCCTTCACCAACATGCAGTGTTTCCTTGATTGAATTAGCTCTCACACCAATATTTGCGTCTAGAGCCTTTGCATTGAGGGCTATCTGAAAACGGCTGTGGCGCTGAAGTTGCCTGAGGATTTGGAGTTGGTGGCATGTGAAACCCGCATGTGGAGCATTCGTTTGTGTGGATGCTCACCAAGCTTCATTTCAGTCCTAGGCACTCAAAGGGCACTAAGCATAGAGTGTGAAAACTGAATTTCCTTGAGAGCTGCTTGGAAGCCTGATGGTGTGTGATGTTAGTGAGCCAAATGGAGTTGTTCTCCCACAAGAACCACTCGGCTGATCTTTCTTCAATATGCCCTTCACCAACATGCAGTGTTTCCTTGATTGAATTAGCTCTCACACCAATATTTGCGTCTAGAGCCTTTGCATTGAGGGCTATCTGAAAACGGCTGTGGCGCTGAAGTTGCCTGTGAATGTGGAGTTGGTGGCATGTGAAACCCGCATGTGGAGCATTCGTTTGTGTGGGATGCTCTACCAGGTTCATTCCTAGATAATGCACTCAAAGGGCACTAAGCATAGAGTGTGAAAACTGAGTTTCCTTGAGAGCTGCTTGGAAGCCTGATGGTGTGTGAAGTTAGTGAGCCAAATGGAGTTGTTCTCCCACAAGAACCACTCGGCTGATCCTTCTTCAATATGCCCTTCACCAACATGCAGTGTTTCCTTGATTGAATTAGCTCTCACACCAATATTTGCGTCTAGAGCCTTTGCATTGAGGGCTATCTGAAAACGGCTGTGGCGCTGAAGTTGCCTGAGAATGTGGAGTTGGTGGCATGTGAAACCCGCATGTGGAGCATTCGTTTGTGTGGGATGCTCTACCAGGTTCATTCCTCGATAATGCACTCAAAGGCCACTAAGCATAGAGTGTGAAAACTGAGTTTCCTTGAGAGCTGCTTGGAAGCCTGATGGTGTGTGAAGTTAGTGAGCCAAATGGAGTTGTTCTCCCACAAGAACCACTCGGCTGATTCTTCTTCAATATGCCCTTCACCAACATGCAGTGTTTCCTTGATTGAATTAGCTCTCACACCAATATTTGCGTCTAGAGCCTTTGCATTGAGGGCTATCTGAAAATGGCTTTGGCGCTGAAGTTGCCTGAGAATGTGGAGTTGGTGGCATGTGAAACCCGCATGTGGAGCATTCGTTTGTGTGGGATGCTCTACCAGGTTCATTCCTAGATAATGTACTCAAAGGGCATTAAGCATAGAGAGTGAAAAGTGAGTTTTCTTGAGAGCTGCTTGGAAGCCTGATGGTGTGTGAAGTTAGTGAGCCAAATGGAGTTGTTCTCCCGCAAGAACCACTCGGCTGATTCTTCTTCAATATGCCCTTCACCAACATGCAGTGTTTCCTTGATTGAATTAGCAATCACACCAATATTTGCGTCTAGAGCCTTTGCATTGAGGGCTATCTGAAAACGGCTTCGGTGCTGAAGTTTCCTGTGAATGCGGAGTTGGTGGCATGTGAAACCCGCATGTGGAGCATTCGTTTGTGTGGGATGCTCTACCAGGTTCATTCCTCGATAATGCACTCAAAGGCCACTAAGCATAGAGTGTGAAAACTGAGTTTCCTTGAGAGCTGCTTGGAAGCCTGATGGTGTGTGAAGTTAGTGAGCCAAATGGAGTTGTTCTCCCACAAGAACCACTCGGCTGATTCTTCTTCAATATGCCCTTCAGCAACATGCAGTGTTTCCTTGATTGAATTAGCTCTCACACCAATATTTGCTTCTAGAGCCTTTGCATTGAGGGCTATCTGAAAACGGCTGTGGCGCTGAAGTTGCCTGAGAATGTGGAGTTGGTGGCATGTTAAACTCGCATGTGAAGCATTCGTTTGTTTGGGATGATCTACCAGGTTCATTCCTGCGTAATGCACTCAAAGGCACTAAGCACAGAGTGTGAAAAGTGACTTTCCTGGAGAGCTGCTTGGAAGCCTGATGGTGTGTGATGTTAGTGAGCCAAATGGAGTTGTTCTCCCACAAGAACCACTCGGCTGATTCTCCTGCAATATGCCCTTCAGCAACATGCAGTGTTTCCTTGATTGAATTAGCTCTGACACCAATATTTGTGTCTAGAGCGTTTGCATTCAGGGCTATCAGAAAACGGCCTTGGCGCTGAGGTGGTCTGTGAATGTGGAGTTGGTGGCATGTGAAAGCCGCATGTGGAGCATTGATTCATGTTTGATGCTCTACCAGCTTGTTTTCAGTCCTAAGCACTGAAAGGCCACTAAGCACAGAAAGTGAAATGTCTGTTTCCTTGAGAGCTGCTTGGAAGCCTGATGGTGTGTGAAGATAGTGAGCCCAATGGAGTTGTTCTCCCACAAGAACCACTCGGCTGATCCTTCTTCAATATGCCCTTCACCAACATGCAGTGTTTCCTTGATTGATTTAGCTCTCACACCAATATTTGCGTCTAGAGCGTTTGCATTGAGGGCTATCTGAAAACGGCTTTGGCTCTGAAGTTGTCTGTGAATGTGGAGTTGGTGGCATGCTATAGCTGCATGTGGGCACTGTTTTGTCTGGGATGCTCTACCAGGTTCATTCGAGATAATGCACTCAAAGGGCATTAAGCCTAGCGTGTGAAAACTGAGTTTCCTTGAGAGCTGCTTGGAAGAATGATGGTGTGTATAGATAGTGAACCAAATGGAGTTGTTCTCCCACAAGAACCACTCGGCTGATCCTTCTTCAATATGCCCTTCACCAACATGCAGTGTTTCCTTGATTGAATTAGCTCTCACACCAATATTTGCGTCTAGAGCCTTTGCATTGAGGGCTATCTGAAAACGGCTGTGGCGCTGAAGTTGCCTGAGAATGTGGAGTTGGTGGCATGTGAAACCAGCATGTGGAGCATTCATTTTTGTGGGATGCTCTACCAGGTTCATTCCTAGATAATGCACTCAAAGGGCACTAAGCATAGAGTGTGAAAACTGAGTTTCCTTGAGAGCGGCTTGGAAGCCTGATGGTGTGTGAAGTTAGTGAGCCAAATGGAGTTGTTCTCCCACAAGAACCACTCGGCTGATCCTTCTTCAATATGCCCTTCACCAAAATGCAGTGTTTCCTTGATTGAATTAGCTCTCACACCAATATTTGCGTCTAGAGCCTTTGCATTGAGGGCTATCTGAAAACGGCTGTGGCGCTGAAGTTGCCTGAGAATGTGGAGATGGTGGCATGTGAAACCCGCATGTGGAGCATTCGTTTGTGTGGGATGCTCTACCAGGTTCTTTCCCAGATAATGCACTCAAAGGGCACTAAGCATAGAGTGTGAAAAGTGAGTTTCCTTGAGAGCTGCTTGGAAGCCTGATGGTGTGTGAAGTTAGTGAGCCAAATGGAGTTGTTCTCCCACAAGAACCACTCGGCTGATCCTTCTTCAATATGCCCTTCACCAACATGCAGTGTTTCCTTGATTGAATTAGCTCTCACACCAATATTTGCGTCTAGAGCCTTTGCACTGAGGGCTATCTGAAAACAGCTGTGGCGCTGAAGTTGCCTGAGAATGTGGAGTTGGTGGCATGTGAAACCCGCATGTGGAGCATTCGTTTGTGTGGGATGCTCTACCAGGTTCATTCCTAGATAATGCAAAGGGCACTAAGCATAGAGTGTGAAAACTGAGTTTCCTTGAGAGCTGCTTGGAAGCCTGATGGTGTGTGAAGTTAGTGAGCCAAATGGAGTTGTTCTCCCACAAGAACCACTCGGCTGATCCTTCTTCAATATGCCCTTCACCAACATGCAGTGTTTCCTTGATTGAATTAGCTCTCACACCAATATTTGCGTCTAGAGCCTTTGCATTGAGGGCTATGTGAAATCGGCTGTGGCGCTGAAGTTGCCTGAGGATGTGGAGTTGGTGGCATGTGAAACCCGCATGTGGAGCATTCGTTTGTGTGGGATGCTCACCAAGCTTCATTTCAGTCCTAGGCACTCAAAGGGCACTAAGCATAGAGTGTGAAAACTGAATTTCCTTGAGAGCTGCTTGGAAGCCTGATGGTGTGTGATGTTAGTGAGCCAAATGGAGTTGTTCTCCCACAAGAACCACTCGGCTGATCTTTCTTCAATATGCCCTTCACCAACATGCAGTGTTTCCTTGATTGAATTAGCTCTCACACCAATATTTGCGTCTAGAGCCTTTGCACTGAGGGCTATCTGAAAACGGCTGTGGCGCTGAAGTTGCCTGTGAATGTGGAGTTGGTGGCATGTGAAACCCGCATGTGGAGCATTCGTTTGTGTGGGATGCTCTACCAGGTTCATTCCTAGATAATGCACTCAAAGGGCACTAAGCATAGAGTGTGAAAACTGAGTTTCCTTGAGAGCTGCTTGGAAGCCTGATGGTGTGTGAAGTTAGTGAGCCAAATGGAGTTGTTCTCCCACAAGAACCACTCGGCTGATCCTTCTTCAATATGCCCTTCACCAACATGCAGTGTTTCCTTGATTGAATTAGCTCTCACACCAATATTTGCGTCTAGAGCCTTTGCATTGAGGGCTATCTGAAAACGGCTGTGGCGCTGAAGTTGCCTGTGAATGTGGAGTTGGTGGCATGTGAAACCCGCATGTGGAGCATTCGTTTGTGTTGGATGCTCACCAGGCTTCATTTCAGTCCTAGGCACTCAAAGGGCACTAAGCATAGAGTGTGAAAACTGAGTTTCCTTGAGAGCTGCTTGGAAGCCTGATGGTGTGTGAAGTTAGTGAGCCAAATGGAGTTGTTCTCCCACAAGAACCACTCGGCTGATCCTTCTTCAATATGCCCTTCACCAACATGCAGTGTTTCCTTGATTGAATTAGCTCTCACACCAATATTTGCGTCTAGAGCCTTTGCACTGAGGGCTATCTGAAAACGGCTGTGGCGCTGAAGTTGCCTGAGAATGTGGAGTTGGTGGCAGGTGAAACCCGCATGTGGAGCATTCGTTTGTGTGGGATGCTCAACAAGCTTCATTTCAATCCTAGGCACTCAAAGGGCACTAAGCATAGAGTGTGAAAACTGAGTTTCCTTGAGAGCTGCTTGGAAGCCTGATGGTGTGTGAAGTTAGTGAGCCAAATGGAGTTGTTCTCCCACAAGAACCACTCGGCTGATCCTTCTTCAATATGCCCTTCACCAACATGCAGTGTTTCCTTGATTGAATTAGCTCTCACACCAATATTTGCGTCTAGAACCTTTGCTTTGAGGGCTATCTGAAAACGGCTGTGGCGCTGAAGCTGCCTGAGGATGTGGAGTTGGTGGCATGTGAAACCCGCATGTGGAGCATTCGTTTGTGTGGGATGCTCACCAAGCTTCATTTCAGTCCTAGGCACTCCCAGTGCACTAAGCATGGAGTGTGAAAACTGAGTTTCCTTGAGAGCTGCTTGGAAGCCTGATGGTGTGTGAAGTTAGTGAGCCAAATGGAGTTGTTCTCCCACAAGAACCACTCGGCTGATCCTTCTTCAATATGCCCTTCAGCAACATGCAGTGTTTCCTTGATTGAATTAGCTCTCACACCAATATTTGCGTCTAGAGCCTTTGCATTGAGGGCTATCTGAAAACGGCTGTGGCGCTGAAGTTGCCTGAGAATGTGGAGTTGGTGGCATGTGAAACCCGCATGTGGAGCATTCGTTTGTGTGGGATGCTCTACCAGGTTCATTCCTCGATAATGCACTCAAAGGGCACTAATCATAAAGTGTGAAAACTGAGTTTCCTTGAGAGCTGCTTGGAAGCCTGATGGTATGTGAAGTTAGTGAGCCAAATGGAGTTGTTCTCCCACAAGAACCACTCGGCTGATCCTTCTTCAATATGCCCTTCACCAACATGCAGTGTTTCCTTGATTGAATTAGCTCTCACACCAATATTTGCGTCTAGAGCCTTTGCATTGAGGGCTATCTGAAAACGGCTGTGGCGCTGAAGTTGCCTGAGAATGTGGAGTTGGTGGCATGTGAAACCCGCATGTGGAGCATTCGTTTGTGTGGGATGCTCTACCAGGTTCATTCCTAGATAATGCACTCAAAGGGCACTAAGCATAGAGTGTGAAAACTGAGTTTCCTTGAGAGCTGCTTGGAAGCCTGATGGTGTGTGAAGTTAGTGAGCCAAATGGAGTTGTTCTCCCACAAGAACCACTCGGCTGATCCTTCTTCAATATGCCCTTCACCAACATGCAGTGTTTCCTTGATTGAATTAACTCTCACACCAATATTTGCGTCTAGAGCCTTTGCATTGAGGGCTATCTGAAAACGGCTGTGGCGCTGAAGTTGCCTGTGAATGTGGAGTTGGTGGCATGTGAAACCCGCATGTGGAGCATTCGTTTGTGTGGGATGCCCTACCAGGTTCATTCCTAGATAATGCACTCAAAGGGCACTAAGCATAGAGTGTGAAAACTGAGTTTCCTTGAGAGCTGCTTGGAAGCCTGATGGTGTGTGAAGTTAGTGAGCCAAATGGAGTTGTTCTCCCACAAGAACCACTCGGCTGATCCTTCTTCAATATGCCCTTCACCAACATGCAGTGTTTCCTTGATTGAATTAGCTCTCACACCAATATTTGCATCTAGAGCCTTTGCATTGAGGGCTATCTGAAAACGGCTGTGGCGCTGAAGTTGCCTGAGAATGTGGAGTTGGTGGCATGTGAAACGCGCATGTGGAGCATTCGTTTGTGTGGGATGCTCTACCAGGTTCATTCCTCGATAATGCACTAAAAGGGCACTAAGCATAGAGTGTAAAAAATGAGTTTCCTTGAGAGCTGCTTGGAAGCCTGATGGTATGTGAAGTTAGTGAGCCAAATGGAGTTGTTCTCCCACAAGAACCACTCGGCTGATCCTTCTTCAATATGCCCTTCACCAATATGCAGTGTTTCCTTGATTGAATTAGCTCTCACACCAATATTTGCGTCTAGAGCCTTTGCATTGAGGGCTATCTGAAAACGGCTGTGGCGCTGAAGTTGCCTGAGAATGTGGAGTTGGTGGCATGTGAAACCCGCATGTGGAGCAATCGTTTGTGTGGGATGCTCTACCAGGTTCATTCCTACATAATGCACTGAAAGGGCACTAATCATAGAGTGTGAAAACTGAGTTTCCTTGAGAGCTGCTTGGAAGCCTGATTGTATGTGAAGTAGTGAGCCAAATGGAGTTGTTCTCCCACAAGAACCACTCGGCTGATCCTTCTTCAATATGCCCTTCACCAACATGCAGTGTTTCCTTGATTGAATTAGCTCTCACACCAATATTTGCGTCTAGAGCCTTTGCATTGAGGGCTATCTGAAAACGGCTGTGGCGCTGAAGTTGCCTGAGAATGTGGAGTTGGTGGCATGTGAAACCCGCATGTGGAGCATTCGTTTGTGTGGGATGCTCACCGAGGTTCATTCCTAGATAATGCACTCAAAGGGCACTAAGCATAGAGTGTGAAAACTGAGTTTCCTTGAGAGCTGCTTGGAAGCCTGATGGTGTGTGAAGTTAGTGAGCCAAATGGAGTTGTTCTCCCACAAGAACCACTCGGCTGATCCTTCTTCAATATGCCCTTCACCAACATGCAGTGTTTCCTTGATTGAATTAGCTCTCACACCAATATTTGCGTCTAGAGCCTTTGCATTGAGGGCTATCTGAAAACGGCTGTGGCGCTGAAGTTGCCTGAGAATGTGGAGTTGGTGGCATGTGAAACCCGCATGTGGAGCAATCGTTTGTGTGGGGTGCTCTACCAGTTTCATTCCTAGATAATGCACTCAAAGGGCACTAAGCATAGAGTGTGAAAACTGAGTTTCCTTGAGAGCTGCTTGGAAGCCTGATGGTGTGTGAAGTTAGTGAGCCAAATGGAGTTGTTCTCCCACAAGAACCACTCGGCTGATCCTTCTTCAATATGCCCTTCACCAACATGCAGTGTTTCCTTGATTGAATTAGCTCTCACACCAATATTTGCGTCTAGAGCGTTTGCATTGAGGGCTATCTCAAAACGGCTGTAGCGCTGAAGTTGCCTGAGATTGTGGAGTTGGTGGCATGTGAAACCCGCATGTGGAGCATTCGTTTGTGTGGGATGCTCTACCAGGTTCATTCCTAGATAATGCACTCAAAGGGCACTAAGCATAGAGTGTGAAAACTGAGTTTCCTTGAGAGCTGCTTGGAAGCCTGATGGTGTGTGAAGTTAGTGAGCCAAATGGAGTTGTTCTCCCACAAGAACCACTCGGCTGATCCTTCTTCAATATGCCCTTCACCAACATGCAGTGTTTCCTTGATTGAATTAGCTCTCACACCAATATTTGCGTCTAGAGCCTTTGCATTGAGGGCTATCTGAAAACGGCTGTGGCGCTGAAGTTGCCTGAGAATGTGGAGTTGGTGGCATGTGAAACCCGCATGTGGAGCATTCGTTTCTGTGGGATGCTCTACCAGGTTCATTCCTCGATAATGCACTCAAAGGGCACTAATCATAGAGTGTGAAAACTGAGTTTCCTTGAGAGCTGCTTGGAAGCCTGATGGTGTGTGAAGTTAGTGAGCCAAATGGAGTTGTTCTCCCACAAGAACCACTCGGCTGATCCTTCTTCAATATGCCCTTCACCAACATGCAGTGTTTCCTTGATTGAATTAGCTCTCACACCAATATTTGCTTCTAGAGCCTTTGCATTGAGGGCTATCTGAAAACGGCTGTGGCGCTGAAGTTGCCTGAGAATGTGGAGATGGTGGCATGTGAAACCCGCATGTGGAGCATTCCTTTGTGTGGGATGCTCTACCAGGTTCATTCCTAGATAATGCACTCAAAGGGCACTAAGCATAGAGTGTGAAAACTGAGTTTCCTTGAGAGCTGCTTGGAAGCCTGATGGTGTGTGAAGTTAGTGAGCCAAATGGAGTTGTTCTCCCACAAGAACCACTCGGCTGATCCTTCTTCAATATGCCCTTCACCAACATGCAGTGTTTCCTTGATTGAATTAGCTCTCACACCAATATTTGCGTCTAGAGCCTTTGCATTGAGGGCTATCTCAAAACGGCTGTAGCGCTGAAGTTGCCTGAGGATGTGGAGTTGGTGGGCATGTGAAACCCGCATGTGAGCATTCGTTTGTGTGGGATGCTCTACCAGGTTCATTCCTAGATAATGCACTCAAAGGGCACTAAGCATAGAGTGTGAAAACTGAGTTTCCTTGAGAGCTGCTTGGAAGCCTGATGGTGTGTGAAGTTAGTGAGCCAAATGGAGTTGTTCTCCCACAAGAACCACTCGGCTGATCCTTCTTCAATATGCCCTTGACCCAACATGCAGTGTTTCCTTGATTGAATTAGCTCTCACACCAATATTTGCGTCTAGAGCATTTGCATGAGGGCTATCTGAAAACGGCTGTGGCGCTGAAGTTGCCTGAGAATGTGGAGTTGGTGGCATGTGAAACCCGCATGTGGAGCAATCGTTTGTGTGGGATGCTCTACCAGGTTCATTCAAGGTAATGCACTCAAAGGGCACTAAGCATAGGAGTGTGAAAACTGAGTTTCCTTGAGAGCTGCTTGGAAGCCTGATTGTATGTGAAGTAGTGAGCAAATGGAGTTGTTCTCCCACAAGAACCACTCGGCTGATCCTTCTTCAATATGCCCTTCACCAACATGCAGTGTTTCCTTGATTGAATTATCTCTCACACCAATATTTGCGTTCTAGAGCCTTTGCATTGAGGGCTATCTGAAAACGGCTGTGGCGCTGAAGTTGCCTGAGAATGTGGAGTTGGTGGCATGTGAAACCCGCATGTGGAGCATTCGTTTGTGTGGGATGCTCACCCAGGTTCATTCCTAGATAATGCACTCAAAGGGCACTAAGCATAGAGTGTGAAAACTGAGTTTCCTTGAGAGATGCTTGGAAGCCTGATGGTATGTGAAGTTAGTGAGCAAATGGGAGTTCTTCTGCCACAACACCCGCTCGGCAGATTCTTCTTCAATATGCCCTTCACCAACATGCAGTGTTTCCTGATTGAATTAGCTCTCACACAATATTTGCTTCTAGAGCCTTTGCATTGAGGGCTATCTGAAAACGGCTTTGGTGCTGAAGTTGCCTGTGAATGTGAGTTGGTGGCATGTGAAGGACGCATGTGTAGGATTGGTTTGTGTTTGATGCTCTACCCAGGTTCATTGCTACATAATGCACTCACAGGGCAGTAAGCATAGAGTGTGAAAAGTGAGTTTCCTTGAGAGCTGCTTGGAAGCCTGATGGTGTGTGAAGTTAGTGGGCCAAATGGAGTTGTTCTCCCACAAGAACCACTCGGCTAATTCTGCCTCAATATGTCCTTCAAAACCAACATGCAGTGTTTCCCTTGATTGAATTAGCTCTCACACCACATATTTGCATCTAAAGGCTTTTAATGGAGGGCTATCTGAAAACGGCTGTGGCGCTGAAGTTGTCTGTGAATGTGAAGTTGGTGGCATGTGAAACCCGCATGTGGAGCATTGGTTCGTGTTTGATGCTCTACCAGCGTCTTTTCAGTCCCTATGCACTCAAAGGGCATTAAGCATAGAGTGTGAAAAGTGAGTTTCCTTGAGAGCTGCTTGGAAAGCCTGATGGTGTGTGAAGTTAGTGAGCCAAATGGAGTTCTTCTGCCACAACACCCGCTCGGCAGATTCTTCTTCAATATGCCCTTCACCAACATGCAGTGTTTCCTTGATTGAATTAGCTCTCACACCAATATTTGCTTCTAGAGCCTTTGCATTGAGGGCTATCTGAAAACGGCTTTGGTGCTGAAGTTGCCTGTGAATGTGGAGTTGGTGGCATGTGAAAGACGCATGTGTAGGATTGGTTTGTGTTTGATGCTCTACCAGGTTCATTGCTACATAATGCACTCACAGGGCAGTAAGCATAGAGTGTGAAAAGTGAGTTTCCTTGAGAGCTGCTTGGAAGCCTGATGGTGTGTGAAGTTAGTGGGCCAAATGGAGTTGTTCTCCCACAAGAACCACTCGGCTAATTCTGCCTCAATATGTCCTTCAACCAACATGCAGTGTTTCCTTGATTGAATTAGCTCTCACACCAATATTTGCATCTAAAGGCTTTTAATGGAGGGCTATCTGAAAACGGCTGTGGCGCTGAAGTTGTCTGTGAATGTGGAGTTGGTGGCATGTGAAACCCGCATGTGGAGCATTGGTTCGTGTTTGATGCTCTACCAGCGTCTTTTCAGTCCTAGGCACTCAAAGGGCATTAAGCATAGAGTGTGAAAAGTGAGTTTCCTTGAGAGCTGCTTGGAAGCCTGATGGTGTGTGAAGTTAGTGAGCCAAATGGAGTTGTTCTCCCACAAGAGCCACTCGGCTGATTCTTCTTCAATATGCCCTTCACCAACATGCAGTGTTTCCTTGATTGAATTAGCTCTCACACCAATATTTGCGTCTAGAGCCTTTGCATTGAGGGCTATCTGAAAATGGCTTTGGCGCTGAAGTTGCCTGAGAATGTGGAGTTGGTGGCATGTGAAACCCGCATGTGGAGCATTCGTTTGTGTGGGATGCTCTACCAGGTTCATTCCTAGATAATGTACTCAAAGGGCATTAAGCATAGAGTGTGAAAAGTGAGTTTTCTTGAGAGCTGCTTGGAAGCCTGATGGTGTGTGAAGTTAGTGAGCCAAATGGAGTTGCTTCTCCCACAAGAACCACTCGGCTGATCCTTCTTCAATATGCCCTTCACCAACATGCAGTGTTTCCTTGATTGAATTAGCCTCTCACACCAATATTTGCGTCTAGAGCCTTTGCATTGAGGGCTATCTGAAAACGGCTGTGGCGCTTGAAGTTGCCAGAGAATGTGGAGTTGGTGGCATGTTAAACTCGCATGTGAAGCATTCGTTTGTTTGGATGATCTACCAGGTTCATTCCTACATAATGCACTCAAAGGGCATTAAGCATAGAGTGTGAAAACTGAGTTTCCTTGAGAGCTGCTTGGAAGCCTGATGGTGTGTGAAGTTAGTGAGCCCAAATGGAGTTGTTCTCCCACAAGAACCACCTGGCTGATTCTTCTTCAATATGCCCTTCACCAACATGCAGTGTTTCCTTGATTGAATTAGCTCTCACACAATATTTGCGTCTAGAGCCTTTGCATTGAGGGCTTTCTGAAAACGGCCTTGGCGCTGAAGTTGTCTGTGGATGTGGAGTTGGTGGCATGTGAAAGATGCATGTGGAGCACTGGTTCGTGTTTGATGCTCACAAAGCTTCTTTTCAGTACTATGCACTCAAAGGGCATTAAGCATAGAGTGTGAAAAGTGAGTTTCCTTGAGAGCTGCTTGGAAGCCTGATGGTGTGTGAAGTTAGTGAGCCAAATGGAGTTGTTCTCCCACAAGAACCACTCGGCTGATCCTTCTTCAATATGCCCTTCACCCAACATGCAGTGTTTCCTTGATTGAATTAGCTCTCACACCAATATTTGCGTCTAGAGCCTTTGCATTGAGGGCTATCTGAAAACGGCTGTGGCGCTGAAGTTGCCTGAGAATGTGGAGTTGGTGGCATGTGAAACCAGCATGTGGAGCATTCGTTTTTGTGGGATGCTCTACCAGGTTCATTCCTAGATAATGCACTCAAAGGGCACTAAGCATAGAGTGTGAAAACTGAGTTTCCTTGAGAGCGGCTTGGAAGCCTGATGGTGTGTGAAGTTAGTGAGCCAAATGAGTTGTTCTCCCACAAGAACCCACTCGGCTGATCCTTCTTCAATATGCCTTCACCAAATGCAGTGTTTCCTTGATTGAATTAGCTCTCACACCAATATTTGCGTCTAGAGCCTTTGCATTGAGGGCTATCTGAAAACGGCTGTGGCGCTGAAGTTGCCTGAGAATGTGGAGATGGTGGCATGTGAAACCCGCATGTGGAGCATACGTTTTTGTGGGATGCTCTACCAGGTTCATTCCTAGATAATGCACTCAAAGGGCACTAAGCATAGGAGTGTGAAAACTGAGTTTCCTTGAGAGCTGCTTGGAAGCCTGATGGTGTGTGAAGTTAGTGAGCCAAATGGAGTTGTTCTCCCCACAAGAACCACTCGGCTGATCCTTCTTCAATATGCCCTTCACCAACATGCAGTGTTTCCTTGATTGAATTAGCTCTCACACCAATATTTGCGTCTAGAGCCTTTGCATTGAGGGCTATGTGAAATCGGCTGTGGCGCTGAAGTTGCCTGAGGATGTGGAGTTGGTGGCATGTGAAACCCGCATGTGGAGCATTCGTTTGTGTGGGATGCTCACCAAGCTTCATTTCAGTCCTAGGCACTCAAAGGGCACTAAGCATAGAGTGTGAAACTGAATTTTCCTTGAGAGCTGCTTGGAAGCCTGATGGTGTGTGATGTTAGTGAGCCAAATGGAGTTGTTCTCCCACAAGAACCACTCGGCTGATCTTTCTTCAATATGCCCTTCACCAACATGCAGTGTTTCCTTGATTGAATTAGCTCTCACACCAATATTTGCGTCTAGAGCCTTTGCATTGAGGGCTATCTGAAAACGGCTGTGGCGCTGAAGTTGCCTGTGAATGTGGAGTTGGTGGCATGTGAAACCCGCATGTGGAGCATTCGTTTGTGTGGGATGCTCTACCAGGTTCATTCCCTAGATAATGCACTCAAAGGGGCACTAAGCATAGAGTGTGAAAACTGAGTTTCCTTGAGAGCTGCTTGGAAGCCTGATGGTGTGTGAAGTTAGTGAGCCAAATGGAGTTGTTCTCCCACAAGAACCACTCGGCTGATCCTTCTTCAATATGCCCTTCACCAACCATGCAGTGTTTCCTTGATTGAATTAGCTCTCACACCAATATTTGCGTCTAGAGCCTTTGCATTGAGGGCTATCTGAAAACGGCTGTGGCGCTGAAGTTGCCTGTGAATGTGGAGTTGGTGGCATGTGAAACCCGCATGTGGAGCATTCGTTTGTGTTGGATGCTCACCCAGGCTTCATTTCAGTCCTAGGCACTCAAAGGGCACTAAGCATAGAGTGTGAAAACTGAGTTTCCTTGAGAGCTGCTTGGAAGCCTGATGGTGTGTGAAGTTAGTGAGCCAAATGGAGTTGTTCTCCCCACAAGAACCACTCGGCTGATCCTTCTTCAATATGCCCTTCACCAACATGCAGTGTTTCCTTGATTGAATTAGCTCTCACACACAATATTTGCGTCTAGAGCCTTTGCACTGAGGGCTATCTGAAAACGGCTGTGGCGCTGAAGTTGCCTGAGAATGTGGAGTTGGTGCAGGTGAAACCCCGCGTGTGGAGCATTCGTTTGTGTGGGATGCTCAACAAGCTTCATTTCAATCCTAGGCACTCAAAGGGCACTAAGCATAGAGTGTGAAAAGTGAGTTTCCTTGAGAGCTGCTTGGAAGCCTGATGGTGTGTGAAGTTAGTGAGCCAAATGGAGTTGTTCTCCCACAAGACCACTCGGCTGATCCTTCTTCAATATGCCCTTCACCAACATGCAGTGTTTCCTTGATTGAATTAGCTCTCACACCAATATTTGCGTCTAGAACCCTTTGCTTTGAGGGCTATCTGAAAACGGCTGTGGCGCTGAAGCTGCCTGAGGATGTGGAGTTGGTGGCATGTGAAACCCGCATGTGGAGCATTCGTTTGTGTGGGATGCTCACCAAGCTTCATTTCAGTCCTAGGCACTCCCAGTGCACTAAGCATGGAGTGTGAAAACTGAGTTTCCTTGAGAGCTGCTTGGAAGCCTGATGGTGTGTGAAGTTAGTGAGCCAAATGGAGTTGTTCTCCCACAATAACCAACTCGGCTGATCCTTCTTCAATATGCCCTTCAGCAACATGCAGTGTTTCCTTGATTGAATTAGCTCTCACACCAATATTGCGTCTAGAGCCTTTGCATTGAGGGCTATCTGAAAACGGCTGTGGCGCTGAAGTTGCCTGAGAATGTGGAGTTGGTGGCATGTGAAACCCGCATGTGGGGCATTACGTTTGTGTGGATGCTCTACCAGGTTCATTCCTAGATAATGCACTCAAAGGGCACTAAGCATAGAGTGTGAAAACTGAGTTTCCTTGAGAGCTGCTTGGAAGCCTGATGGTGTGTGAAGTTAGTGAGCCAAATGGAGTTGTTCTCCCACAAGACCACTCGGCTGATCCTTCTTCAATATGCCCTTCACCAACATGCAGTGTTTCCTTGATTGAATTAGCTCTCACACCAATATTTGCGTCTAAGAGCCTTTGCATTGAGGGGCTATCTCAAAACGGCTGTACGGCTGAAGTTGCCTGAGAATGTGGAGTTGGGTGGCATGTGAAACCCGCATGTGGAGCATTCGTTTGTGTGGGATGCTCTACCAGGTTCATTCCTAGATAATGCACTCAAAGGGCACTAATCATAAAGTGTGAAAACTGAGTTTCCTTGAGAGCTGCTTGGAAGCCTGATGGTATGTGAAGTTAGTGAGCCAAATGGAGTTGTTCTCCCACAAAGAAACCACTCGGCTGATCCTTCTTCAATATGCCCTTCCCCAAAAATGCAGTGTTTCCTTGATTGAATTAGCTCTCACAACCAATATTTGCGTCTAGAGCCTTTGCATTGAGGGCTATCTGAAAACGGCTGTGGCGCTGAAGTTGCCTGAGAATGTGGAGTTGGTGGCATGTGAAACCCGCATGTGGAGCATTCGTTTGTGTGGGATTCTCACCCAGGTTCATTCCTAGATAATGCACTCAAAGGGCACTAAGCATAGAGTGTGAAAACTGAGTTTCCTTGAGAGCTGCTTGGGAAGCCTGATGGTGTGTGAAGTTAGTGAGCAAATGGAGTTGTTCTCCCACAAGAACCACTCGGCTGATCCTTCTTCAATATGCCCTTCACCAACATGCAGTCGTTTCCTTGATTGAATTAGCTCTCACACCAATATTTGCGTCTAGAGCCTTTGCATTGAGGGCTATCTGAAAACGGCTGTGGCGCTGAAGTTGCCTGTGAATGTGGAGTTGGTGGCATGTGAAACCCGCATGTGGAGCATTCGTTTTGTGTGGGATGCCTACCAGGTTCATTCCTAGATAATGCACTCAAAGGGCACTAAGCATAGAGTGTGAAAACTGCGTTTCCTTGAGAGCTGCTTGGAAGCCTGATGGTGTGTGAAGTTAGTGAGCCAAATGGAGTTGTTCTCCCACAAGAACCACTCGGCTGATCCTTCTTCAATATGCCCTTCACCAACATGCAGTGTTTCCTTGATTGAATTAGCTCTCACACCAATATTTGCGTCTAGAGCCTTTGCATTGAGGGCTATCTGAAAACGGCTGTGGCGCTGAAGTTGCCTGAGAATGTGGAGTTGGTGGCATGTGAAACCCGCATGTGGAGCATTCGTTTGTGTGGGATGCTCTACCAGGTTCATTCCTCGATAATGCACTCAAAGGGCACTAAGCATAGAGTGTGAAAACTGAGTTCCTTGAGAGCTGCGTTGGAAGCCTGATGGTATGTGAAGTTAGTGAGCCAAATGGAGTTGATCTCCACAAGAACCACTCGGCTGATCCTTCGTCAATATGCCACTTCACCAATATGCAGTGTTTCCCTTGATTGAATTAGCTCTCACACCAATATTGCGTCTAGAGCCTTTGCATTGAGGGCTATCTGAAAACGGCTGTGGCGCTGAAGTTGCCTGAGAATGTGGAGTTGGTGGCATGTGAAACCCGCCTGTGGAGCAATCGTTTGTGTGGGATGCTCTACCAGGTTCATTCCTAGATATTGCACTGAAAAGGGCACTAATCATAGAGTGTGAAAACTGAGTTTCCTTGAGAGCTGCTTGGAAGCCTGATTGTATGTGAAGTAGTGAGCCAAATGGAGTTGTTCTCCCACAAGAACCCTCGGCTGATTCTTCTTCAATATGCCCTTCACCAACATGCAGTGTTTCCTTGATTGAATTAGCTCTCACACCAATATTTGCGTCTAGAGCCTTTGCATTGAGGGCTATCTGAAAACGGCTGTGGCGCTGAAGTTGCCTGAGAATGTGGAGTTGGTGGCATGTGAAACCCGCATGTGGAGCATTCGTTTGTGTGGGATGCTCACCGAGGTTCATTCCTAGATAATGCACTCAAAGGGCACTAAGCATAGAGTGTGAAAACTGAGTTCCTTGAGAGCTGCTTGGAAGCCTGATGGTGTGTGAAGTTAGTGAACCAAATGGAGTTGTTCTCCCACAAGAACCACCTCGGCTGATCCTTCTTCAATATGCCCTTCACCAACATGCAGTGTTTACCTTGATTGAATGAGCTCTCACACCAATATTTGCGTCTAGAGCCTTTGCATTGAGGGCTATCTCAAAACGGCTGTAGCGCTGACGTTGCCTGAGAA